>NC_134455.1:38808382-39126146 GCF_047948215.1 Lycorma delicatula
TATTAATTAAGTCTTCATCTTCTCACTTCCTCTTGATAACCGCTCTGATGTAATTGGACACAACCCGCCAGAGTTGTTTGCTGCTTAACATTTTTTCACTGATGTTATCCGGGAGATAAAACCTACAACCCGGACCACTTTCACTCTTTCTATCTCCCACCTAGAGCAATCGAAAACGGTATGCTCAACAGAATTCACTCCCGCCGAACAATACTAACACTCACGATTGTCTCTTTTCCCCCTCCCAAATAGGTAGGAGTTGAAGCATCTGTGACCGCTTAAGAATTGAGAGAGGATGTAGTCCATCTCACCACATTTCCTAGAAACTCAACTCCGCTCATCGTTGCGCAGCAACCTCCTCGTCCAGACTCCTTTATTGGACCTCTCCTATCTCGTTTGCCCGCGCCATAACATAATCACTTTTGTGATTATGTTATGTATGTTTCTAGAGTGTTTATGGTCTGATTTTCGGCTGTTTGATGTTACGCGGTGTTAGGCGTATGTGTATTTCATACGGTAAATCTCGTCCCTTCTGGCCATATTTTTCAGGACACCTTCCTTCTACCCCCTTACCACGCTAAAGAAATATGGCATAAAACAGTTGCAGCAGTACTCAATCAGCAAAAATTCAGAAATTGAGAAAGGTACACACTCAACCACCAGTTCAAAGTAACACTGGCCTTCTCTCCCTGGACAATAAGTCCAAGGGAAGAGGAACTCCGTCCAGGACCAATGCCGCTTCGTATGAAACGGTTCTGTAGAAGGAAATGACTCTTATAGCCATTCTGCTACGTATTCTTCCTAAAATTCCTCATTCTCTCGGTACATTGAGCCTATCCTCTCAGGCCTGAACCTCGTACGGTTTGACTGAGTCCACCACGGTCGCTAACTGCTTCCTCTTATACTTCCCCTTACCCCTTATAATCGACGTTAGTCGACTCAGAGCCATGGCTGCCCTTTCGACCTATATAGCCAGTTCTCTGATGTGTACCAGGAAGGTCAGTCTCCTACCCAGCCAGACTCTCAGGAATTTCACTGCCTTTGTGGTAAGTGAGGTTCAGAAACGGAACCGCAATATTCTCCTTCTACAACACCTGTATGTGGTCAATGGTGAGCTCTATATCGATAGGAATCTATATCTATCTATATAGATAGGAATCTATCTATATCAATAGGAGCCTCTATATCGCGTAAGCTATAAATGGAAACCGCGCGAAAATTCCGGACGCGAAAGTGACCCTTTTCGCAATTAAATTTTGTTAGAACTATAAAAAGCTAAACAACACGTCCCACGACAACAAGCAAACAACAACAAGCTCAAGTAAACAACAAGCTCCGTCCCACAAAAATACCACAATTTCATTTAGTCAGCAAATGCGACTCCCTCCGGAGAACGGGGCGCATTTCTCCCTTCAAATAACTAGAGCTGCGTTAGGGGCACTCCTGCTAGCCCATAGGTGCTGGTACTGAAAGGACTTCAGCGGATGGACTGAAGGGGAATCACGCCAGGATTACTAGGCTCAAAAGCTTAGTCTCTCACGGTCAGAACCAGTAAATAAATTTCACGCTGGTCCATACGGATAGGAACGCAAATGACCAAATCCGTCCATAACGAAAACTTATAATTTATAACCGTCACTAAATAACCGATGAAATCCGCTCAATAATAGAAAGATACAGCAGCAAGGGACATTGTCAAGGCTCTGCGATCTGTAGGGAGAAATATTAAAACTCCCGCCATTCTTGCGTTCCGTTCTGTTCCTTAACGATAATAACGAAATGAAAGAAACGAAATAGAATAGCATTCCCTACAGCCAGACCATACAGTCACCTATTTGAAACGATAAGGCAAACCAAGAATATTGTTTCTCAGCGATCTTGAAAAATCACTGACCGTGTTATCCAATAAATTCACTACAAAATTATTCAGGTGCCGATCCAAACAATTTGAAACGTATGCCCATAAGTCCAAACAGGCTTCAAAACTGATTTATAAATCAATAATTTACTTTTCACTGAAAGGTGTCTGAGATCTATGTCCTCTCAGCCAGTACATGATTTTAAACTTAAGATGCAGCTGTTTCTGCTTAGATTTGATATGTTTCGCTCAAGTAAGTCGTCAGTCAAGATGAAAACCCAAATATTTACTGTCCTGATATCTCGGAATCGGAACATTGAAAATAGAAGCAGGAAGACAGTGTTCCCTAATGTAAATTTGTTCACCAAATGTAAATGAAAGAAAAACGCATTAAAAGTAGAATACAAAAAATGGAAATCACCTATCATCTAAAGAATATTTGCAGCACAACATTCCTATTACGTAATTTTAAATTGCATTATAAAACTACAATCCTATAAAAAGCACTACTTGGTGAAGAATTTTAACAGTTCTTTTACGAAAAAAAGAATTCCAAAAGTAGAGAAAAGAATTCTATGAAAAATACACGGACCGAAATATAAGACGGAATTTATAAATTTGAAGTGAACAATAATTTTTAAAGCCACAGAAAAAATTGGTGATTTAATCTGAAAATGAAGAGTAATATTTATGGACATTTTTACAAAATGTAAACCCATTGACAAAACAAATGTTTGATTTTTATTAAAACAGAACCAAAAGGACTACATAGTTTAAAAAATAGAAACATTTAAATACACTGATAATTTCTGAACATTTTACTGAAGACAGAAATTAATTCAGAAAATTGATATAAAAATTTAATTTTTTCAGGGACAAAAACAAAGAATAGAAGGATGGAAGAAAGGAAACAACTGAGCGAAATAATGAAGACCGTTTGGGAAAAGAAAAAAAAAATTCAAATTATGTAAACGCGATTTTTAGTTTTCAGAACGAGAAAAACTGATTAAATTGTATTACTTTGCTTTTAGGCAAAAGCACATATAAATTTCTAGAAAAACAATTACTGTTCTCAACGGTTTTGTCAATTTTATATATATATATATATATATATATATATATAGAGAGAGAGAGAGAGAGAGAAACTTAATAATTAAAGGAAACAAAATTACATGAAAGATAGAATAAAACAAAATTAAATTTTATAACTTATTTTAACCATAAAGGAAATATTTATTGAATAGCTAATCTCTTGTTTTATAATGAATTTTTCTGACAATGTGGCATTAAAACTAATACTTTTTTCTTCAAAGCATATGTGTATATACACATCTGCAGAAAGGAGGATATAATTTGTATTTTTTTTATAACGTTTTGGACTAAATTACATCATGTTAAAATCTAAGAAAGCTATAACCGTATAATATAAATGAAATATTTTACATGAAAATTACTTTCATTATAATAAAATATATTCTTTTATTAAATATCTATCCATATTAAATATTACAATTTACCACTACGATAAAATAATAAAAACAGAAATTTATTTTTTTAAATGTTTTATATAAATATATTTTAAATTTTAATTCAAAACAATCTGATCTTAATAGTGAAAAATGAAATTAACGATGAAAATTGTAATTGGAAATTCTTTTTCTTGATAACACTGAGTAGAATTTTCTATACTACAAAAAAAAAAGTAAATGTATTCATTTTTGGAATTAGAATTTGAAAAAATGGGTACTAAAGAATTTTAGATATGAATACGTTAGTAAAATATTTACTAGCTCATCCCCATTATTCGGTGGGACAAGAAATTTTACGGGGAGTTTTACTGATTAGTCACCTCACTCATTATCCAGCTCAGATATGTATTCATTTATTTCATTTTTCAAATATATATGTTAGTAATTTATATTTAATTCACAGACATCACAAGAGTAATTTTTGATAAGTTCGTTAAAAAGTATATCAACCTATACTTTCATAAGTTTTTGATTATAAAATATCCTATGTTAACGATATTTAATTTGTATTCACTGGCAAAGAGGTAACTTCAGTAATCATAAATAGTAATTAGGGAATTTACTTCCTACTATAGTTATTATAACAAATTATTAAAATAAAGAATCAATCCGTTTCTATCCCGTTCAGAGTACCATTGAGGTTTATAACTAACGTTAATTATATACCAACGATCACTAAAACTACTTGTTATCAACTGGTTACAGATCTTTTTATCTGTTTTCCGTTACTACAATCTCTTATTAATTAAAAAAAACGTCAAACCTGTAAAACTACTAAATAACACATTTACTAGTATACTACTCGTAATAATACTTTACTCTTAAATTCAGAACAAGCTAATAAACATGAATATTATTTTTTTAACAACGGATTAGAAGCTTTCTTTTTAGCTGATAATCACTTTATCCAAACATCCGAACTCCCTAATCAGATAATTTCAAATACGCATTCACTGGTTAGGTCTCGCATCCTAAGAGCTAAGAATACTAAAGTTCTGGTTTAGACCAAGAGTACCTACGATAAGGAGGAATGACTCAAGGTTAAGGGAAAGGAATTGATGGCGAGTAAGTGATTTACTTTCTGAGATCCTTGAAAAAAGTTAGTGTTTCTGTTACATTATAAAATGTACGCTTAACAAAATATTTCCTCCAGATCCATCTTACAAAGACGGAAGCAGACTAATTTTTTATATTAAAACTTATTGCCCATAAATTTTCTAGATTTTATTTTTTTGATTTGTCTTTAACAATCATTTGTTAACACCATGCTTAGTTAATGTACTATTTTAGTTGTTCAATTTTCCTTTTTACTTCTTGTACGAAGTAAGGGAAGTATTGCGATCGCGAAAAATTCCGGTTTTCAAATTTCAACGGAAATATCCATTTCGACTATCCCTGAGCTTATTTTTGACTAGTTTCTTCGTGACGTCTCTACGTACGTATGTATGTACGTTTGTATCTCGCATAACTCAAAAACGATTAGCCGTAGTATTGCATTTTCCTTTTTGATTAAAATCGACTCAACCAAAAGTGTCCAAAAAAACTCCAAAAATGTTGTTTTTTTTTTGTTTTTTTTTTTGTCTTCAGTCATTTGACTGGTTTGATGCAGCTCTCCAAGATTCCCTATCTAGTGCTAGTCGTTTCATTTCAGTATACCCTCTACATCCTACATCCCCAACAATTTGTTTTACATACTCCAAACGTGGCCTGCCTACACAATTTTTCCCTTCTACCTGTCCTTCCAATATTAAAGCGACTATTCCAGGATGCCTTAGTATGTGGCCTATAAGTCTGTCTCTTCTTTTAACTATACTTTTCCAAATGCTTCTTTCTTCATCTATTTGCCGCAATACCTCTTCATTTGTCACTTTATCCACCCATCTGATTTTTAACATTCTCCTATAGCACCACATTTCAAAAGCTTCTATTCTTTTCTTCTCAGATATTCCGATTGTCCAAGTTTCACTTCCATATAAAGCGACACTCCAAACATACACTTTCAAAAATCTTTTCCTGACATTTAAATTAATTTTTGATGTAAACAAATTATATTTCTTACTGAAGGCTCGTTTAGCTTGTGCTATTCGGCATTTTATATCGCTCCTCCTTCGTCCATCTTTAGTAATTTTACTTCCCAAATAACAAAATTCTTCTACCTCCATAATCTTTTCTCCTCCTATTTTCACATTCAGCGGTCCATCTTTGTTATTTCTACTACATTTCATTACTTTTGTTTTGTTCTTGTTTATTTTCATGCGATAGTTCTTGCGTAGGACTTCATCTATGCCGTTCATTGTTTCTTCTAAATCCTTTTTACTCTCGGCTAGAATTACTATATCATCAGCAAATCGTAGCATCTTTATCTTTTCACCTTGTACTGTTACTCCGAATCTAAATTGTTCTTTAACATCATTACCTGCTAGTTCCATGTAAAGATTAAAAAGTAACGGAGATGGGGAACATCCTTGTCGGACTCCCTTTCTTATTAGGGCTTCTTTCTTATGTTCTTCAATTGTTATTGTTGCTGTTTGGTTCCTGTACATGTTAGCAATTGTTCTTCTATCTCTGTATTTGAACCCTAATTTTTTTAAAACGCTGAACATTATATTCCAATCTACGTTATCGAAAGCCTTTTCTAGGTCTATAAACGCCAAGTATGTTGGTTTGTTTTTCTTTAATCTTCCTTCTACTATTAATCTGAGGCCTAAAATTGCTTCCCTTGTCCCTATACTTTTTCTGAAACCAAATTGGTCTTCTCCTAACACTTCTTCCACTCTCCTCTCAATTCTTCTGTATAAAATTCTAGTTAAGATTTTTGATGCATGACTAGTTAAACTAATTGTTCTATATTCTTCACATTTATCTGCCCCTGCTTTCTTTGGTATCATAACTATAACACATTTTTTGAAGTCTGATGGAAATTCCCCTTTTTCATAAATATTACACACCAGTTTGTATAATCTATCAATCGTTTCCTCACCTGCACTGTGCAGTAATTCTACAGGTATTCCGTCTATTCCAGGAGCCTTTCTGCCATTTAAATCTTTTAATGCTCTCTTAAATTCAGATCTCAGTATTGTTTCTCCCATTTCATCCTCCTCAACTTCCTCTTCTTCCTCTATAACACCATTTTCTAATTCATTTCCTCCGTATAACTCTTCAATATATTCCACCCATCTATCGACTTTACCTTTCGTATTATATATTGGTGTACCATCTTTGTTTAACACATTATTAGATTTTAATTTATGTACCCCAAAATTTTCCTTAACTTTCCTGTATGCTCCGTCTATTTTACCAATGTTCATTTCTCTTTCCACTTCTGAACACTTTTCTTTAATCCACTTTTCTTTCGCCAGTTTGCACTTCCTATTTATAGCATTTCTTAATTGCCGATAGTTCCTTTTACTTTCTTCATCATTAGCATTCTTATATTTTCTACGTTCATCCATCAGCTGCAATATATCGTCTGAAACCCAAGTTTTTCTACCAGTTCTCTTTATTCCGCCTAAGTTTGCTTCTGCTGATTTAAGAATTTCCTTTTTAACATTCTCCCATTCTTCTTGTACATTTTCTACCTTATATTTTTTTTCTCAGACCTCTTGCGATGTCCTCCTCAAAAATCTTCTTTACCCCCTCTTCCTCAAGCTTCTCTAAATTCCACCGATTCATCTGACAACTTTTCTTCAGGTTTTAAACCCCAATCTACATTTCATTATCACCAAATTATGGTCGCTATCAATGTCTGCTCCAGGGTAAGTTTTGCAGTCAACGAGTTGATTTCTAAATCTTTGCTTAACCATGATATAATCTATCTGATACCTTGCAGTATCGCCTGGCTTTTTCCAAGTGCATATTCTTCTATTATGATTTTTAAATTGGGTGTTGGCAATTACTAAATTATACTTCGTGCAAAACTCTATAAGTCGGTCCCCTCTTTCATTCCTTTTGCCCAGCCCGTATTCACCCACTATATTTCCTTCCTTGCCTTTTCCAATGCTTGCATTCCAATCTCCAACTATTATTAAATTTTCATCTCCTTTTACGTGTTTAATTGCTTCATCAATCTCTTCGTATACACACTCTACCTCATCATCATCATGGGCGCTTGTAGGCATATAAACGTTAACAATCGTTGTCGGTTTAGGTTTTGATTTTATCCTTATTACAATGATTCTATCGCTATGCGTTTTGAAATACTCCACTCTCCTCCCTATCTTCTTTTTCATCACGAAACCTACTCCTGCCTGCCCATTATTTGACGCTGAATTAATTACTCTAAAATCACCCGACCAAAAGTCGCCTTCCTCTTCCCACCGAACCTCACTAATTCCTACTATATCCACATTCACCGTATCCATTTCCCTTTTTAAATTTTCTTTTATATTTTACCAAGGAAGGCGCCTCCATTATTGCTATGTGAAAATGCAGAGAGCCACATTTTCTTGGAAAAAAAGCAGCTGTAGTTTTCCATTGCTTTCAGCTGCGCAGTACTTAGAGACCTGAGTGATGTTGATACGGCCGTTTAAGTCATTGTGACTCACGCCCCTAACAACTACTGAAAGAGCTGCTGCCCTCTTTCAGGAATCATTCCTTAGTCTGGCTCTCAACAGATACCTCTCCGATATGGTTGCACCTTCGGTCCAGCTACTCTGTATCCCTGAACACTCAAGCCCCCTCACCAACGGCAAGGTCTCATGATTCATAGAGGAGGTTGTTCTTTTTACTTTTGTTTAATTGCAGTAATAAGCCCTCACTGACAGCTTTTCAACAATACATTACGAGTGGTACTTACATCATTTCCACAATATAAAAATTAAAACTCTTTTTAAAATAAATGGTAGAAATTAAAAAACTTCTACATAAATACATGAATGTTCTTATAAACAAAAAAAAAAACAATTCATTGTTAAAGATTGAGATCAACTAAATTTTAAACACTTATCTGAGAAAAACGACGAAAGAATAAGAATATATTGAACCCAATAACACTATAGCAAATAAACTCCCGCACCCATGATTTAAAATTCAGTAAAATCAAAGAAATACAAGAAAATGCTAATGACGTAAATCATATTTATATTGTGGTACGTACACTTTTATGCTTAGTATATTGTATAAATTGGAGTAAATAGAAATTGTAATATCTGTTATGTTAACACCATTTTGTAACAATATAAAATAATACAAAATAATGCTAAATAATCTTAATATTATAACTATAATTATAATTATATATTTACCCTTATTATGTTTGCCTTACATAGTTTTTATTAGCTCATTCCTCCATTATAGGATTTTTTGCAAAAAAACCAAATCGTTATTAAAATTGTATTTGAAATTTAATTATATATCATTTAGACAGTTTGGCAAAAACAGATACTGTGTACAGTGTGTATTATCTATCATTATCCACTCATCAATTTCTTTACGGAGTGTTTTTTCCACTCTGCTTTACATAAATTTAACAAGAATAAGATTTATTAGGTTAGCAGAAATATTCATGTATTATCTTCTTCTACAGACCGATACCATTTCGGGGTATTATAAAAGTGATACTAG
Source organism: Lycorma delicatula (assembly GCF_047948215.1). Lineage (NCBI taxonomy): Eukaryota > Metazoa > Arthropoda > Insecta > Hemiptera > Fulgoridae > Lycorma > Lycorma delicatula. Next base: position 38,817,332 of record NC_134455.1, read on the forward strand.
ATGGATTCAGAGATTATATGATGAATCACTGGTACTAAAGAAATTTATATTTTTGTTAATATAGAAAACAATGCTTCTGACGTAAAGCTGTCTCATTGTAAACTTATTAAATTTCCGGAATAGGTATAGGGTAAATAGGATCAGGCCTAATTACCTAAGTCAAAGTGAAGCGGATATGCTTTAATGAAGCATATCCGCTTCATTAAAGAGCACGTTTCTCATATTCCCATACTGGGAATACGCAAAATATACAAGTTTAGCGATACTGTTATTTTTTAGTTTATTAATTTGGTGGAATTTAAGGATTAAGTCTTCAATCCTTTAGGACATAATGATAATATGGCCGTCCCATTTAAACTGAGTCTCTATCCAGACACAATGATAATCCATTTCAATTATATTTTCTATTTTGGGACGTATATATGAAGTAAAAGGTTTCTGTTTTCAGGTCACTGCATGCCTGGTTAAATTATTGATATTAGGAGGCTGACTACTATGATTTGTAGAAAAGGTTATAAACACGCTTTTTTAATATTTAAGGTTAATAGATGTTTGTCAAAGCAAGCTTTGACACCCCACATATATAAATATATATATATATTAAATGAATAAAAACCTACATATGGATATATTTTATGTAATGTAAATTTATTTACTTTATATAACCCAATAAAATCTAGACTATGTAGTTTTAAATGAAAATATAGGCTTTCTTACACCCAACCCTAGCAGATAAATGTTTAAGCAGAAAGTTAATCTTTGCGTATTCTTAATAGAAAATGAAAAATAATCATAAATAAACTAAATTAAATTTTTATAAAACGCTAACATTCTAATACCTTATGCTTGTCCTCTCAATTGCTAACATAAAATTTTATTTAAAGATTAGTCGTACAATACGTAGACTAGACTGTCGTACGAACACTACGAAATTTTTATAATTGTTGAAAAATCTAAGAAATATTTACTGTATAATAATACTTCTTTTCCATTGAAAGTTTTATTTAAAATATTTACTATAGATTTATCATGCTACGAGTAGATTACCCTTACACAAATATAGTTAAGATACGGTTCTTTCATTTAATGACCTATGTCAAAGATATTTTGCATCTTTTGGATAAAGTTAAGAATATATTTTCCGGAACTTGCATTAGAAAATACAATGCTACAAGCGTAGTTAGTAGTTGGGTATACATCCAATTAAGTGGATTTTTTTAATAGATATAGTTAAATAGTAAAGCCACACAAATAAATGCCAAATATATATTTTTAAAGCTCCAGATACACATTCAAACTGATGTAAGTACACAGAGGCATGCGACGAGTTAATCGTAAATAACAGGATGGAGGTAGTGTGAGAGAAAGAGAAGAAACATTGCAAAATAAACACAAAATGCTATAAAAACCAATTAAAAAATGTATATGCTAAGATAGAATATATCAAAATCTGAACTAATAGAAGGAATCGTTTTAAAGAATTCTACTGACATAAAAGCGTTGGTAGAGAAGATTTTAAATACGATGAACAAGATAACTTAAAAAGTAGAACTAACCAATGATTGCAAGAGGTGAGTGCAGTATTTTTTCGTCACAAATGTCAGTGTCTGTTTTGTATCTTCCTCACATTTGACCTTGTGACGATAACATCTAGCCAATACGCAATGTGTGGCGTACGAGCGACGTCCCTCCCACCACCTTTTACAGAATTCCCTGGGCGAACTTAGGTCTATTTCCTGAAAGATAAACCACGTAGGAAATGTTTTCTTTAACATTTATTTTCCTCCGGCAACATGCCTTCTCCTTTAATTCTTATTCCATTTGTTTCTTTTTTTTATTCCACTTTTACTTTTCTATATTCTCTTCGTATTCTTCGAAAAAAGCCCTGTTTTAGATACAGAATAGAACACATTCAGATTTCAACTAAGATATCTGTATTCATAGGAAAATTTCTTCCATTTTCTAATACAAACAGATCTGTCCTAGAATATTACACACATGTATTTATCATTTTAAAGAAATAACTATATATATATATATATATAAATAACTGTATCCGCCGTATTTTTATTTAAGAAAATAACTTATTTTCATAATGCATTATTTGTTTATGTATTGTTTTAATCAGTTCTCATAAAAATGAAAAATATTAACGAATCTTTTTTTTCCGCTTGTACAACGATTCCAGCCGCGGAGTAATTCGTTGGTTGTGTAAACTGTATTAATTATGTGATTGCCGGATAACAAAGTATTGTTAAGTTTATTTACTTTAAATTTACATTGAATTTATCATTACATAAAGTTTCATACTTTTTATTAAGTTCACATTTTTATATATATATATATATATATTAAATGTGCTGTCTAGCTAGAACAGATATAGAATTTAGTAGTGTTACTTCTTCAACATTTTAAAAGAAAGTGAAAACTCATATAATTAATAATTCTAACAATGATTAAGGCCAGCCTGTTATTAACATATAAGAAGAAATATGTTTACATTTAAGCAAGAAAACAAATGAATCTGAACACTGCTTTGTAGAGCAGGTCTTTTTGAACTTGATATGATATACAACACTAACGAACACAACATCTTTGTAGTCCCTTTATAAGTTTTGTCTGATATATTTGTTACATTATTTGAATGACAGAGGAAAAGTAGTTATGGCTCTAAAATGTTAAACAAGGAAAAAAATTTGAAATATGGTAATTTTATTTTATATTTTCAGGCCGTCAATCACAACCCGCGGGTGACTGGTCGTGACTAGACGACCTTTAAGAAACATCATAGGGGTTTTCTCTCTCCGCACTGAAATTCATTTTATGCTGAAAACTCCACAACCTAAGAACCTTACATGTTTATGTCGTTCTGAGCTCTATCTCGGCAAGCGAGTGGCCCCTAGACCAGCAGCAACCGATCATCGGCATAAGCCACTGTTCTTATTTGTATATTCCAGATCATTCAAGTTATAGTTAAATAATATTCACCTGATTTATTTACTAATTCTGTCTTGTTTGTTTGCAGGGAATTTGGCAGCATTATAACAGTTTAGCCGCTGTCTCATTCGCTGCCACCGTAATTGTTTAACGAATATCGCATCGAGATTGAACATGAAAACAATTAACAGCAAAGTCCACCAACTAGAAACTTCAGCTTTCAGCTTTGGTTGATTTCTTCCGTCCTGCACTGAATTTCGTGAGAATTTGTCGCACAAGTGTTCGTCTTCTGGTAATCTGTGCTAGATTTTTCCTAAACAGTCAACTTTGACCGATTTTATCATTCTTTGTCTGGAGGTCTCCATGATGACTCGTGTTACATCTGGTTTTAATCAGCTTCATTTGGATCGATTTACGCCTACCAGATCTTCGATCCAATCATAAATGCTTGTCTAATACAGAGTGGACCCGCTTCCTTAAAACGAAATTTCAAAACCGTTGTTGACCGCTCAAAGGGTCATGTTTCATTCATACCACAAAATTCAATTTCTGCATACACGCCCTCATCAACATGAAGAATGGTGAATTTATTGTTTCAAATGGGCGAATGTAGGGCACATACGAGAAATGTTCTCATCGGACTACTACTACTAGTGTGCAAGAAAGATGGCGGATCACCAGGAAAGTTGTAGCAACAACCCTACTGTTAAAGTTATTCTCTCCGAATTGCAGAAAGACGGCTCTAAACCGTACTTCAATTCAAAATCTACCATCATATGTTTCCAGTTCCAATAATATATTTCGCCGATATTAGTATATGTTAAAACTGGTGGCGATGTACTATCCCAACCCGAAAAGTTCATACTCAGTTTCCACGGAGCAGGACAACATGAGGTGTTGTGCCTATTTTGTAGTCCATCCTACCAAGCCGGAAGCCGTCCGAAACGGGAACCAATCAGCCCGTATTCTTTACAGAGGAGGAGAAGCTCCTCCTGGTCTTTCCTCCCGAAACTTCTCAACAACATACCCGCTCGAGTCGTTGAAATCCTAAAAGTGTACTAAGTAATAGAATTCACCGAGGAAGATAGATACGAATTAGTTACGAATTGTGAGATGTGCAATGTAAAATTCTTCCCAGAGGTCCGACCTTTTAGAGACCACTACCACATTACGAGAAAATACTGCGCAGCTCTGTTCCAAATGCAACCTGAAACGGGTTAATCAGACTTTCATCACCGTTTTTACTCACAACAGTTCTAATTCTTCACACTGACGATGTGCTGTCACATTGAGCTGATGAAGAGTCATCCAACTCAATGTTGGACTAAAAATAATCTCTTCCACGTTTTTTACTGAAAACTTCCACTTATCTTAAAATGTCTTCAAATTTTATTTTTAATTATTATAAATATAATTAATAAAGTCTTTAAAAGTTTTTGAAAATGCTTCGAGAACATTACGAGAAAATGTGCTCGTAATGTGCTACCACATTACGAGAAAATACTGCGCAGCTCTGTTCCAAATGCAACCTGAAACGGGTTAATCAGACTTTCATCACCGTTTTTACTCACAACAGTTCTAATTCTTCACACTGACGATGTGCTGTCACATTGAGCTGATGAAGAGTCATCCAACTCAATGTTGGACTAAAAATAATCTCACAACAGTTCTTTACTCACAACAGTTCTAATTCTTCACACTGACGATGTGCTGTCACATTGAGCTGATGAAGAGTCATCCAACTCAATGTTGGACTAAAAATAATCTCTTCCACGTTTTTTACTGAAAACTTCCACTTATCTTAAAATGTCTTCAAATTTTATTTTTAATTATTATAAATATAATTAATAAAGTCTTTAAAAGTTTTTGAAAATGCTTCGAGAACATAATAAATGTATTTTTTGGAATTCATTTTAAAAATAAAGTTCTTAAAATCAAATTATTTTATAAAACAGTAGTAAAACTATCTCATTCCAAAAAAATAACTAATTCTACAATTCTGAATGTGTAAAAGATATAGTTAAAAATTTAATAATATTTTTCTTTGTTAAATGCTAGAAAGTGACAAGATTTGCATACTTGCATTATTTAATTAAAATAAAAAACGTTTTTAAAAGTAATGCGCCAAATTGTCTCCTTGATGAAATGCGTAGCTTAAAAACTGGCTTAATGTTTTATTTACACAGTGTAACAGTAATTTGCTATGATTACATTTACGCAAACATATAAATAGCTAAATTATGGTTACCTACAACATTTCTATTCATATATTCTATATGTGATAACATAAAAAGCAATTGACCTAGTAATAAAATCTTGCAGATAATTACATGGTACATTAACCTCATTTAGTCAATACGTAAAGAAGTGTCTCTACACTTAGATTATTAATGATTACTTGCATTGTGGAATAAAACTTTTTTGTGCTCTCGATTCATTTTCATAATTCAAATAAAATATTCATTTTATAATTCCATATTTCTTTGCAAGTTTTATCCCCTATGCATTCAAAATTTAAACCATTTTAGATATTTTTGTTTTAATGTTTTTTATTACATTTTAATTTACAACATGTAACATTTGAAAAAAAGTGTATATTCATTTCAATAATTCATGAAATATAATCACTTTAAATTTAAAGTTTTCACAAAAATAATCCATATGCTAAAAATTTACGAAAATAAATTGGAAAATAATTTTAAAAAAATTGGTTTTTAAATCTCGAAATTAGTCGCTATATATATTTTTCCCCATTTACACAACGAGATCTCTTGATTAACAGTAAATTAAAAAATAATAACCATTAATAAATAAACAATTTGTTTGTGAAATACAATAAAATATGTGTTTCTAACAATGATGGAAATAAATATCAAATACAAACAACACCACCAATCGTTTAAAGCAATCCAGTTAAAAACGTAAAGCCGGCCTCAATAGCGCGAGTGGTCACAAGTCGACCTTTCATTCGGAGGTCGCCCAGGTAAGAATTTCGGTCAGCGATTGCATTTTCACACGCAACAAAATTGTAATTTCATCTCATCTTCTGAAACAATACCTACAGTTAGTCCCGAAAGCTAGAAAAGTTAAAAGCGTAAAGTTATTTTGTAAAGATAGAAATTACTGTTAGGGGTAGTTGTCTAAATTACAACTACCCCTAATGTGATGTATATTGAACCACTCTTTTATAGGAATGGATAAAATAAAATATCTCAAGAAAAATAGAGGTAGCGTGAATTCCAAACCCATCAAACTAGTTTCCATTCCGATGAACAAAAATTTAAATCACGAAACAACGTCCAATATTTTATGACAGAAAAGTTAAAAACAAAAAAATTCTAATAACCTGTTAAATAAAAATTATATTAAATAAAATTTCCTACCAAATATATTTCTATTTATTACGGAAATTTTTTAATAAGCACGTTTCTGCTGAATTAAAATTGGAAAAAGTTTCCAGACAATGTTGTGTGTTTAAAAAGAACCCAACTTTCCTAAGTTTTAACATAAAATTTTCAGTAACACCTACTGCATTAAAAAAATGTATTCCTACTTTTGGTAGGGCTTTAGTTTTACCTTTCCTATTTCGGATTACAAAAGATTTACAAAGTATGCATATAATAAATATATCATATGTTATCAATAATATATCATATATATGTATATGTATATATATATATATATATATATATTACATCATAAATATATTATTATTATCAATAATAATAATATTAATATTAAGTAATAAGCAACTATTTTAATTTGTTGGTTTATAAATCAGAGTACCATTTACATTGAATGCTAATATCGTAGATATGCATTTTATATTCGCAGCTATTACTGACAAACCATTGACGACGAAAGAAGGAATGGATTTTATAAGTTAAGAAAAATAGCTTCAGAAATACTGAAAAGAAAGTTCAGAAAAAAAGGAATTGAAGTCGACCTCCATATGAAAAAATTAATTAAAAATAAATATTACTCTAGTTCTCGTACGTCAATGAAGCTAACTTTTATTCACTTAATTAAGTTACTAGTGATGTACTGCTGAGTTACTCAATGGTATACATGACTGGTATTCTCTGAACAGCTACAATCCTGAAATTTTCTAGTAACACTAAAACAGGTTTTAAGACCATAAAAAGAAAAACAAATATAGTAATCAATTTCAGAGGGTTTATTTTGTAGATTAAAAATGATTTTTATCGAAATTCTCTAAAGTATTTAAAAATAGAATCCACAAGCGTTAAAATCAGTATTTCTCTTTCATCAAACTGAAATTAGAAATATTTTATAAAATTAAAATAATATATACACTAATGCAGATAAACTGAGTTTATAAAAGTTGGAAAGTGTTAATGGAATACTAATATGTTGTTTAGATAATTCTTGTAAAAAATAAATACAAGTATATTACTTATAATTACTGAATTTCCTGTTAAGACCTGTGTTTAAAAACGTAATTTCAATTATTAGTGTGACGAAATTTATTATTTTATGAGGTAATGAGCATCCTTTTCAATGATCTACCCAAATAATCAACTATGTTAATTGGAAAAAGTTAATTCAAAACTTTTTAACAATGACTTTTAAATTATATATATATATATATATATATATATATATATATATATATATATATATATATATATATATTTCTTTCGTAGAAACTATGTGGAGCATTAAAATTCATTTTCACTATATTTTTGTAAAGTGTAATTGGTTGTGCCTTTTTGTGTAGTATTTTATGCAAAAGGCAAGAGTTAGGATTATGAAATATTGAAGAAACAATAAATGTCATATTATTAGCTTTTCAAGTAGGAAGTGCCTTGAGCAGTGATGAGAAGGAGAAGGGTGAACTAAAATACTCAAGTTTTTAATCTGAGTCTCGTTTATACAGCCGCAGCAGAATACAACTTACTCTTCCCTACCGCCACATATTACGATCCTAGCTGAATGCTTGCGGCTAAAAAAGGAGTTAAAGATATGCCACACCTCAACCCACGGATGCTTCTCATCCTACTTCCCAACTCACCGAGACGAAGGAATAATAGCAATAAAAAATAATAAGACCACAAATCTACCGAGCCAGGTGTATGGAAAACCCTCTGCAAGATTTTCCCACCACGCATCGCTACCACGTATTTCCCGGGAGAAGTCTACGTTACCGTGCTACTCCTGTATTTCTACCTACTTATAGCCGCCGAACGATATTCCACCTTGCTTTATACTTAGGCAGAGAAGTAGTGAAAACGTGTTACTACAATAGAAAAGCACTACAAACTCAACAACTATTTATTTTTATACCACAAGTAAAATTATTATGCTGTAAAATTTATTGTAAAAAATAAGTTATGTTGTGCAAATACTTCTCGCCTGTTTCAGATATTTTAAGTCAATAAGACTAATTTTACGTAAGTTTATGTACATTTAATAAACTACCGGTAATAAAACAATATTCATGTTACTAAAATATTATAATTTGGATAATAAAAGAAAATATCAAAGTTTGACTTCTCATCGTTCATAATAATTGAAGTAAAAACAAGTATAGTTATGTTTAGAAAAAAAATACACTGCGTTTTAAATTAGAGTATGTAATATTCCAAATAATTATGTTAAAACTTTCTCTGGTGTAGTTTAAAAAGTTTTCTGGATTTTAATTTTGAAAGTCTTTTCCATGCTAGAATTACAGTTTTACGCATCTTTCCAGGTAGCCACTATTAAGTATCGCCCTTACCAAGAATTTTTTAATCATATATATTGTTTCAGGATTGATAATGGAGTATTTTCGTTAGCTAGGTCCTCAATGTCTGAGTAATTACGCACCAAACATCCTATTCTATATTATTTAGGGATATATTCTGAGATTACGTAATAAAAATATCAAACGAGCAGAAAACCATACTAGAATTTGGAGCCTTACCTGCTGCCGAACTATCTAACAATATGGTTATTACAAAAACCTCATCATGAACTTAAAAAAAGCGTGGCTTTTTCTACTAGAAGTGTTTCTACTCTTCATGATGCGATCCTAGACAGAGCGATTTTCCTCTTTTTTTGCTTAATGAAGCACAATGAGCTCTTCGTTGTGGTTTGTAAAATTTTTTTTTGAGGGAAGCATAACTTGCTAATCTTCATGCTTTATTCTTATAGGAGGTTATGTTACCAATTAGTCAAAGATAAAATATTTAATATAATAGAACGTGATTTCAATTTTGTTTTTTTTTGTTATGAGAGAGCGGGCATCAACTGCTTTGGTCATTAGCCCGTACTATGCTTGACTGGATTATTATTATTATTATTCTATCATGTCATATGATTATAACAGATACATAAATGTAACCGGTAACTATTTTAAAAATTCCGTATTGTGCGATATTAGTGTATACTACCCTTCCCTTGTAAATAACTGCAATCATAATTTAGTTCTCCAAGTCTTCTAGCTAACTTTCAGCAATTTTTTGTTTTTCTGTTATGTGCATACAGAAAACTCTTAGCGTTCCTAATTTCAAGGTCTTAGTTTATCAAAAACTATCGATCACTTCCAGTTAACCTAAGTCAGTCAGTTAACTTAGTTAGTTAACTACAGTCAGTTAACTTCAGGGTGGCGCATGAAATGATCCAATATTTGGTTTTGTTAAAAAATATTTATTGGAATCTCAGTACCGAAAAGTAAAATACAACGTGTTTACTATACGCGTCGAACTAATATTCTGCTTATTACATGTTCATTAAAACCACCACTACGTCAAGTAACTTCTTCAACACGAACTGCTATGTTATACATCAGCACTCGCAGTTCCATTACTGTACAGCGATGTTTAGGGAAAATCTTTTCGTTTAGGAATCCCCAAAGAAAATAATCACCTGGATTCAAATCAGGTTTTTCGGGAGCCAGTTCTCTCCAATGCAAAACGATTAGAAAATGATATTTGCGTTAAATGTTTCTTGCAGAAATTCTAAAATTTTAAACTTGTGTAGTCTTAAGCGTAAGATAGTTTTCAGTGGGGAGAAAACCACTATGATATTTGGTAAAGGTAGTCTAGCTGCAAACTGTCATTAGCGACTGTGTTGAACGGTTTCCCGATTAAATATGTTATCGTTCAGAAATATCTGATTGTCATCCTTAATGAGAGACTTCAATTTAAGGAGAAACTTAGTTTGTCACAAAAAAGACCATCGGTGCCTTTTTAATGTTCGTAGAGTCATCCATCCTGAATGACCGTATCATGCTTATTCTTTTCAAAGGTGTCTGTGAGGCCATAATGTTGTAGGCTGTGCCCGTCTGTGCTCATCGTTTACAATTTCCAAGTTATAGACATATTCTAATGCCAACCCAGCGTCTTCCATTGCCAGCTGTTGTCGGTGGCTACAGAACTGTCTCGACGGAGGCAGGTTCTGTGATCGCGAGCAATAAACCACTTGATATTCTAGCTACGGAAGGTAGCAAGCGGTATATTTCCAAGAAGGAAGGCCTTCTTACTTTTAGGCGTATGCGAGAATTGAAAACCAAGATATTGAATTTTGTTAAATTAGGTGGAACGATTTACTTAGGATACACGCATAGTATCCTTCCAAATATTAGGGAGGTGCGATCAATTATGTGGTTCTCCTGAAATCGGTATACAACTCATTTTCTTTCAGGATATGCTGCCTTTAGAAATAGTTTGGCTAGGTTTGGTTGCATTGGCTCTGACTTGTGTTCGGACTGTAGGGTCGATGATGATGTGAACCATGTCGTTTATGTTTGTCCCTATTACGAGGCTGAACGTACCAGAATGTTAGGGAGCTCGAGAGAGTGCGTTCCTTTATTGATCTGCGAGTCATCTCAAAGACTTGCAGAGAATGGACTATTGTGCCTAGCTTCCTCTGTTACCTCGCACTGAACAGCACGGCTGAAGGGGTGTAGTAGACCCCGAGTGACTAAGGACCGTTTAACAGTGAATTGGTCGGAGGTATTCGTGTTTCTTTCGGCAGAACTACGAGTGCACTGCTGAGGGTATAGATTACCCTGTAGCCGTGAGGTGTAGCGTCGTTTTGATGAGAACGAGCATTACTATCGGTGGGATGGCGACTGCACTGACGAGGGCATGGATTGCCATGTAGCTGTGTGATGAAGCGCCATCTTGACGATGATAGTAAAAGAAATAAATGTCACTCGGATCCAGACCGGAGTCCACAAATGAAACTAACTTAGGGTTATGAAGTGAATATTGAGTTTACTAAGGGTACTAGGACTAAATTTCTTTGTTGCGAGTAACATTTTTGGTGGTATTTTATTATTTTCCTGCTTTGATTCTCATGAGACTTTCGAAATTGGCTCTGTAAAATAAAAATTAGTGGCTGGTTTCGTAATTCCTCGAGCACCGTTAGTTCAGTGTGAAATTATGTAATTCAAGATGTCCGAATGAGACCTGCAGCGAAAGCAAAAACGGAGTTTTTGCTTTCGCCGCAGGTCTCCGATGATCCCGGTGAAAAATCACCGATGAATATATCTACTGAGCTATTCTAATCTTTCTAATCTGCCCTCGTCAAAAAGGCTGCCACATCTCACTGCTGCATTGCATCCCATTCCCATCGTCAGTGCAGTCGCTGTTCCGCCAACAGCTTTTACAATCATAGTCAGCTCTATCTAACTAATCGTGGCTCGGTTGCTAAAGGGCTTCCCTTCGGTCAATTACACTGTCCAGACGGACTCTAGCCCCCCGGGTTCCTGCTCTACTAAATCCCTTCGGTCTCTCTACGTTGACCGAGGAAACGAAGGAACCCAGCTACAATTGTCCAGTCTCTACGAGTCCTCCAGTTGACTCGCAGATCAAAGAAGGAGTGTCCTAGAACACTGCCCTGTGGAAAACCTTTAGATAGGGTCTTCCCTACCTCCGAAATATCACGAAGTGCGACAGTTCTGTCATTGAAATAACTCGGGAGAATTATGATCTGATTTAGCGTGCAACCACGCTGCTGCAGTTGAAACAGGGCAGAGGGCCACCACAAGTTGTTGAACGCCCCGGATATGTCCAAAAAGATACCGAGTACATACTTGGACTCGTCGAACTTGGTCGCAGGACCCTAACAAGCGCCTTCTGCGTGCCCTTACCCGGGGCGGAAACCATACTGGTCGTCCATTAGCATATCGTTAGATGTTAACCTACTGTTAATTTAGAGGTACAAGACCTCCTCAAACACCTTACCTACTACAGCCAAGAGCGTCAGAGGACGGTAAGAAGAACTTACAGTGGGATCCTTGTCGCCACCTTTGAAGAACAATTTCAATACACCACTTTTCCAGCACGCTGGGATTTGCCCAGCAAAAAGAAACCTATTGAATACCCTAGTAAGATGACCAGTAATGATTGGCAATTTAATGACTGGGAACAAGGAGTTCCACCGTTATACCTTCATATCCGGGGGCTTTATTCCTAACCAGGCTACAAGTTATTTGACGGACTTCCGCCTCAGTAATTTATGAATACATAATCTCAGACCGAAAACCTACAACTTCTTTTCGGATACACCGATGATACGAGATCTCACCAACCTCAGAATCATGTGGAAGTCGATCGTCCATCAGATGAACGAGGACACGATCTTTATCTATAACAACACAATCCTGGGTCGAGAAAGCCGACCGAAGAATGTATTTTTTCCGCTTATGAACAAGAACTCGTTAAACAAAACCCGACGGGTCTTTATTCACTTACTCTTGCATAAAAGAGCGCCAGGAATCACGTTTAGAAAGCCTAATCTTCCTGAAAGGGCCGCCGGCCCTTTCAGGAATCACCCCTGTTGAACAGAAATGTCAGCACTAAAGACATCGCGCAGACCCCTACCCAATCAAAAACTATTAGACAGTGATTGCTTTAGCAATCATTGACTACCGACCAATTCAGAATCCTATCAGGGATATCCTTACCAATGGTAACATGTTGTTACCATAGAAGGCCCTCCACAAACCTACTGAATCGGCGAAGTAGTTAACTAGCCAGAAAACTACATTGAAAACATCAAATGCTGCGCGATGAAACATTTGATTAATTTATCGCCATCGTCATTGATCCCAATGTGCTAAAGAAGCAATTTGGCGTTTGCATTAACTCTTATAAGAATAGGACGACCCGCTACCAGTCTAACAATTCTATCCCATCTTTCCAAATGCTGTTCTGTGGGATCTCTGTACTCAAAGTATGAACTAAGAACGACCAGATCCAAACAATTCACGGCAAGCTTAACAACAACATAATGCGTGTCAAAGGCCTGCCGTATGAAGACACTATCTAACTTCCTGCAAAACACGGCGGATATGCTATCACTAACGTAAAATTAATCCTGCCTGAAAAACCCTGGTTTGTCATTTTTTGACTCTCGTACCGCCTCTTCACGATGGTTAATTTTATTACCCTGTGTGTCTTATACCCTGTGGAGTATGGTCCTCTCGGCAGATGTCCCGGAGATGGGCGTGTTCGGACAGAGCCGCTCTTCCGAACAGTCTGCGTGCCTGTGCCACTTCCACTTCGGATACGGTGTGAAGTCCCGCATCGTAGCGAAGAGTGGTGACCTTTCTGACGAATGATGGTGCTCCAGATATCGTCCGCAACGTTATGTTTTGAACGGCTTCTAATTTCTTTTGAAGCATGGAGTACAACAAAGCTCCCCATGCCGGGTTAGAATTGGCAGGACGTATAGCCGAAAAATGAGCAATTTGGTCGTCAATGGATATGGGCTGGCACTGTTCAGTACTGGGTATAGTGAGGCTCTGACGGCCTTTGCCCTTTGGGTCACATATTTAACATGTTCTCCTAAGGTAAGACGTTTGTCCAGGACTACTCCCAGGTACTTGACAGTTTTCTCAAAGGGGATTTTCTATCCTGAGATTTCCAGCTGCCTGGCTGGACCACTTGTCTCGTATGTGAACATCACTGCCAACGATTTTTCACCGTTGATCTTGATTCTCCACATATCGAGCCACGGCTCTAATAGATCCAGTTGTCATTGGAGTCTCTCGATTGTAGAATCTACACTTCAGGATTCCTAATAATATGCCGTGTCGTCTGCGTATAGACGGTTTTGACTCCTTCCGACAGCAGCATATCGTTGACGTAGGCCGTTCAAAAGAACGGTGAAAGCACTGCTCCTTGGAGGGCTCCAGCGGCTACGTCTCTGGTGGAGGAGATTGTTCCCCCTACGCGTACAACAAATTTCCGGTCTAGTAAATAAGACCGTATCAATCTGGCTTAGCGCCAGGGAATCGTCGTACGTACGAGTTTATACAGCAACCCGCTATTCCAAACTTTGTCAAAGGCTTTAGCCACATATCGGTAAGTAACCAGCCGCTGAGTCTGTGACTACTTAATGTTAGTCCAAATGGATCTTATTTACTTATTGTTCAATTATCTTGCTGAACAGATTGTAAAGTTGCTGTGTCGTTATAATAAAAAAAGCAAAGAAAAATATTTTGTGTAATGATTTCTCCAAGCTAATTAAATTTTTGGAATCACATGTTTTATATATATATATATATATCTTTAATTTTCAAAAATTTTAATGAAATCGATTTTATTTTTTGCCATCGGAAAATCGTTATTTTTTTCCATTCGTCTATTTTTTGAATCTTTAATCTTGCTTAGTCTGTAACTCTCAATAAAAGGACACTGGACTGTCATCTGTAAAGCTTGAATGTTTGTAGTTATGAATTTAAGTTATGTGCCAATTTATTATCCTGAATTGTTAAAGATATTTTCTTCTCATTCGTTTAGTAATATTTTTAGTACGCGTTTAAATGGTATTTGTGTCAGTCCATCTGCTTGTCTGACTCAAGTTTTAATTTATTACCAATAAATTTAATTATTTTAATAATAATTATTATTGATTGTTTAATTGATTTAAGTTTAAGTCTGTAATAACGTAACGATCTTCAGTATAAATAAAAAGTGGATTTAAAGAAAAACTTGGTTTCAGTCAGGCTTAAAGAGAAATGGGTGTACTGGAATAGGGGATATAATTGAGTAGCAAGTTCGGATGTCTTGTTTGGATTCGCTAATTGGAAATTAATGTAAGGCGACTCCGCAGCTAAGTAAAGAGGTGAAGCATTCGCTTGCCAGGAACCCTTGTTATCTTATGCCTATTCTCTTCCATTCGTTTCCGTCATGCTATATCTTTCTTTTCTCTAGACAATAAATTCTACTTTAATTTCAGCTTTACTTTAATTTCAAAATTTTATAATTTTGTGATAAAATTACTAAAGGTGATATATTTGTCCTACTAATAATTAAAATTTTTTCATCATTAGATATTGTAATACTTTAAATAAAATAAAGAATTTAATGGGTTTACATGATTAGATATAGTAAAACGATTATCTATTAGAAGGTTTCTCATTGAAATGACTACACTGTTTGTTTGTAAACTTTCGTAAACCAAATATATATTAATAAAATCCAGTATTTTCAACTCGCTTACTAAGAGATTTCAAGAGCCTAACCCTTCTTTTTTTTAAGAATTTTATTACTGACTCATTTATAAAAATTTATATATTTTTTTAATTACGTAACAGTTAGCATGAAACGGTTAAAAAATTAACCCTGTATAAAATGGTGAAGATACTATAGGGTAACGTAATCTATTAAGTCCACACATACATTTTTCGATTTTTTTTAATATAAATTTCCGAATTTTCCAAGTACGTATGTAGTGCAGAAAGGTGGATTTGGCATCAATATATTATGTTTAGTTTATCTTTATAAACCTAGATGTTTTAATAGGTATTTGTGGTACCAGTTACGCTTTAGGATAAATTAATCCACTTA
Source organism: Lycorma delicatula (assembly GCF_047948215.1). NCBI lineage: Eukaryota > Metazoa > Arthropoda > Insecta > Hemiptera > Fulgoridae > Lycorma > Lycorma delicatula. The sequence goes on from NC_134455.1 coordinate 38,833,075, forward strand.
CATAGCAGTAATTCCCAGCGCCCCTCAAAAACTTATTTTTATTTTATTCCCCTACCCCGAGAGCGCCTCAAAGTATACCTTGTGGGGTATCATAAGACTCGAAAAGAGATCCTCATTTAAAATTTGGACAGTATTTAAATATCCGCACCACCTAACTGGAAAAAGACGCCAAGAAAAGCGGCTGAAACCACAATAAATGGTAAACCGGCGAAACAAGAGAAAATGGAGGACGCTCCTTCACAGGGTTCCATCTGCACACCCCTGCCAGTATTACAGGCAAAAAGGCTGCCCAACAGAACCGTAGAAAACAGAAAAAATAAGGTAAATAACATAAAGGATAAGTAGAAAACCACCGCGGAAGTAAAGTCCCTCCCGAGTTGGAAAATCTTGTAGTAAGATTTGAACGGCTATCAGAGGAACTCCAGAAAAAATGGATAAAAAAGTGAAACGAGGCATCAAGGACCTAGAGGCTGATTTGAATATAGCAGTGAAGGATCTCAGAAGGCTGGTTAACGGCTACATCTTTAATAGAAAAAAAAAGTACAGCCGAAGCGTCGGCACAAATGACGCTTACGACAGGATGTCCAGTTATGGATGGCATCACCAACGGCGTTCCTCAGACGCAAGTCGTTGAATTTATAAAACAAAATTGGCCAAAGAAGGCCTTTAAAAACATACATCCTGGGCTGCCAGACAGAGCTGAGAGGGCAACAAACGTAGCGGCAGTAATAGATATGAGAGAGCTACGGGAAGGAAAGGTGCTAGACACACTGGCGGCCAGGATTCCTCAGATGGCCTGGCAACTTGCCGGATACCTGCAGCTCATACCACACTGATCAGAAAGGCAGGATTAAAATAGGTCTCCTGCATGATTGATATTGTAGAACTTCCCCAACGCTGTTTCCGTTGTCTGGAGACGGCACATATTGCGAGTTACTGCAAAGGTGAAGACAGAGCGGGTGCCTGCTTCAGTGCGTTAAAACCCAGATCTCCTGCTTTGATGGAGGAATCGGAGGTTAGACGCATTATAGAGGAACTCTTTCCACACGGGGACGCACTGACAGAAGACATCGAGACAGGAACGGAACTTCCGATGCCATTCACAGATGCCGAACTCGCGGCGGCAGTTGCCCGCATGTCAGCGGACAAATCTTCTGGCCCAGATCATCTACCGAACTTAGTTGTAAAGGTGGCGGCCCGGGCTCGGTCCGATACGATATTGGACGTATACAACGCCTGCCTGAGGGAGGGAATTTTCCCAGGAACATTGAGGAACTTAAAGACTCGTCCTTGTGCAAAAGCCTGGAAAGGATCCGGAGCTACCCTCATCATACAGACCTCTCACTATGATCGACGCTCTAGCCAAGCTGTTTGAGCGGATGATTCAGCGGAGATTAGAAGATGCGATTGAAGAAAAGGGTGGCCTCCCCGAGAATCAATATGGTTTTCGGAGGGGTAGATCAGCCCTTGATGCAGTGGCTGCTATCCATCGGATAGCTGACGGGATCATCAGTGGAGAATAAAACCGGGCCAAAGGCAGTCAATGCGTATTGGTGACACTTGATGTGAGAAACGCGTTCAACAGTTTCTCCCACGCTGCAATAGATAGGGCCTTGATAACACGCTCAGTTCCACCATATATAACAAAAATTATAATGTGGTATTTGACCGGGAGTAAATTGCGCTGTGAAGTGGAGAATGGGATAGTGAAACGAATCATCGAAATGAGAGTTCGGCAGGGATCGGTACTTGGACCGAATTTATGGAATATTGCACATGACGGGGTATTCCGGCTCCCGCTCTCCCCAAAAGTTTCCTTACTTGGCTATGCTGATGACCTGGCCGTAGCTGAAGCCAAAAACAGGAGAGGCAGTCGAGAATGTAACCAATGCTTACAACACAATAAGCGGATGAATGAACGAGGTCGGGCTGCAGATGGTGCCCGAAAAGACAGAAGCTGTGGTGATCGCAAAGGCCAAACGAAGACTCACCATAGTGATACCACTTGAAGGACAAAGAATAGTGTCACGAGTGGCGGTTAAGTACCTAGGCATCTGGATAGACGCCCGGCTTCGGTTCGGCACACACGTAAAGGAGGCATGTGAAGAAGCTGAAAGAACAAGAAAGTTAGTTGCTGCCCTTCTCCCAAACTGCCATGGCCTGAAGCAGCAAAGGAGGAAACTACTTGTATGCGTAGTTTCTTCAACGCTACTCTATGGAGCAGAGGTATGGGGGAAAGTAACGAAGCCCCAAAAGTACAAAGGCATGTTGGAGTCGTTACACAGTAGGTGCTGCCTAAGAATAACCGCAGCATACAGGACCATGTCGAAGGATGCAATAGAAGTACCTGCGGGAATCCTTCCGATATATTTGGTAATCGAATTACGGATAAGATTGCGTGAGCTTGGGGCTCTCTCACCCGCAGACAGAAAAAGATGGACACGTATACTGACGGAGGAGATGGAGAACAAGTGGCAAGAACGGTGGGACGGCAGCCCAAAAGGCAGATGGACACACCGCCTGGTGAGAGATGTAAGGCGCTGGCGAGGTAGAGCTCATGGCTTGCTGGATTACAGCCTTACCTATTTTATGGCGGGCCAAGGGGGATACAGAGCATACCTTCATAAGTACGACCTCGACGATGAACAGAACTGCCTGGTATGCGAGGCGGAGGAAACGCCATACCACGAGTTCTTCCACTGTCCGAGATACGAAGGACCTAGGACAGAGCTACTTGACGTACTAGGCAGGGAACGGATGTTCAAGCTTGAGGAGCTGATGAACATAATGATAAAAAAAAAACAAAACTGGAAGGCGATCACTACGTATGTGAAAATCATGATGAGGGACTTCCAAGCATGGGAGGAGTCATGAAACAATAGGCAGCGTCGGAGAGTGCGGGGCTGGACAGGTTCGTGAGTGATCGCTAGGGGGTCCCTCGTACATGTGGGGGTCACGTTGACATGAAGAGGCCGCGGACACTCCGCTCCCGTATCTGTTGGCGTCCACAGATATTGTGTGACTTTTTACCTTGTTTGTAGTCTGTAGTATGTAGTTTCATAACCTGTTTCTATATCTTGATGTATGGTGATGTTTCTTATAACTGATGTGTTTCTGTTGATATCCAACTATGATGCGATTGCACGATGACGTATGAGGGTGTGAGTGGGCGTGTAACCCTCCCTTCCAGAAGGAATGCTTCGTTACCGGTTCCAGGAAGAATAGTAGCCAGGGTTGGCGGTTAGTCGGTAGTGCACAGGTCTAGATACGCATATTAATAACATCTTGCGGCACCTGTTAGCGAGCTCGACACTGCTTAAGCGTCTGTAAATGGAATTTCCCACCTCTTTAACAAAAAAAAAAAAGGGTAACGTAATCCTAGTGTTGTATTTAAGATGTATACAATTTAGTTCTCTTCCCTCAACTGTTCGAAGCGACTTGGGAGTTATTGGATGAAAAACCTATTGGATTATCTAGGAGGGACAACCTGAGGTTCAGTGTTTTCCTCTAACTTTGTTTTGTCCATATATACATATATTTCACATAGAATAAAACAAAGAATACAGAATAACTCACAAATTAAAATTGAGTTTGGTTTTAATTTCTTCCAAACTAATTGTAACAAGAAATTGAGAAATGTTTTAAATTGCATCTGCAACCAAAAGTATGACATCGAGCTAAAGGGGCAATAAATCTGTGAGTTATTCAATAAATTTTCTGGTTCCTTATATGAACGCATTCATAAACTGTTCCACAACTATTTCGATAACTGCTGGAAATCTTATTATAAATATGAATATGCGTTGCTGAACTAGTTCATTATTGCGGAATACATTTCATTTTAACGTGAAATTTCATTCAACGTAGTAAGTGATATTTCAATGATAGTGTTCCAATGAGTATTGGGCGTACAAGCACATATTCTAGAATGAGTATGATTCAGTACGCTTCAGCCAGTTAATATAGAATATTATACGAAGGAAGATAGTATAATATTACAAAACTGTTTTTTGTAGTATTTGAAAAAAATATTAACTTTCAATGAAGATAATATTAAATTTCTGTTACATTTACTGAAGAGTTGTGATCAAAGAAGCTAACAAGTCAAGGGTTTGTGACGAATATATCATAAGGCCTACTATAATTTCCATACAAATTATGACCGTTTTGCTGGACAACATGAATTAACAAAGTGCCTTAAGAAACTATAAAATCCAAATTATAAAATCAAAATTAGTCTTACTCAGTGGATCTCAACCAAAGAACTATCTAGGGTACAATTACAAAATAAATTTCAAAATCATCGTTAATGATATTAAGCGTCCAAAAATAAATAAATTCTGGACAATTTTATCAAAAATATTTAATGTCATCCAGTTCAAAATGATTGGCTGTTACGTTTTCTGAAAATATCATTCTGGTTGTTACAATCTAATCTTCATCCTTGTTTTTTAACTCGTAAATTAGAATTTATTATTTAATCTTTTGCTAATTACGTTTTTCAATTTCAATGTGTTAATGTGAAAAAAGAACAACAATAAACTTACATTGTAAATTAAGATATACCTTCTTCAAATGGATTAAAATTGACCACTTAAGAAATAAAAGTTTATTAACAAGAATTAGTTATATGATTATATCGTAGGTGTGTATAGTACACATCGGGTGTACTAATTACAGGTACACTTCTTTGAGGAACGCCTGAATTTATGAAATGTATTCGACATGATTCAGTTTAAAGTTTATCTTTTTTCTTCGTTCAAAGACTTAAACTCATTGATTTGACAGCTTCTTCGACTGTTGTGAGTATATGCATTTTACTTTTTTACATGCAGCGTTATTTTAAGTTCAGTAACTAACATTAAAATCAAACAACCTATTCAACATAGAAAAAAATCGATTTCTGTTAAAGTGAAACATAGCATATTTTTTATAGCATATTCTATTTTGTATTATATGTATTAATGTATTAATTTTTACTATTAGTATGAAAATATTCGTAAATGAAGTAGGCAGTTTTTTTATGATAAATATTAAATTGAATGTTTTAGAAGTAATTATTTTACTATTTTTTACTTAATCGATATTTTCGGTTGCAGTAAAAAACAAATTGTTCATATTTAGCTCTAAAAATATGAAAAAAAACAATGTTACTCATTATTCCGAATACAAATTTTATAATATTAACTGCAATACAACTCATCACGGCATGTTGGTGTAATTAGATACTATAGATATAATTCACGGAAAGGAAAATATCAAATATATATATTTTTTAATAATGAAATCATAGGGTACTACAAAAATTATTAAAATAGGTAAAAAAAATACATTCCAATTATTTATAATTCAATGATTTTTATAGCGATCTAAATAAAATTAAATAACAATTACTAATTCTTAATTTACCAACTAATTAAAAAGTCAACATAATTAAGTACCTGTAATCGATTCCCTCAGAACAATGAGTGATGAAGTGAATATTCATTACTGTCTTGAAAAAAAACTTTTAAATCATCTTTAGATAGTCTGCATCTGAAAGAAAATTAGGCTGCCGATCTTTATAAAAAACGATAGATGTTTAATACTGAAAAATCTTTTAATAAACTTATTCGGTTTAGAAAATCAGTATTTGGTGATTAATTGTAGTGCTACACCTCTTTCAGTACGAACTTCGAAGAATTTGTCTGACACATTAGGTAACCATATCTTACTGTATTAAAAGGTTTGAAGCGCTTGAAATGAGTCTGTGAAATAAACAGTATGTTTAATTTTTTACAATTTGATACACGTTTTAACTTATTGGCTACACTGAGCCACCCCGTCAGCATTCCGTAAAGCTATTTGTAGATTTAAAATATTTTTCTTATCGTAGCTAACATTTAATACATGATGTTATAATAGCTCTAATTTCTTCAAACAGTTTTACCTGGTTTTCTAACTGATTTGATAGGAATAGTTATAAACTGTGGGTAAACTGATCCTAAGAATTTGAATTGGTTGAGAACTTAAAAAAACAGCTAAAAAAAAGTTCGCGGACCAGCTAATTGAGAAGTCAAAATTAGTTATTTTCATTTTGACTAAGAAGTGGACTGAACGTCAAAGAAAACGGTGTCTGTAGTACGTTTTTCAGTGATCAAACCATTAGCACCATCGTCCTTCCAAAACATATTGTTTTAACTGGAATATTTCAAAATAAATTCTTTAATTAAGTAGTAAATTTTCATTTTTTTCTGCGTTTTTTTGTTGCATTGATGGTAGAAAAAGAATATACTTTACGTTTCTTTAAAGTTCCATGCCTTTTGTGAATACATAAACCTTAAAGGTTCTTTCGCTTTCTTTCTCGTTAGATATGATTTGGATAAAAAGTATAAGGTTTGGCTTTTAGAACATTAAAACATTTTTGAATTTTTTCCCTCTACTTTGGTCGTTGCAATCTGTTCAATCACTGAACAATAAACTACCTCCCACGGCTCAGTAAGAGGAGTAAGACGTGTAAATTAATCAGGTGTAGTCTCGTACAGACTCAGGACAATCACTTTTAATTGAACCCCATCCACCAAAGTAAACCGGAATTTACTGTCTAGTATTCAAATCTGTATAAAAGAAAGTAACATTTACTCGTATTGTAACCTCAGAACCTTTTACTTGGAAAATCTTTTTTTATACAATTGATTTGCGACGACAAGTTAACCACTAGACCAGCCCGGTGTGCTTCCTGACTTAAGAAAAAAAAAATATTTTACGACATTCTAAAAGTTGACCGAAGTTAGAATATGACTTTGTAGATTTGTATCATTTGGTTATTTTCTAGTTTCTTTGAGCACTAGGCATTCGTAACAATATCGATAGCAGCATGCTATTCCAGCATTCTTTTCTAAAATCTCTTACATAATTACAAGACAAAGAGCAAAAATTTATTTTATAAAGTAATAAACAGGTTTCAATTTATTTTTTAGCAGTTTAATTATTGCTTAACGATTTCGTTTTCATTTTATTTCACAACGCTAAGTTGAAAATCATTGGGTTAGCTTAATTTATTCAAGTCATTCACATGAAAATGAAAAGACAACTACCCAGTAAATATTACAACTACTTTCTTGTTTCTGAATACTTTGATCTATTATTAACTAAGAATAATTAATTAAAGTCTTAAAAATAAAATTATCTTAAGGAAATAATTAGGTTAGACGTATCAATTTAAAAGTCAAGTGTTGATAATGTTTAATGAATTTATTGTGCTCTTCAACTTGAATGTATAATCTTTGTTTTAATTTGTTTTGGCTTCTCAAAATAATTTAACATATTTAAACTAGTTTTAAATTGGATACTGAGTGTAGAAAAAACTAGCGCAGTAACAAGACGTTTATAAGAAATTCAAAGCATTTATAAAATGCTCGATATTGATAAAAGGAAGATAAGGAATTATGAAAACCGTCATTAAGAAACTGTTAGCTAGGTATCAAAGGCTTTATTAAATAAATAAATACTATTTTTTCAGTTTTTTAAGTAGAATTATTAAATTTTCTCGTAAACATAAGTTGAGTATGTGAACGACGCCCGTGTTAAATTATTACACAGAATAATGAAATATAAGGAACGGTGAAGAAAAAATTATGTTTTCATTTTGATTTAATTGTAATGCAGAGAAATTCACTGATATTCAATTTGAGTAGTTTTCTTATCATCTGTTTAATTGAGACTAGTTTGTTATTAATGGAAAAAAAATTATTTTCATAAATAAAATGTATGTTTACTAATGTTTTTTTTTTCTTCTAAAATTTACCTTAAAAGAAAAGTATAATATTTGCTTAGAGTTTAACAGCGACATAGGACGGTACACTTTCATGACTGCAATACTATACTGTACTCTGGTACTTTTATTCAGAATTAGATGAGGATGTGTCTTGTTGGAGTATGAGGTTATGGAGCGAGCGCATGGAAGACTAATAATAAGAGTAAGCAATGTTTTCAGAATGAATAATAGAAGAGACAAATTTATTCGCCGTGGAGAGTTTAAGAGGACAAGTGTGCGCCCGAGCGGTCGTACATACCGGCCGGATATGTTTCATAATAGAAAATGCATGGACCAACCAGGAGGAGACTTTAGTGTCCTGTGATCCCTTTACTTTTCACTATATCCTGTTTAACAACTATCCTAATTTTTTTCTCTTTTAGAAGGATTAAAAATAATTCACTTCAATTATGTTTTAACATCTTTGTTAAGTAACTTGAAACAAAAAAGAAAAGAGATTGTTGAATGAAATTTTTTAATATTTATCGGAAAGAAAGACCTACACGGAAATATATGTTCGTTTTATAGTTAGCTCTGTTAGCTCTGTATTACAACATTTCAGTAATAACCTGACTGTATTACAACATTTAACATTTAATAATTATATTTTTTCATAAAACATTTGTTAACATTTTACTTCATTTGAAAACTCCCAAATTGAGGGCTCATGTCTTAATTATATCTGATGTGCATTCAAAAAAATAAAATTTGTAGAAATAATTTTTCCTAACCTCATGCATTTCTTTTATTTGGAAATCATTGGTTTATGTATTTATTTTTTTTTCGATATAATATAGACTGAAAAATATCTTTTAATTCTCTGTAAACTGTTTAAGATCCATTCTTTGTAAAAATAACAAAAAAAAAATTAGTGATGATTAGTTCGATTTTTCCGTTCGAAAAAAGTCATCCCCCACTCCACTTGAATTTTAAAGGGGATTTAACATAGGTATTAGGTTATTTTCAAGTCGTTACGATATAGCGCTTGCATGTTTCATCACAAAACTTCAAAAATAACGTATATAAGGGTTTTTGGGGTCGGAGAACACGAATTTGAAGTCAAAAACTTATTTTGACACATCGTAACTGTCAAAACTGCTGTCAATCAATTGACAACTAGCGTTTTTATGTATAAAAAACAATGGTAGACATTACAAATAACGTTAATAAGGATTTTCGAGGTCGGAGAACACGAATTTTAAGGTAAAAACTTATTTTGACAAGTTAAAACTGTCAAAATCGCTGCCAATTATTTGACAACTAGCTTTTTTATGTAGAAAAATCAATGTTAGACATTACAAACAACGTTAATTAGGGTTTTTGGGGTCGGAGAACGCGAATTTGAAGTGAAAAAATTGTTTTGACACATTAAAACTGTTGAAGTCGTTGTCAATTAAAAAAAATATGAAGGATAGATTCAAAAAGATCAACTCTCATTTTATTTTAAAAATTTTATATTCATGTATATAATTATTCAAATAATGTTGTTAAAATTTTATGATTTCTATTTCTATTATTGTATTACATTACATATGTAATGTAATTATATACATTTGGATGTTTTTTGCGATGATCATTTACAATTTGTAGTATATATTGCAATTGACTTTCATCTCTAGTGAATTTACATCTAAATTCTTTCACCAACTTAACCGTTCTTTCTGAGCAGTCATTGACGACCTTTATTTTTTTAACACAATTCAAAGCAGCCAAATAATCTTCGTTTTCGCTCCACTTACATGGATCAATTTCTAGAAAGCTAGTCGCAAGTTCGAATCGTTTAAAAAAATTCAAGGACTTGATAAAAAAGTAGATTTCTTTGTTTAACAATTCGTTAACATTTTTAATTTCGTAGCGTATCGTGTGAGCAGGTTCGTTATCATAATCACAATCATCATCTCTCGCAGATAATAAATTTTCATAAGTTTCACCCGAAATTGATAGTTTTTCAACCATTTTCAGTTTTAATTCATTTGAGATGTCTTCATCAAAAAGAGCTAGCGTAGCTAGCCAAAATGAGTTTTTTACTTCAAATTCGTGTTCTCCGACCACAAAAACCCTTATATACGTTATTTTTGAAGTTTTGTGATGAAAAATGCTAGCGCTATATCGTCACGACTTGAAAATAACCTAAAACCCATGTTAAATCCCCTTTAAAATTCAAGTGGAGTGGGGGATGACTTTTTTCGAACGGAAAGGGTTCATCAACGCGTCAAAAATTTTGTTTTTGAGAGTACTTTTAAATCAGGGGGTGCACGTTTTTAGACAAAAAATTTGCCCTATTTGGACCACTCTAGTGATGATATTCAACTTCTTATAAGTGTAATACTTTGTCAAGTTTATTTAAATATCACCCATTCGAAAAAAATACGCAATATACTCTTATTTGATGTTAATTGTAAATTACATTTAAAAGAATATGTATTAATATGATTTTTTGCCCTTAAATCAATTAATTATGTCCTTAAATATCCATAACCAAATTGCAGAAATAATTGTATTACAATCTTGAATCCATATGTATTTTTATGCTATTGAAGAATGCAAAATTTTCCAATGGGTTCTGTATGACAATATTATTTAGCTTTATATGACGAAGCGAGCTGAGGTTCATTCTTTCCGAAAATTAAATTTGTCAGAACAGCTGAAGAATGTTATAAGTACGTCAAATAAAAATTAAAACTATAAACGGCTAGTATCATAATAGCCCTATAATTCTATAGAACGTTTGTTTATCAGAGGATATCACAAACGATTTTACGGTTTCACCATAAAAAATCTTAGATCATTATGAATATTAGCGTAAATTCTCTGAGCAATGTTTAAACATTCTTTTTTTCTAACATGAGCTAACGGTAACAAGATAATTAAAGCTTATAGCCAGATTCTGATGAGTATTATAAAAAATTCAAATGAATCAAAATTTATAACTTAAATTTAAATACTTTCAATATAGTTCAGGCGGTATCTGCTTTCGGTTGGACTTTTACTACGTGATCGCTAATTTTTTCTTTAATGCCTCAGAAATATTATCAGAAGCGATTATTACGTAATGTTTCAGTTGAAATAGATGTGCTTAAAGTTTTATTAAACAAAATGTAAAGAAATTTCAAAAATATAAATTTTTCTCCTATTTCCCTAGATAACTCAGTAACTGTTTTAAAGAAAAGATCGAGAGAGAGAGAAAAATTTTACTATTAAATTTAAAAAACAATATCATCGGTTGAAAATCGATCTTTCTTTTCATTTAAACAAATAGAATATCTTCACGAATTTTTATCTAAATTAGAGAAATAGGGAAAAATTGATATTTTTGCGATTTTTTTTACATTTTTTTAACAAAATTTTAAGCACACCTTTTTTCAACTGATGCGTAACAAAATAATCAGTTTATTTCTTGTTTAGAACGCATTAAATCAAAAAGTAGAGATCATATAGAAAAAGTCCAATTATCCCTTTTTTAAAACAGATACTGTCTGGTCTAATAACCTTTACAAAAAAGAAAATATTTTCATATTATATTATAATTGGTATTTTTTTCAATGAAACGACTAGCACTAGAAAGGGAATCTTGGAGAGCTGCATCAAACCAGTCAAATGACTGAAGACAAGAAAAAAAACAAGATTTTTTTCAAAATTATTTTGTGTACAAAAACGAATGATATTTATTTATGAACGTAATAATAATTACATTAATCAAAATTAAGTTGATCGTAATAATAAATTACGATATAATTTATGGTTGACATATCAATTTACGCGGAGAGGTAATTTTTATATTAAAATTTAAAATTAGCATTGTACAAGTTTGTGTACTCTTCATTGTAACCTTGTTCTGTCCATCGCTGAACCAAAATCAATTCTTGTTAACTTCAAGACGTGGTGATTTAATTTCTGAAAACTATCATGACAATCATATGATCTAGAGCAACTATAGCATAAACGAAGATATGAATGGATGTCTGCATACGCTAAATACGCCAATTATAGTGCTGCATTACAAATCACTTTGTAAGTACTTTACAAAGTACTTTACTTCCAAAAATATGGCTGTTCATACTTGTTCAAAATATGGCTCTTCAAAATATACAGCAAGCTCTTTGTTACACAGAATATTTCTGTGATTGCTGTTCGGAACAAGAACATTAAGATTATCCTTATTGCAAACATTCTGTTCAATCTAAATGTATTAAATCGAATGTGACAGCGATGTGTAATTGTATGGATTCCGTAGCACGCTGGTATCTAAGAACGTGAAAGCGCAGACGAAGCTTCTAGATTGGGAAAAATTTACGAGAATATGGACATGATTCCTATTCGTGTTATTCGAGTAACGTGTTTATGTTAAAATTCGTGTTATTCGAGTAACAATGACTAACAGAAGCACATGGAGTAATGAATGAAGAAGACTAAACTGAAAACTAAATGCAGTTAAAATTACTCCATATATATAGAAAGCAACGTGAAACTGACTCTTCGTGAAGAAGTGGCGATGAGCAGTGTCATAATCGGTCATACGCGAATAACAAATTCCTATTGGTGAAGAGAGACCAATTTGCAGTGTATATGATAAACCACTTTCTTCTAAGTACTGTAAGAGTGTCAATACATGAAAATCTCAGAAAGAGATACGGACAAAAAAATAATATTGCTGCTCATAACGAACATAATGACGGCAATGACTTTAGACGTCGATGCCCATATAACTTAAAGAAAAATCATATAATCATATACAATAATCAATCAGTCTTTATTTATTTTTAAATACCATATTTTATTTTATTTACTTGATGTTTGCTCTGCAAGACAATTTGAACAGGTTGGATGAGTTTTTTTGCAATTGTTTACAATAGATTTGTAAATGAATGAATATTAAAAGAAATGTCTCATTAATAAATTAAAACAGAATAATTGATTACACTCTATAAACGTAAGAAATATCACATAATAAATGCGTACAAATTACTGGCTCACACTTTACTTACTTGTTTTATTACTTGTTTATTACTTTGCTTTTATTAGCTCAGTATAGAGAACTTATAAAGAGTTACAATATAAAATAAATTAGAAACCAAATATAAAATAATATTTACAGTAATACTAACACTATATAATCAACAATTCTGAATTAACAACTAAAAATTTACCATATCAAACTAAACTCATCACATAAGAATGTATTATTGTGAATGTATTATTCAATCGCAATATAAAATAAATTTACGTAAAACAATGTCAAAAATACCTTGGAAAGACGTTTTGTATGGTGATTAAAGAGTGCTACTGCTGAGTGCTCTAAATTTTCTTAGACATTTATTGAAACACAACGCAAGACTTTGTGTAGATTTTAAAAGAGAAGTGCTGAGATAAAAGAAACTGAAAGGTCTGATGACGATAGTACTGTGGCACTCAGCACAGTTGCCTGTAAGCCACTTACATCGTTGAAAATCCCTTACTAGTGATACGTTTAGTTCGCAGTGATCTAGTTATCTCCCAGACATATGTTTTATTGTCTAAGGAGATCATTGAATCCTCCTTTCCTTCGTCGATAATAAAATAGAACTACTTGAATAGTTCTCCAGAGTGTGTGAAAATAACACCTAAAAGGCGTAGAAATTTTTCTAAGGCAGTTTGATGGTCGGAAAATTGTATACATTCCATTTTTATTTAAAGATATGAAACATTAGAAAATTGGTTACAGAGAATTGTTAGTTTGTTCTTTAGAGAATTAGGGAAAATCACGTTAAAAGTCTTTAAAAGAAGTTAATCGTTAAGCAATCACAGGAAGAAAGTAGACGAGTTTAAATGGGCCTTATAAACATCGTAAAAGATTCAGGATAAATTATTTAGCTTTTTGGTGGATTGGATTTTACAAAAGAAGGACGATCTAAATGAAGTAGTTAAGAACTCTTTTCTCTGCACAAGGTGGGATTTCGTACATTTTCTGAGTCCAAACAAGGAAAAGAGGTAACGTAATGGCTAGCAAGAGATATTTTATATTGTGGCAAATGAAATGATATAGCGGTAATATTCTGCAATACTAACCAAAATAGACAAACGTAGAGTTAATTTCTTCCGGGTCTCATTATTCCCGGGAAACCAAAATTGAATCCGTAAATTTATTGAAATTGAGTAAAACATTAAATGGTGCTCTAAAGGGAAGACCATTAATTTTGGTGGTTTTTGTAGGTATATGGACTGTGGCAGGTTATCGTTTTACGTCTTATTATGAGGAGTTGTACAATAACTAATTGGAAAAACTAGAAAATTCTTGTTTTTAACACTAATGATAGGATAAAGACTGTAAGAAATAAAGGGGACGGGAGTGACTGAAAGGGGGGCACAAAAGAGAATGAAGGATTGTAGTAAGTAATTAAAGCTTTGATAGTAGTAGAAAAGAAAATTGATTTAGATAAGATAATGTTACAATATTGTAAATCTGAAAGGTAAGCTGTTGAATTCTAGATTTGTTTCAGTTTAATAGAAAACAATGATGTTTTCCGCTGAGAAATTTTTAATGCAAGCGTGATTGCTTTTAATAAATATTTTAGTAGTTAAGAGTTAAACAGGAATTTCGTAGAACGAAACGATGTTCAATTTGGAAAAGGTGTAAAGGAAAAGATGTACATTAACTGACTCTCGAAAGAAATTTAGGGACAATTCTATGACCGCTAACTTTTGTTATAGTTGATCCCACGGGATCATAAGTCTTAGATGTTTGTTTCGCCGCCTTTTAAAGTTTCAATCTCTTCATGTCATTCGATGTGTAATATTGTATTTTCAGCATATGATACTGGAATAAGAATCAGATTTTTTAAAAATAACCAAAAATAACCAAGATAAAAAATTAAAAAAAAAAATTGTGTAGGCAGGCCACGTTTGGAATATGTAAAACAAATTGTTGGGGATGTAGGATGTAGAGGGTATACTGAAATGAAACGACTAGCACTAGATAGGGAATCTTGGAGAGCTGCATCAAACCAGTCAAATGACTGAAGACAAAAAAAAACAAAATAAAAAAAAAAACAAGATAACATTTTTTTTTAAGCCAAGGTTGATATGGAATAAATGTAAAAGAATAAAATATATCGTCTCACTTCTGAATAATTATTCATAAGCGTTTTTTTTCGTAGGAAGCGAGAAAATTTTCCTGAACCAAACGCCCAGCAGCCCGCACATATTGGGTGTGTGGGGTTCACCGCCTATACGATGGGACCCACTAAAAACCCACTTCCTCAAGCAGGGTGGTGCTGGAATTGACGTAAAGGCACAACACCAGCACCACCCGCGTCACAGGAACACTTCTCATTCACACCAATATTTACGAAACACAATCAGACACTATTTGCACTCAATATTTACAACTAACAATATACCAAGCTTATTAACTAATATTACCAAGGTTATTCATAAGCTTAATAAATTCAGGGTGTCCCATATAAAACGCAACCCAACCTTATATTGGTAGGTATTGAGATAATAAAAAGGCATGTGCAAATGTAAATGTAATTTTTATTATTACCATCCATTAAGTTTGTGGCTGGATATTTAATACAGCTTGTTCGATATTGACTTTCAATTGTTCAAGTGTTCATCGTTTGTTGCTGTAGGCTTTTCGTTGAGGTAACCCCGTAGAAAAAAATCCGCCACAGTCAAATCTGGAGATCTTGGTGGCCACAAGCCTCGACCGATAACACGATTACCAAAGAATTCCTCGACGAAATCAGAAGTTGAACCTGCGTAGTGCGATGTCGCACCGTCATGTTGTAGCCAGCAGTGTCTGTCTTCCTCTTCCAAGAGTGCGATGAACTGAAATAACATATCCTGATATCGTTCTGCATTAATGGTGTACTCGGAAAAAATAGGACCGATTATTTTCTTCCGCGTTATCACGCACCACACGCCCAACTTCCGTGGGTGTAATTGTTTTTCGTGATAAACGTGGGGATTTTCAGAGCTCCAAATTCTACTGTTTTGGCTGTTTACGTAGCCGCCCAAATGAAACTTTGCTTCATCTGTGAAAAATAACGAATCCATAACGTTAATTCCCTCACGCAGAAATCGATGGAACCGTTGACAATATTGTAGCCGTTTTTCTTTGTCGGGCTCAAGAAGTCGATGAACCGTTTAAATGCGATAAGATCGTAATTGTAATCGTTTCGTCGCCCGATGAACTGTTGATTTAGACAAATT
This sequence comes from Lycorma delicatula, assembly GCF_047948215.1. NCBI lineage: Eukaryota > Metazoa > Arthropoda > Insecta > Hemiptera > Fulgoridae > Lycorma > Lycorma delicatula. The sequence goes on from NC_134455.1 coordinate 38,849,063, forward strand.
AATTTCAGCAGACAAACGTCTGATTTATTTATTTGGCGAGACGAGTAATCGGTATTTGATTTTAGTGACTGTATCTGTATTCAACACTGACGCAGATCTTTTGTGTTCTTGTTATTAACAGAACCGGTCTCTCTAAATTTTGCGACTAACCTTAATACTGATGTTTTGTTATGAGCCCGTTTATCTGGGTACTTATGGCGAAACAAATCTTGCACTGCAACCACTGTTTTCGTATTGAAGTACGACTCGACAATTAAAACACGTTCATCAAGCGAAAACATCGTCTTGTCTCTAGCAATACACTGAACGTTACGATTGCATTGTTGTTACTATCGGTAGTGTTCTACTGCGTCGCCGCGATGTTCAGATGTTGGACGAGTCCATTTCAGTAACGAGTAGGGGAGTAAGCTTGACTTTTGAAATTTCATGGATGAGTGTTCATTTCATGGATGGGTTCCATTTTTTATGGGATATTAGTATATTGTGATACTAATAAAGCTGAGAACTCTTAGTTACGTTGAAGCAGTAAATTATATCTTAGTGGTTAGGAAGAGAGAGAGATAAGAATGAAACCACGTTTGGTTTCATAGTGAGTGAATGTTAGTAAAAAAGGAATATTTAGTCTGTTAAAATTATAAGCTAGCAGGATAATAATAGACGATATGCCAATAGATACCATTCATTAAAAATATCTCGCTGAAAAGAGCGATTGTAATTTAATGTGTAGTACAAAGAAAAGAAAAAATTTACTTTTCTAGAAACTTAAGTAAAATTAGGGATCTTTAGAGTGGGAAGGAAATTGTGAATGCATGAATGGATTTAAAGTTTAAAATTATGGATGTAGTTCGAGAATAACAACGGATGAATCGGAATGGATTTTCTAAGTTTGCTTGTGTATATGAGTGTGTGACCGGGCCAATGGCGTATGCAATAACTTTCGAGTTTGCATAAGGAATCTACCTTGCAGATTTTTATCTCATACGGGTTAGAACAAAAGGCAATAAGCACTCAAACCCCAATCACATTTATTATGAATTTTTAAAAAATTCTCCGGTTGAATTCTTAATAAATACTATGAAAGCTTAACAATGATTTTTAAAACTTGTGACATAAAATGGGGATTTACTAAACTTATAGCGTATCCTTTGCACAAAGATGAGGGATTTTAACGACCTAGATACATGTAGAAGAATTACATTTTTGGATATTTTGGCTAAGTTATTTACGGGTATTTACGTCTTAGGTTGGAAAAACTCTTAAGTGTATATTAAGTATTGAATTAGTTCCCGATTAGGCTTCAAGGAAAGATAGATTAAATATAGATAGATAGAAAGATAGATTAAATGATAGATAAACGGCGTTTGAATTGTAGAAAGAAAGTCATAAAAATAACATAAAATTAAAATTTCAAATAATTGGATTGGGAAGTTATCCGTAGATACGAAATTTTAATATATCCATGTCAGAAATTTTAATGTATTAATGATTTTGGAAACATCAAAACAAGAATTCCCTAGTAACCACTTTTATTTTTTTTTATTTATTAATGAATTTTTTTAAGGATCTGGAGGAAAGGTTATCAACTTCAGAGTAAATATTAGTTTATACATTTATTAGACAACGTTGTTATATTGATACTGATCGTTAATACGCGTCGTTTCGTATTTAATAATTAAAAATGATATTCTAACACCTGGAAATAAACATAAATTTTTCTAAAACTAAAATTATTAATAGACATAGAAAATTAATTAAGGACAAACGGTGGAAACTTGCGAGGAATTAAATTGAAATTGCTAATGACTATAAATATTTATGAATAAATTGTAAGCCTTTTTTTTACATTTTAGAAGACGTTTTAGGAAATGAAATGGATTAAGAAATCGTTTGTTAAATGATACATGGGATAGGTTTTTAGTAAAATCCCACCGAGTTGGTCTAGCGGTGAAGGCGTCTTCTCAAATCAGCCGATTTGGAAGTCGAGAGTTCCACCGTTCATGTCCTAATAAATTCAGTTACTTTTACACGGATTTGAATACTAGATCGTGGATAACAGTGTTCTTTGGTGGTTGGGTTTCAATTAACCGCACCTCTCAGGAATGGTCGAACTGATTTTGTACAAGACTACACTTCATTTACAATCATACATATCACCCTCATTCATCCTCTGAAGTATTATCTGAAAGGTAATTACCGAAGGCTAAACAGGAAAAATAAAGGTTTTTAGTAAAACTAGAATTCCGAATTCCGATTTGTGAATTAGTATATTTTTAAGTGTGATACTTAGGGCTGTAAGAGATGGGAGGAGTAGGAAAATTTCCAAAGGATTTTCTTATAATAGGTTTTCGGATCACCACGCACAACTCCTAGTTTTATAAAACACTTGAACCGTTGTTGAGGTGTTCATCAGTTTATATTAAAATTATACTTAGTAGCTATCGTATTGCACAAATTGTTATTTCCGGAAAGGTGAGATTGAAGGGAGAAAGAGTATGTACCCTTATAGTAGAAAAGTTTGCTATGATTTCAACGTTACATCCCAAAGGAGGACAACTAAGTTTCATCGACATACGTGGGAAAAATCAGATATGTATAGCGATGGGTGGAAATGTGTGTAAATATTATATATATTTACCAATTTTATTTTTTGTGAATTGTTAATTCACCGAAAATTATCATTTTCAAGTGAATATGTAATTATGTTTCGGGAAATATTTTTTAATTAAGATGTTTCTCAAACCACTCTTACATTAATAAGAAATAATATTTTAAGCTACCCTTCAGTTTCTTTGTTGTGAGTGAATACAAGATCCTTTCTAATTTTTTTTATAGATGTTTTCAGCCAAGTTGTAGCATCTGTATATAAAATAACAAATTTATTTTAACAGAATTTTTCTGCTTTGCTGAAAATCATTCTCAGCCTGAAAAACTACCCTTCAGATATTCAATAAATAAATACCATAAATTTATAATTGTCAGTCGTTACGCAAATTTATCATTATATAAAATTGTTTTTCTTACATCATTAAATACTATTTTCCCAATTTTTTTAATATATCTATTTTTCAAATTATTCTATAACTTCTTGAACAAAATATACTGATGTTAGAATTGAAGTAAAAATGAACATAAAGTAAAATTGAAAACATTTACTAGTAAATGTCTACTAGTAAAAGATCGGTTTCCCACGTAAATACATTAAATTTAATGCAGTTCGCACCACAATAAAATAAATAGAGACTACCTATATAAAAAAATAATAATACTTTAATAATTATGTATTATGTATATATATACACACACACACACATATATATATATATATATATATATATATATATATATATATATATATATATATATTGTTTTTGTCAACCTGATACTTTTATTCATACCTTCCTGCACAAATTAAGAACTAATGTAAAGGTAATAACATTGTGCAGATCAATATATTTATTTTAAATGTATAGGCTACAAGAACAATGTTTTTACTCGGAGTAATAAAGGTTATATACATTTACTACTAAATTATCGGTCATACATAACTAATTAAAATACACATATTTTTTTTTTTAGTCTAAATTTCATCTTATTTTATCAAAGTAATTTTCTACTTATTTCTATTTCTCGTGTAATTATGCAAAAATAAAAAAAAAAAACATATTCATAAGTACTCACAAATAAATTCAATCCGGTGAACTCCCTAACATTAATAATTATTTATATTGTAATACATTTTTTTTTTTTTGTCTTCAGCCATTTGACTGGTTTGATGCAGCTCTCCAATATTCCCTATCTAGTGCTAGTCGTTTCATTTCAGTATACCTTCTACATCCTACATCCCTAACAATTTGTTTTACATATTCCAAACGTGGCCTGCCTACACAATTTTTTCCTTCTACCTGTCCTTCCAATATTAAAGAGACTATTCCAGGATGCCTTAGTATGTGGCCTATAAGTCTGTCTCTTCTTTTAACTATATTTTTCCAAATGCTTCTTTCTTCATTTATTTGTCGCAATACCTCTTCATTTGTCACTTTATCCACCCGTCTGATTGTTAACATTCTCGTGTAGCACCGCATTTCAAAAGCTTCTAACCTTTTCTTCTCAGATACTCCGATCGTACAAGTTTCACTTCCATATAAAGCGACACTCCAAACATACACTTTCAAAAATATTTTCCTGACATTTAAATTAATTTTTGATGTAAACAAATTATATTTCTTACTGAAGGCTCGTTTAGCTTGTGCTATTCGGCATTTTATATCGCTCCTGCTTCGTCCATCTTTAGTAATTCTACTTCCCAAATAACAAAATTCTTCTACCTCCATAATCTTTTCTCCTCCTATTTTCACATTCAGCGGTCCATCTTTGTTATTTCTACTACATTTCATTACTTTTGTTTTGTTCTTGTTTATTTTCATGCGATAGGTCTTGCGTAGGACTTCATCTATGCCGTTCATTGTTTCTTCTAAATCCTTTTTATTCTCGGCTAGATTTACTATATCATCAGCAAATCGTAGCATCTTTATCTTTTCACCTTGTACTGTTACTCCTAATCTAAAGAATCTAAATTGTTCTTTAACATCATTAACTGCTAGTTCCATGTAAAGATTAAAAAGTAACGGAGATAGAGAACATCCTTGTCGGACTCCCTTTCTTATTATGGCTTCTTTCTTATGTTCTTCAATTGCTACTGTTGCTGTTTGGTTCCTGTACATGTTAGCAATTGTTCTTCTATCTCTGTATTTGAACCCTATATTTTTTAAAATGCTGAACATTTTATTCCAGTCTACGTTATCGAATGCCTTTTCTAGGTCTATAAACGCCAAGTATGTTGGTTTGTTTTTCTTTAATCTTCCTTCTACTATTAATCTGAGGCCTAAAATGCATTTAATTTTCTAATTTAAGCCTGATAATTATGCATAGCATTGAAGCTCAATATAGTAAATTTTACTATAATAATGGCCACAACCTCTACTTTTGAAAAGATAAATACTTAATGTAAATTAATGTTTTTTAGTTGAATCAGTTTTATCATTTGACAGATTTTCTTAAAGAAAAATCAATTTTTTTATTGATATCAGAATTTATAGCGCACTTAAAGAAAATTAAATTTTGATTCGAATTCAACATTTTCACGTCGTACGTGACATGGTGCAATCTCTTATAACCCTCATATCGATGACAAATTTTATATCCATCTATTTGATAATGCACGGAGTGATGTAACGCATAATATTTTATGAAAGCACACTTTAAATATTAAATGCTCCCTTATATAAAATTAGGATGAAAAGACTAATACTCTTGGGACTCCTCAAACAACAGCTACCTGCTGGACAGCATAAAATAAGCAATCTGAGAAGTTGAGTATTAAAACTAGCTGGAAAAATATATCAGCTTGTCACCCTAAATCGAGGTATCTCAATAATGCCTTTTTCCCCTGTAATCATGTATGCCAACCTAATAAAAAAACTCCTTAACTTGAAAAGCCCATCGTGTCCTACAATTATCCGGATTTCATGTACTCCATGCTACGATTATATTTCTTTAGCATTATTATAATATTATCAGTATCTTTACTGCATAAAAATCAGCTAGCAATAAACAACGAACCGAAACGTAACAGTCTGATAAAACATTTATTTTTTCAACTATTTTGTCGCGTGTTTGCAATTCGAGAAGGATAGCATATATAAAAATTTTTCAAAAATAAAATCTGAACTCTAAAATAACTTATAAGGCACAAAATAGAAATTAAATAACAAAATAATTTAATAGCAATTAAATTATAAATACCAAAATATAATTCAGATTTATTAAACAATTTGTAACATTTTAACAATATTGGTTCTAACCAATATTGAATTAACAGTAAGAATATAATTTAAAAGTCAGCAATACACTTAATACGATTTGTTCACTTTTAACCTTTACAAAAAAAAACTTCCTTACACTTTTAAACTGAATCACTTTCACTTCTGAACACAAAGAACTCACCGAACCGTTCACTGTCCAAAACGGAATACTATTGACACACACTTATCAGTTACCCACACTCATTTCGAATGCTATCACACACTGTGATCGCATTTATCGCAAACTGTACTCATTTTTATCGAACACTATACTAAACTCGTCACTCAGGAACGGAAGGCAAGTATGTCAGAGGAGGAATACCCTTCTACCTATAGCAGTATACGGACCTTCCTCCTTTGTTGCCGGGTTTTCTACTGGAATAGCGGGTATTAAATAGAAACATGGTTGTTCATTATTTACGTGAGTTGAGTCGGTGTTATTATTCAAAGAAATTTTCGGTGGCAAGGATCCGGCAGAATAATTTTCTTGTAAGCTTGTCTTGCGTAACGCGCTACCTTTCCTTTCATAATGGGCAAAAGCTCTTGAATTTGGGGATCACTCTCCCGTGAGGGGTAGGTAACGCTGGTGACTCGGAGGCACTCTACTGCAACTGATTTACAGTCAAGTGCGGATTGGTTGAGCTCTTCTAGGACGATGCATAAAATATAAAATATCAAATAATATCCCACCTTACTAATCGGCAATTTTATGTGTGCGTCTCTCTTAGAATAGCACCGAAATGTATCAATAACTAGCGGAAAATCCTGATTCGTTAGTAGATGTCTCAATAATGGTCAGGTGTGTACTTGGTATATTATTATATATATCTGTACCGTATATACATCGAAATATATATATATATATATATATAGAAACTTTGGAAAAATTTAGTACTTTTTATGCGGATCCGAATTTTCGGATGAAATCAAAAATAAGGTCGGTCCTAGCGCTCTGAAACAATTTTTAGACCCCCCTGGATGACACCCTTTTTTTCTCTTTTTTTTTGGGACGGAAGTGGAAATGCATTTACGCACGAAGTGTCGGACTCCTGCTGGTGGTCTAGTCCAACCGCCATCAACAGACTACCGACTACAACCACCCCCTTTGGAGTAACCCTACGCATCCCGGAATCACCCCGAGGCATTACTTCGAGATGTGTAGGCCCCCTTACGAACTACGACTTACGATCACGTAGACAGGTAGATATATCGTGACTTCAATAGCAGTCTGCGACCCAACATATTTCTATTACCGTTAATTATGAATAAAACCTTGCCTCCTCATCGGTTTTCTTTTTCACTACTGCCCTGATAAACATGGCCACGACAGCCCAGGACGTCTCACTTCTGAACATTATTTCTCCGATACTGTCCGGGGAGATGGGGCCCACATCTTGGACTACCTGCATTCTCAGGAGCTCCCATCTAGGGCACACAAAAAATGTGTGCTCGACAGAATCGACTGTCGCCTTGCAATACACGCACTCACGGGTGTCTCTCCTTCTCCTTTCAAAGAGGTAGGAGCTAAAACACCCGTGTCCACTAAAGAACTGGGTGAGATAGAAGTCCAACTCCCCCAACCCTCTATCCACCCAGTTTTGGACTCTAGGCAGCAGTCTTCTTGCGGGACGACACCCTATCCGCTCCCAGTGGTACTCATCGGATGATAATATTTTCATGTACCCCCGAGGCGCCGATCCGAAATTGGGGAAGGGGTGCGATGAACTGCCACCGTTATATCTAAGCAACCGCTTGTCCGATTTTCACGATTGAAACGGCGGATGTATCAGCAGGTCGAGCGCTAACTGTTTTGTGCATCGGGTACTCTCTTGTTCGACCGTATCTTGGTTAGCCGGAAATTAAATCGTTTAGCGCTATGTTTTAATTGCACTCAACGATCGTAAACGTACCGATCAATCTTTCACTAAATACGCTCAAACGTGTGCGCTAGCATAGCTGTGAAGTATAAATTTATGAAGAAGATAAGTAAAAAGTGAAATATTTGTAAAAAAGAGACTTTTTAAACCCAACTCTTAAATTAAACGCACTAAAACGTAAAAAATAATTTTAGGATGGAATATCAGAATGGATTTGACAACAAGATTTGACGGTGATATGTAAGATTATGTGAAAGTCATACTTCAAATTATAAATTTGATGCTTTTAACAACTTTTTCTTTTTTTTTTCGTCTTCAGTCATTTGACTGGTTTGATGCAGCTCTCCAAGATTCCCTATCCAGTGCTAGTCGTTTCATTTCAGTATACCCTCTACATCCTACATCCCTAACAATTTGTTTTATATATTCCAAACGTGGCCTGCCTACACAATTTTTCCCTTCTACCTGTCCTTCCAATATTAAAGCGTCTATTCCAGGATGCCTTAGTATGTGGCCTATAAGTCTGTCTCTTCTTTTAACTATATTTTTCCAAACGCTTCTTTCTTCATCTATTTGCCGCAATACCTCTTCATTTGTCACTTTATCCACCCGTCTGATTTTTAACATTCTCCTATAGCACAGCATTTCAAAAGCTTCTAATCTTTTCTTCTCAGATACTCCGATCGTCCAAGTTTCACTTCCATATAAAGCGACACTCCAAACATATACTTTCAAAAATCTTTTCCTGATTTTTTCTTATGCGTGATGAATTACCGAAAGAGTGGTATGCACACACGCATAAGAAAATTTGCCAAAAATATCAAATTTTTAAACAGATGCTATGACTTACACATAATCTTATATATTATTATCAAAGCTTGTTGTAAAACCCATTCAGAGATACTGTTTTATAATTATTTTTACCTTTTAGTGCGCTGAATTTATGAGTGGTGTTTTAAAAATCTTTTTCACATATTTTTTTAATTTATGTATGCGATTGATTATCTTCATAACATAATGAGCTATACCCAGAAAATAGGCACCGGAACATACCGATTACTAGCGGAAAATCCCGATTTGTTAGCATTAATTTCTAATTTAACATTCGTTATATCAATTTTCGTCATTCAAAAAAAAAATATATATATTTTTACACCAAAGGTAATCACTTTTGGAAACCTAGTAATCCCATTCCGAGACGCCGTCCACCAGGGCAACCCGACTAGATGGCCTAGCTGCAGGACTTGCCGTACGCACGCCCTGCAGCTAGTATTAACGGAAAGACAAATTATAAAAACAATCTGAACTACACTAACACTAGACTGACTAACCGGTCTTAGCCCGGTGAGTGATATTGGCTAAGAAAGTGGATGCGGATAATTTAAGCGATTTTCCGGATTGTTCTTGTAGTGTCTGTCATCTCTTCTTTTCACCGTTGATTTCCTGATAGTTTTTAAAATAACTAAGCGTCTTCGTTCTTTCTCTTCTATTTTTTTCATCTTTAGGAGGAAAGGACGTGTATTAAAAAAATCAAAAGACAAGATATTTGTTGGCGGAGTTGGCAGTATATGGCCTTATGATATATGTATACGTTAATCATATTGAGTCAGACTAGGACTATGCTACCGTTTTCCTTCATGGTGTGCCAGAAGAATCTTCTCTGGATGTGTTTTTGACCTCTGGGACAAAACTAAAGTAAAAACTAAATTCGTATTTTATATTTTCTTTAGTTTTGAGTTTTTACAAAGTGAGTATACTAATTACCTCACGGAGACTCGTCCAGAACTGCGTATGCGGGCGTTTCCTGACGTCCTGTGGCTGTGGATCTTACCAACAGAGATTGCGTGTATTTTAAAACTCTGAAGCAGCCGTAATCTCAAATAATTTCTTAGATTTTTCTACAGCGATTTTACAGACTTTCTTCATCCTGAATCATCGCAAACTTCGGTTTTTATAAATTAACCCTGGGGTTCCAAAGATTGTCCTACCGGCAATTTCCTGGCGCACCTCCATCCTCTTCCGAAGTGTTGCACTCGTTACTAGGAAAAGCCTAGTCCAGGATGGGCAGAATGTATAGCCAGAATTTGGCAGGGGACAACATCTATTCAGTAGCGAATAGAGCGCGGTCCAATTACCTTTATGCCTTTCGGTTGCACGGAGTACGTACTTCAAAAAGGTCAACTCGATATCAAGAGTCACATTAAGCTACATGGCCGACATTTAGTACGCAACAGGATTGCCATAATTTTCCAGTCGTTCGAGTTTCTTCAGTTTCCTGTTCGGTACGAAGATCATAGCTACGGGTTTATCTTCTTTAATCATGATCCACCATTTCTCAGCCCGTTTAGCGGGGCCTGTAGCGTTCTGACTACGAAGTTGTGACTAGACGTCGTATAGAAGAAGGCGGTCGTCGTATAGAAGAATACCGAACTCGGTATCAATCACCGCTGAGGTGATTGATCGAAAGATCACCAGCCACATTCGAAAGAACTCCAATGCCACATGGAATTATCTTCCCTTCAGACACAACTGCAATAGCATGCCCAACCCGCTTGGCAAGGAGTAGCGCGCGAATTTATAAAACAATTCCTCGTGCGCCACCCGTTGAACGCATTGGGGCACAAAGGGTTTCCTTTAGTAATTGTACAAAGTTGCCACTCCCTACTGTAACTTTTCTGGAATATTCTGCTACACGCCTACACGGCAGTATAAATCTCCAATTAATGATATTTTTTAATTATTATTCTCTTATAAAAAATTCTTTAACTCATGAAAATCTCTATTACAGTAATTAAAATTAAGATCAAGTAATAGGTACGATATGTAAACTCGCTGAATCAGATATTTATGAAATAACATTAAAATTTGGCATTATGTTAAATTCGGTTTTAGGAGAATTTGATTTTGAGAGTTTGTTTTTCGTCAAACAGAATCTTTTTTCTAAAGTCTAGTGAATTTTTTTACTATAAAATTGATCAAAGCGATTCTTTCATAATATACATAAAATACCAGATCACTATTTTATACTTTTTCAATTATTATTAATACGACGGTTTTTTTATTATTTGTAATGATATTACTTAATAAGATATTGTGATCCTTTTTCCCATGTTTAAGAAAGTCCTTTATAGAAGTAAAGTGTGCTAACACCACAAAAAGAAGGCATTTACTTATTACTAAGGAATTAATAATTTTTACGAGTCATTCTTTTTTTCTCATGAGGGATATTCAGCAATCCGAATATTAATCTTCCAAATTTGGTTATCCTAATTATTTTCAGTTACATTATCTGGTTCTATACTATATTTTTTTCATCAAGTGCCTTATTGTGTAAATGTATTATTGTATATTATTTATTTACAAACATAAAAGCAAGTTTCTTTCTTTCACGTTTAACAAGGTTATGCGTTTAACAAGGTTTTACTTTGATATGCTCTTAAGGTTAACAAAAACGTTTATCTCGTTTCGTTATTCTGCATGATTTACGTTAATATTCCTTAGATTTATTCAAGGTTATGATCGCGGTCTATCCGTAAATATTTTATACCAAAATTCATTCTGAGTATACTTTGGAAAATTTATATTAATAAATTTAATATATACATATACGAGTATATTAATGTATAAGGATATAATTAATACTTATATACTAATTCATTAATATAATATATTACCTCCTCTATGAATCATGAGACCTTGCCGTTGATGAGGGGGCTTGAGTGCTCAGGGATACAGAGTAGCTGGACCGAAGGTGCAACCATATCGGAGAGGTATCTGTTGAGAGCCAGACTAAGGAATGATTCCTGAAAGAGGGCAGCAGCTCTTTCAGTAGTTGTTAGGGGCGTAAGTCACAATGACTTAAACGGCCATATCAGCATCACTCAGTCCTCTGAGTACTGCGCAGCTGAAAGCAATGGAAAACAACAGCTGTTTTTTTTTCCAAGAAAATGTGGCTCTGCATTTTCAAAAGCAATAATGGAGGCGCCTTCCTTGGTAAAATATTCCGGAGGTAAAATAGTCCCCCGTTCGGATCTCCGGGTGGGGACTACTAAGGAAGGGGTCACCAGAAAAGTAAAAAATAACATTCTACGAGTCGGAGCGTGGAATGTTAGAAGCTTAAAAAAGGTTGGTAGGCTAGAGAATTTAAAAAGGGAAATGGATAGGGTAAACGTGGATATAGTAGGAATTAGTGAGGTTCGGTGGGAAGAGGAAGGCGACTTTTGGTCGGGTGACTTTAGAGAAATTAACTCAGCGTCAAATAATGGGCAGGCAGGAGTAGGTTTCGTGATGAACAAGAAAATAGGGAGGAGAGTGGAGTATTTCAAGACGCATAGCGATAGAGTCATTGTAATAAGGATAAATTCAAAACCTAAACCGACAACGATTATTAACGTCTATATGCCTACAAGCGCCCATGATGATGATGAGGTAGAATGTGTATACGAAGAGATTGATGAAGCAATTAAACACGTAAAAGGTGATGAAAATTTAATAATAGTTGTAGATTGGAATGCAAGCATTGGAAAAGGCAAGGAAGGAAATATAGTGGGTGAATACGGGCTGGGCAAAAGGAATGAAAGAGGGGACCGACTTATAGAGTTTTGCACGAAGTATAATTTAGTAAATGCCAACACCCAATTTAAAAATCATAATAGAAGAATATACACTTGGAAAAAGCCAGGCGATACTGCAAGGTATCAGATAGATTATATCATGGTCAAGCAAAGATTTAGAAATCAACTCGTGGACTGCAAAACTTACCCTGGAGCAGACATTGATAGCGACCATAATTTGGTGATAATGAAATGTAGATTGGGGTTTAAAAACATGAAGAAAAGGTGTCAGATGAATCGGTGGAATTTAGAGAAGCTTGAGGAAGAGGAGGTAAAGAAGATTTTTGAGGAGGACATCGCAAGAGGTCTGAGTAAAAAAGATAAGATAGAAAATGTAGAAGAAGAATGGGAGAATATTAAAAAGGAAATTCTTAAATCAGCAGAAGCAAACTTAGGCGGAATAAAGAGAACTGGTAGAAAACCTTGGGTTTCAGACGATATATTGCAGCTGATGGATGAACGTAGAAAACATAAGAATGCTAATGATGAAGAAAGTAAAAGGAACTATCGGCAATTAAGAAATGCTATAAACAGGAAGTGCAAACTGGCGAAAGAAGAGTGGATTAAAGAAAAGTGTTCAGAAGTGGAAAGAGAAATGAATATTGGTAAAATAGACGGAGCATACAGGAAAGTTAAGGAAAATTTTGGGGTACATAAATTAAAATCTAATAATGTGTTAAACAAAGATGGTACACCTATATATAATACGAAAGGTAAAGTCGATAGATGGGTGGAATATATTGAAGAGTTATACGGAGGAAATGAATTAGAAAATGGTGTTATAGAGGAAGAAGAGGAAGTTGAGGAGGATGAAATGGGAGAAACAATACTGAGATCTGAATTTAAGAGAGCATTAAAAGATTTAAATGGCAGAAAGGCTCCTGGAATAGACGGAATACCTGTAGAATTACTGCGCAGTGCAGGGGAGGAAGCGATTGATAGATTATACAAACTGGTGTGTAATATTTATGAAAAAGGGGAATTTCCGTCAGACTTCAAAAAAAGTGTTATAGTAATGATACCAAAGAAATCAGGGGCAGATAAATGTGAAAAATACAGAACAATTAGTTTAACTAGTCATGCATCAAAAATCTTAACTAGAATTCTATACAGAAGAATTGAGAGGAGAGTGGAAGAAGTGTTAGGAGAAGACCAATTTGGTTTCAGGAAAAGTATAGGGACAAGGGAAGCAATTTTAGGCCTCAGATTAATAGTAGAAGGAAGATTAAAGAAAAACAAACCAACATACTTGGCGTTTATAGACCTAGAAAAGGCATTCGATAACGTAGGTTGGAATAAAATCCAATCTACGGATTTTATTCAAATTAGGGTTTTAAATAACGTAGACTGGAATAAAATGTTCAGCATTTTAAAAAAGTTAGGGTTCAAATACAGAGATAGAAGAACAATTGCTAACATGTACAGGAACCAAACAGCAACAGTAGCAATTGAAGAACATAAGAAAGAAGCCATAATAAGAAAGGTAGTACGACAAGGATGTTCTCTATCTCCGTTACTTTTTAATCTTTACATGGAACTAGCAGTTAATGATGTTAAAGAACAATTTAGATTCGGAGTAACAGTACAAGGTGAAAAGATAAAGATGCTACGATTTGCTGATGATATAGTAATTCTAGCCGAGAATAAAAAGGATTTAGAAGAAACAATGAACGGCATAGATGAAGTCCTACGCAAGAACTATCGCATGAAAATAAACAAGAACAAAACAAAAGTAATGAAATGTAGTAGAAATAACAAAGATGGACCGCTGAATGAGAAAATAGGAGGAGAAAAGATTATGGAGGTAGAAGAATTTTGTTATTTGGGAAGTAGAATTACTAAAGATGGACGAAGCAGGAGCGATATAAAATGCCGAATAGCACAAGCTAAACGAGCCTTCAGTAAGAAATATAAGTTGTTTACATCAAAAATTAATTTAAATGTCAGGAAAAGATTTTTGAAAGTGTATGTTTGGAGTGTCGCTTTATATGGAAGTGAAACTTGGACAATCGGAGTATCTGAGAAGAAAAGGTTAGAAGCTTTTGAAATGTGGTGCTATAGGAGAATGTTAAAAATCAGATGGGTGGATAAAGTGACAAATGAGGAGGTATTGCGGCAAATAGATGAAGAAAGAAGCATTTGGAAAAATATAGTTAAAAGAAGAGACAGACTTATAGGCCACATACTAAGGCATCCTGGAATAGTCGCTTTAATTTTGGAAGGACAGGTAGAAGGAAAAAATTGTGTAGGCAGGCCACGTTTGGAATATGTAATACAAATTGTTAGGGATGTAGGATGTAGAGGGTATACGGAAATGAAACGACTAGCACTAGATAGGGAATCTTGGAGAGCTGCATCAAACCAGTCAAATGACTGAAGACAAAAAAAAAAAAAATAAATAATATATTAGTTGCAAATATCGAATCAGTAAGACAACCAAATAAATTCTTTATATTTAATTTGTTGTAATTTTTGTTATCTACCTGATAAATATAAAATACAAAACGCCTAAGTAAACAGTATTATATGGTATATTTGTCCTAGCGCAGTGCAGGGGAGGAGGCGATTGATAGATTATACAAACTGGTGTGTAATATTTATGAAAAAGGGGAATTTCCGTCAGACTTCAAAAAAAGTGTTATAGTAATGATACCAAAGAAATCAGGTGCAGATAAATGTGAAGAATACAGAACAATTAGTTTAACTAGTCATGCATCAAAAATCTTAACTAGAATTCTATACAGAAGAATTGAGAGGAGAGTGGAAGAAGTGTTAGGAGAAGACCAATTTGGTTTCAGGAAAAGTATAGGGACAAGGGAAGCAATTTTAGGCCTCAGATTAATAGTAGAAGGAAGATTAAAGAAAAACAAACCAACATACTTGGCGTTTATAGACCTAGAAAAGGCATTCGATAACGTAGGTTGGAATAAAATCCAATCTACGGATTTTATTCAAATTAGGGTTTTAAATAACGTAGACTGGAATAAAATGTTCAGCATTTTAAAAAAGTTAGGGTTCAAATACAGAGATAGAAGAACAATTGCTAACATGTACAGGAACCAAACAGCAACAGTAGCAATTGAAGAACATAAGAAAGAAGCCATAATAAGAAAGGTAGTACGACAAGGATGTTCTCTATCTCCGTTACTTTTTAATCTTTACATGGAACTAGCAGTTAATGATGTTAAAGAACAATTTAGATTCGGAGTAACAGTACAAGGTGAAAAGATAAAGATGCTACGATTTGCTGATGATATAGTAATTCTAGCCGAGAATAAAAAGGATTTAGAAGAAACAATGAACGGCATAGATGAAGTCCTACGCAAGAACTATCGCATGAAAATAAACAAGAACAAAACAAAAGTAATGAAATGTAGTAGAAATAACAAAGATGGACCGCTGAATGAGAAAATAGGAGGAGAAAAGATTATGGAGGTAGAAGAATTTTGTTATTTGGGAAGTAGAATTACTAAAGATGGACGAAGCAGGAGCGATATAAAATGCCGAATAGCACAAGCTAAACGAGCCTTCAGTAAGAAATATAAGTTGTTTACATCAAAAATTAATTTAAATGTCAGGAAAAGATTTTTGAAAGTGTATGTTTGGAGTGTCGCTTTATATGGAAGTGAAACTTGGACAATCGGAGTATCTGAGAAGAAAAGGTTAGAAGCTTTTGAAATGTGGTGCTATAGGAGAATGTTAAAAATCAGATGGGTGGATAAAGTGACAAATGAGGAGGTATTGCGGCAAATAGATGAAGAAAGAAGCATTTGGAAAAATATAGTTAAAAGAAGAGACAGACTTATAGGCCACATACTAAGGCATCCTGGAATAGTCGCTTTAATTTTGGAAGGACAGGTAGAAGAAAAAAATTGTGTAGGCAGGCCACGTTTGGAATATGTAAAACAAATTGTTAGGGATGTAGGATGTAGAGGGTATACTGAAATGAAACGACTAGCACTAGATAGGGAATCTTGGAGAGCTGCATCAAACCAGTCAAATGACTGAAGACAAAAAAAAAAAAAAATAAATAATATATTAGTTGCAAATATCGAATCAGTAAGACAACCAAATAAATTCTTTATATTTAATTTGTTGTAATTTTTGTTATCTACCTGATAAATATAAAATGCAAAACGCCTAAGTAAACAGTACTATATGGTATATTTGTCCTAGCGTTTTATAGATCATAATCTGCTCTTCATTTTGGATTACCTGTATTGACTAGTAGTAATGCGAAGATATAAAACATACAGATAACTTCATAGCTAATATTAGTTTCACAAAATAAAATTTAACTGTTAAAATAAAATTTCCAGTACTTAAAATTTATGCTGTAAAGAGAATTATGTTTTTACCTATTCATTTACGCCTATTCAAATCTTTATCTCACTACCTCTATAAATTCCATTTAATTTTTATCCACCAATTGATCATGTGGTATACTTATCTGGAAAAAAGCTGATAGAAGAATATAAAATTTTCCAAAGTAGAAATTATCTTTCCTCAATATTACTGTGATTTTATTTTGAAGAAAGAAGCTATTTAATAGCAACTAGCAATCATTAATATTATCAGGTAAGGTATTTTTATTTTGCAATTTGATATTTTAACAAACATGAAGGCATAATTGGCTTGAATTATTTCCAAAAAAAGAATTATTTTTACTAATAAAGTTATCCCCACTTCAGGGTGGTAGGATGGTTAAGATAAAATTAGCCCTTCTGGGTATTACTTCTAACTTTTGCACTTGCAGTGTTGTAATTTTCAAAATCTCAAAACTATATATTTTCTATCCTAGGTAAATTCTATAAATTCAAATACTATTTCATCTATTATTGTTATTAGTATTATTATTATTATTTATATTTTTGTAAATTCTTATATTTTACGCAATATCATCCTTTTGTGCATAAATAATTCGGCCGTTAATGTGACTTGTTTTAACAAACAAAGTAAATTAAATAATTACTCAATTTTACATTCTTAGTGTAAAAATGATGATAATATGTTCATAATTTCATCGAGAATTTGAATGTATCATTGGTAAAAATCCACGTCACCCAACATTTTATTCTGACGTTCTTCTTGAACTGTATACTGTTGGTATCGGCAAGTGAAACGTTTATTATGTAATTAATATTTTTTATATATCCATTCTATTTTTTCAACTCAAAACTTGCAATCACGAACAAATTAAACAGTTCTTCATTTGGATATGGACGCGTAAATAGATTATTGACGTAGAAGTATTTTTAGGTTACTCCTTATTCCTTTAGAAACATTTCACCTTGTTTATTGCTCAATGTTAGAAGCAACTAGAGGCGAGCAAATTCGTTGAAGACATTCCAGACGTGACGGTTGTCAATCAGTCTGGAATGGTTGATTTGATTCTTCTACCCACTCAATTCTCTTTAGCTTATTGCTAAGATCACGTTTAGCTTATTGTACGTTTAATTAATGGTTCATTTTTTTCATGACGACAAGATTACTGCTTTGTGAATATCAACCAGGATGAAAACCAAATCATTTTGTGGACTTGGGGCTGTTATTAGAATGTTGTTCAAAGAATACCACTTGATCACTTACAGATTTCATTAAAAAAAACAAAAAAAACACTATATTATAAAAGTAGTAGTGTTTTTCATTTGTCACTGCGAGGTGATGCAGCTAATGTGGTAGTTCCGTTCTTCTACTTAATTTGCTTCCATGGTTCCTATATCCGCATTTCCCTTCATAAAATATATATATAGTTTTTTTCAAAGGCCTTTCCTTTTGTATTTTTTTTTTAGCTGCTAGTTTTCTAAAGGGTTCCCGCCATGCACCTAACTCGGCACCATCTATGATTGGAAATGTCGTCAGAAAATTACTGTTGCTTTTATGGCTGATGATCACTTAAAAGTGATTTATACATTAAATTTCTGCTTAAACATAAGATGGTCCATTTTTTCAACGTCTGTTTTTTTATTCCTGTAATTTTTCATTTAATCTCAATAGAAAGAATGGAATGAACTATACAATCTTGATGTAGTAGGTTTTTCAACTCTTCCAACGAATATCCGTTTACAAACAAAATTCTTAAGCACTATAGATTTATTTGTAAAGATACTTTTCTTCATTCATACATGGAAAAGATACACATTCTGAATAAGTAAATCTGCTACTGATGAATTATGAACATTTGATCAGTCAGCTGAAGATTTGGTGAAAAAATTATTCGTAATTTCCTTTCTTACGTAAATCTAGAAATTTTCAGGAAAATAAATATATTCAGAAACAATTTTGAAATAAAGTTAGGAAAACATCCAAATATTAAATTTACCAGTGTCATTCAATTCAAGTTCGTAGATTAAATCTTTAAACCCAATTTTCAAACCAGTCTTTCACTGATAAACTTCGATCTTGAACCAGAACCCAAATGAAAGCTCCATATGTGAAGAAAACCATGGACTTTTTTTACTGAAATTACTACTGTTGACAAATGCTGCTGATTGATATGATGGATTTGGGTTTAATACTGCATATTACAATGCACACGGAGTTCTGAACTTGTTCAATAGTATTTTCACTGTCGGTCTTTTTTTAGGTTGCAGAAAATGAAGAAAGATTTTGTGTTTTTTGCTACAAATTCGGCAAGAAATTACTGTGGATTGCTTGCTTTTTTTCCTGAGTGCAATTGACGTATAAGGCTTGTCTTTTAACTTCACTCTCCCTCTCTCTCTCACTCACGATCACTCTCTCTTAAAAAATTAGGGTTTTGAATTAATGGAACAAAACTATAATGTGGATATTGCACAATTGGCACTTATTAGCAGTAAGATAGGTACTGAATAATTTAATGATGGAAAAGGTTAACTTATTCGCAAGGACTTAATATTGTTAACTTTATTTAACTATTGACGGTACTGAGGAACTCTGCTAACTACGGAGGAACAATTTCCATGTTTAATATGTAAAATTACCTGTTTATTTATGATATGACAACAAATAATGAAAATTCCGAAAAAATAATATTTATTTTTTATTATTTTAAAAGGGGGAATTTCCGTCAGACTTCAAAAAAAGTGTTATAGTCATGATACCAAAGAAAGTAGGGGCAGATAAATGTAAAGAATACAGAACAATTAGTTTAACCAGTCATACATCAAAAATCTTAACTAGAATTCTATACAGAAGAATTGAGAAGAGAGTGGAAGAAGTGTTAGGAGAAGACCAACTTGGTTTCAGGAAAGGTATAGGGACAAGGGAAGCAATTTTAGGCCTCAGATTAATAGTAGATGGAAGAGTAAAGAAAAACAAACCAACATAATTGGCGTTTATAGACCTAGAAAAGGCAGGCGATAACGTAGACTGGAATAAATTGTACAGCATTTTAAAAAAGTTAGGGTTCAAATACAGAGATAGAAGAACAATTGCTAACATGTACAGGAACCAAACAGCAACAGTAACAATTGAAGAACATAAGAAAGAAGCCGTTATAAGAAAGGGAGTCCGACAAAGGTGTTCCCTGTCTCCGTTACTTTTTAATCTTTACATGGATCTAGCAGTTAATGATGTTACAGAACAATTTAGTTTCGGAGTAACAGTACAAGGTGAAAAGATAAAGATGCTACGATTTGCTGATGATATAGTAAATCTAGCCGAGAGTAAAAAGGATTTAGAAGAAACAATGAACGGCATAGATGAAGTCCTACGCAAGAACTACCGCATGAAAATAAACAAGAAGAAAACAAAAGTAATGAAATGTAGTAAAAATAACAAAGATGGACCACTGAATGTGAAAATAGGAGGAGAAAAGATTATGGAGGTAGCAGAATTTTGTTATTTGGGAAATAGAATTATTACAGATGGACGAAGCAGGAGCGATATCAAATGCCGAATAGCACAAGCGAAACGAGCCTTCAGTAAGAAATATAATTTGTTTACATCAAAAATTAATTTAAATGTCAGGAAAAGATTTTTGAAAGTATATGTTTGGAGTGTCGCTTTATATGGAAGTGAAACTTGGACAATCGGAGTATCTGAGAAGAAAAGATTAGAAGCTTATGCCATGTGGTGCTATAGGAGAATGTTAAAAATCAGATGGGTGGATAAAGTGACAAATGAAGAGGTATTGCGACAAATAGATGAAGAAAGAAGCATTTGGAAAAATATAGTTAAAAGAAGAGACAGACTTATAGGCCACATACTAAGGCATCCTGGAATAGTCGCTTTAATATTGGAAGGACAGGTGGAAGGAAAAAATTGTGTAGGCAGGCCACGTTTGGAATATGTAAAACAAATTGTTAGGGATGTAGGATGTAGAGGGTATACTGAAATGAAACGACTAGCACTAGGAATTTATACTCAATTGTAGATGTAATTGACAAAATATATCAACTGCTTACTTAATACTTGATAAGCATTCTTTAATAATTTAAAATACTTAATCTCACGCTAGCTTATTTTTCAGTTCCTGTTAATTGCACGAGTTAAGTAACATATTGATAACCGCAGTTGAATATGAGTCATTCTTCAACAATAAGGTCTTGATACTTTCGTTTTTTTTATTCTTAAGCCAGTATTTTAAATAAAATATAATATGAATACAACAAGTAATTCGAAATTCGTGCACAATAATGAGAATCTCTTCTCCTAATTCCACTTACTAATACATCAATGCGAAACAAATACAAGAATAATTCTCTGTTCTGTAAATTGAACGTAAAAAGATAACACAATATTATTTATTTTGTTCAAAAGTTAAATTTGAATCAATATTTTATTTTGATTTCACACGTTAAAACAATGCACAGCTCAATTTCATGTGATCTCAGTATAAACCAAACTTTATGTAATGAATTATAAAGTGTACTGACTATTAATAAAAATTGGATATTAAAAACAAATATTAATTTATTTACATTTAAACAAATAAAAACGAAACCAATTGAACACAATTACAAACACGAAACGATCACATCTGATGACATTCACAGCAACAACAAATAGAGGTATAAAAGCATCCCACCATCATGCAATTCCATGCACAAGCAACACGCGATTTTACATCCACAGCACACATACAAACAATAACATCGTTCCCACGTGTAAATAACCCTTCCAAACACAAAAATAATGGTACAATAAAATATATTACACAAATGAAGCAATCTGTTCATGATGAAATTAGTCCAACATAATAAAAGAATGCAAAAATCATAAAATAAACAGTAATGTCGTTTAATTCTATAACAGTTTTACATAAATCTGAAAGGAATCTGATGAGTGGTGTGTTTACTCTATTATAATTCATTTATAATAAAAATGTACGCCGCTTACGGTAAGTTTGACGCGTCACAAAATCCATGCCCTTGGAATCCGTTGCATAACTACTGAGCGCATTGCTGTGGATACATAAAGCTTGCAAAATGTGTATTTCATGAATAAATTTTGTCAATAATTAATATTTGTTCATACAGTGAGTCATCCAATTACATTTTTTCTTCCCCTAAAATTAGATATTATCAAAAAACTTTAATTTGCTCATATTAGGACACATAAAACATGAAATACGTAAATTACGAAGTGAAATGCATAAATCTAAAATAAGCATGAACGTCCACACCAAACGAGATTTACAGAGGAAGAAAAAGAAACACAACACACATTACATGAGAAACCCCCCTCACTAAACAATGCCATTGCCCAAACAACTAATCAAGTACGCTACACCTACAGTACAAATTCACAAATTGTCGCACTGATGTTTATAATTTAATGAATTTAAAATTTAATGATTTCTCTATCATATTCCAGCAAAAGTAAGACCCCCCCCCCCCACCCGTCTAGTAGGTGTAGCTTTATTTAATATTTCTACAATAGCTCGATATTTGATCCCATTACTTCTTTTGTCACATTTAAACACAAAATTATAGTATAAATTATTACGTAGAAAAAGGTTAAAAGTTAGAAAAGCAATATTTACTATGATTATCACAATATAATTACGATTTTTGGTATATAAATATAAGTATTATTATTTTATAAAAACAAAAATAAAACTTGTAATAAAATAACCAACAAACTAACTGAATGTAAAGCTGTTTTGTTTTGAGAGATAATATATTGTTACTTATTAAAATAATTGAACATTTTAAATGTTCTTTGTAATTTTTGTAGTAATACACATAAATGTTTTTAATTAAAACATTTGTATGTTGTTCAAGAATTATGAAGAATGTTTAATTAATCTAATCCGTTGGAGAAGTAGGGAGTCAACATGTTTGTTTCTAGCCCGAGGGAAATACCGTGTACTTAATAGGAAAGCTTCAGTTAGAGTCCATTCCTGAAGATTTACTTGTGGTTGCTTTGTATGTATCAATTTAACGGTCTGTGACTTTTCTTCTCGCTTGCGCCTATCCTTCTTTTATTCTTCCCCTCCCTTTATAAAATATCCTTTTATATTTTATTTCAACCCTCTTCCTCAAATTCATATCAACCTAAACTTAGAATAAAAATATACATATAAATCACAGATTTCTATTTGTGTGATTCATAAATTCCATGAATAGTTAGATTTTAATAATTATTTAATTACCATGACCTTAAAGAGTTTTTGTTCCTTTTTTCTGTGTTTCTACAGAATATTCGTTTCTTAGTTTTATCTCAATCATCAGTTAATTTGCAAACGGAGATTAACGAAATAAAATTAAGTTATTTATAGAACTGCATGTAATTATAAAACAAAAGTTAAAATAATAATTAACAATTACAAATGCTATACTAATTATAACAGCAAAGAATAAATAAATAATTTCGATATTTAGCATAACTGTACATTATTACAATGATTAAGACAAAATCAATTACAGTTAAATATCATTAAAAAATTTATGCTTACGGACAACTAAATAAAAATATATTCCATTAAAATTTTGACTATAATTGCACTAAAGAGTCTATCTACAACTATATTTTCTATAACTAAAGCACTTGATTTAAATTATAATTTCATTTATTAACTTTTTTATAATTTTTTGTTTTTAATTTTTTACTTAATTAATAATTTTACATTACACTTTTTAATAAGCATAAGTGTGATGTATATTAATATTCAATATGCATATATGCAAGGTAAATATGGGATATATATATACCATATTTACAAGGATAATATACAAGGCATATAAATATCCTAGGAACTTAAAACATACAATGCACAAATACGCGAGCGCGCGTGTACAAATACATACAAATAAAACTATAGGTAATGATGTTATTTTCCATATAGATTTAGTGATATGACCTCGATAATATGATATCAATATTTTTCAGTAATTCTAGTAGCCTTCAATTTTATAAAATAACATTACAGATCGATTGTTTATTTTCTTACTTTTTTTATTCTAAACATTTATTTACTAATAGATTAAAATATTTCCATCATTAACCGTTATCTGAATTTTAATATTTACTATACATTAAAATTCAATTTTTTTTCTGATTTAATCTCAATTTAGAACTGACTTCTAATTTCTCAAATAAATATAGATCATTAAAAAAAGCATTAAATGTAATTTTATTAAATGGAATGCCCACGAGATGTCAGCACTCAATCCCACAAACATATTGTCTTACACACAATTACACTTTATTCAAACTTTTTAAATTTATTTTGATTAATTATTGTTTTAATAGAGAGTCTATTAGTTGTAAATTCCATTTCCCCCAAAAAATTCAAATTTACGAGGAATTTCTCTAAAGTAAAATCCGCTGAGAAATTTCTCTGCTTAAGGTTGGTGAACCTGTGTCGTTCATGGCCACGCCAGTTAAATACATACTGCATTGTTATCTGTAAGTTGTCGCGTTGTAGTATCTTTGATTAGGTGTGAGTTATTAACTTATAAAATTAATAGAAAAATTCATGTTGCCGCCGACTGTGAAATACATGAAGTCATATGTTTTTTAAACCATCAAAAGGTCAGTCAAGCTGAAATTCATAGGCCGTTGGTTGCTGTGTACGGGGATAATGTAATGAAGGAAATAAACATTTGAAAATGGTGTGAAAGGTTTAGAAATAACAGAATTAATGTACATGATGAAAAATGTTCGGGAGGCCCTCGATAATCACGAGGACTTGTAACGCGTCGATGATGAAATCATAAAAGATCGTCGGTCAACGATTTCCGACCTGGCCCTTCTTTTTCCTCATGTTTCAAGAGGTGTTATTAACCGCATATTCATGACCATTTAGGCTTCATTAAGGTTTTTGTACGGTGAGTGCCACACGTCTTAACGTAACGTCACAAAAAAATCCGAATGGGATCTGCTTTGGAATTTTTGATGCGCTACACAGAAAAAGTAGATTAGTTCCTTAATTCAAGTGTTACCGCCGCTGAAACATGGATTTCGTATTACGTGCCAAAGAGGAAACGGTAGCCAAGTAAATGGCATCATCCTCAATCACTAATCAGACCAAAAATAGCAAGCTATAACCATTTGGACGCAAACTGATGCAGATTTGGGATCGGTTTGGCATGCTGCTGATCGATTTCATGCCACGTGGAACAGCTATAAATGCTGAAGCCTACGGCAAAATTCTACGTAAGTTACGGTACGCCATTCAAAATCGGTGACGTGGGCGGCTGACCAACGTCCACATGTTGCGGGTCCTACATGTGATTTTCTGAGAATATTTGCTTGGGAAATTTACGATCACTCACCATTTAGTCTGGACTTAGCTCCCTTTGATTACCATTTGTTTAAAAAATTAAAAGAGTTTTTGAATGGTAAGCAATTCGCGGGTGACTATGAACTTAAAAATATTGTTAATCAGTGGCTAAATGGACTTGCGGCAGAAGAATACGACATGGGTATATTGAAGCTGGTGTATCGCTACGGTAAATGTTTTAATGTTTGATGTGGCCATTATATAGAGAATAATATAAGGTAAGTAGTTTCAGAGAAATAAAAAAATATTTATAAAGTTCTCAGTATAAATTTTTTACAATGAAACGGTCTTTAGTTTAGAGATAACCTCTCGTACATAATTAAAACATTTCCTCTCAATTTCAGTATCTACAATTTTTATATAAATTTTTTTTTAATGTACAAATCACATTAACAACACAGAGTGTATCATGAATTTCTCCCGGAACTTTCATAACCTATTCTTTTCGGGGGGGAAAAAATGGAAAAAATCCATATGTCCTAAAATACTTCGTTTGGGAATAACAGCTAGTAGAAGATTTCAACTACCGCGGTGAGATGAGGTCGTACTGAAAATTTTAGAACATCAACTTAGATAAGAATCAGTGATTTGATATGGTATTTGACCTAGAATCATATAAAATAGAGCCATATTTGCAGTAGATTTTGAGAAATCTGAGGTGAAATCTAAAAAATTGGAGTAAAACCACTTTATATATGTTTGACGTATAATAACTTTGTTAAATGATTATTAAACACATAATGTTTAGAGAATTTAATTCTGAAGAAAATTATGATAAATTGAATAGAACAAAGAAAAGTTAAAGAAAATTCGAATTTTATTTAGAAGCAGTACACTAAAGTGCATTGAACGTTCAGATTGTAATAAATGCTCAAAAATGAGTCCGCCACTTTCAAAACTTTTTCGATACGCTTCTAAACGGCATCTTTTATTCTTTTTAGTTCTTCAAGGTTGTCCTTAAGTTGCTCAGCCGCAACTATAATGCGGACAATTAATTTCTCAAGAGAATATATTTTTTGTTTTGTATATAATATTTTTCATCCATCACTCAGACGAAAAAAAATCTAAAGGTGTTAGATTAGGTTATGTTGGTGAACAGAATATGGATCACTACAACCATTCCATTTCTCAGGGAAATAATGATTTAAGAAACTTGAAACGGCACAAGAGAAGTGGGGAGGCGCGCCATTCTGCTAGAAGTATATATTAAGTCTCAGTACTGGAGGAACATCTTCCATCCAGCAGCTGCGGTAATTCTTCTTGAAGAAAGGGCAATTAGACTTCAGACTTTAAGTGGCCAGGTGATATAACAGTTCAAAATAGCTGATGAAAATTTACTTCTGCCGTGTATGCTCATTGCATAAGTTGTTGAAGACATCTCGAGTGAAATTTGCCTGTTTGGTAAAAAAATAATATTGTAGATTTATTGATTTGTATTCCACTAGTTGCAGAAATCTAAGCGAAGCGGATCGTTTTCTGGAAGTAGATGTTGAACTGGATTTTTTTGATAAGGATAAAACTTGTATTCTTTAAGTACCCACCAAACTATCGAAAGCGAAACTCCGTCCGATTAGAATGACGTCGTGTTCTGAGTCCTGGATTCGCTGAACTGTATCGATAATAATTTCATTAATAACACCGTCGAGTTGGACAGATCACTCGTAGCTGGTACGAACACTAAGTAGCGAACAAGTTTCTCGAAGATGGCGAATAGTCGCTCTAATTGCTTTGGGAGTTGGAATCCTGCGATTTGGAAAACGCATTTCATATTCTACTGCAGTAGTTGGAGAATTACCATTAAACTTACCGAAAATGAATACTACATCAGCGCATTTCTCTGTCGTAAAGAAGTATGGCATTACCTCAATGGCAAACCGGTCTCGTTCAGATTAAAATTCACAGAAACCTTTGCTAAACACAGTTCACAGTACTCGATATACTTCATGTACCTCGATTTAAACACTAATACTGTATTGAAAATTGTTGATAAGCTCTTGTAATTTTATTACAAACTTTGAAATAATTTTTCAAATAATTTATTGCGTTACTGTCATTTATAGAAAAAATTATCCGAGTAATTTTCATTTATTTAATTTTATTTTAGAATTCTTATGTAATTACCATTTTTTATGTTTTTGATAGAGATTTTTAGTCATAATTTTTTTTTTACAATTTTTTCTAACCACTAAAAAGAACTTGGTTACTGTTTAAAACAAATAGACTTTTCAGAAAAATGTATTAACGTATTTTCTCTATGTAAAATTCTAATTTTTCTCTATTTTATTCAATTTATATTACACCATTATGTTTTTGAATTAAATTTTCTAAACGTTTATTTAAAAGTTTTACATTTATTTCTCATTTAACAAAGTTATGGTACGTCAAACATATAAAAAGGTTTTTTATCCTAGATTTCTCAAAAGCTACTGTAGATACGATTCTGGTACCTATTTTATTTGATTTTTCAGGTCAAATGCATATGAAATCTTATTCTGTTCCTTAATTGACATTCCAAAAACTTCAATACGACCTCATTCCACTGGGATAGTTGAATTAGGAACGAAATATTTCGCTAGTTGTAACTTCCAAACGAATCATTTTAGGACATACGTTTATGTACTTTGAACGTTTCCGCTTTCTTTCACGAGTAGAATAGATTATGAAACTCCCCGGAGAACTTTGTGACACGTTCTGTTTATTAGGCATACAACATTGAATTGATTTACGAAATCAGCTGGTATTGAATCTGATTAATGAATTCTAACATTCGTGTAAGTGGAGAGAGAAAGAAGATGTTACCTCAAAATTCATGTACAACTTAACGTTGAATATTGTACCTGCACAGCTTTACAAAATGAAAACCAAAGAGTGTTAATGTTAGTAGAGTCAAAATTTGACAAAAATGAACCAAATTTTTGTTAATTCAAAGATTACGTTTTCTATGTATTTTATTAATTAGTCCTAATATCGTAATACATGGAACGTATTAGTATCACATGAAAAGTGATATTAAGATTAAAACCTTACTAGTTAAAAACTATGTTGATTTAATTTGTTAAAAATTTTTTGATTCCAAAAAGTTGAGAAATACAAGTAACGTTATTCAACAGTTGAAAGTTATTAAACATTGAACGTTATTTAACGTTATTAAACAGTTATTAAAGTTGAAAGCAATGGAAAACTACAGCTGTTTTTCTTTTTCAAGAAAATGTGGCTCTCTGCATTTTCAAAAGAAATAATGGAGGCGCCTTCCTTGGTAAAATATTCCGGAGGTAAAATAGTCCTCCGTTCGGATCTCCGGGTGGGGACTACTAAGGAAGGGGTCACCAGAAAAGTAAAAAATAACATTCTACGAGTCGGAGCGTGGAATGCTAGAAGCTTAAAAAAGGTTGGTAGGCTAGAGAATTTAAAAAGGGAAATGGATAGGGTAAACGTGGATATATATACTGAAATGAAACGACTAGCACTAGATAGGGAATCTTGGAGAGCTCCATCAAACCAGTCAAATGACTGAAAACAAAAAAAAAAAATAGTTATTAAACAACAACCTTTAAGTTAGCTACTCCTAGTTTGAAAGTAAGTGTTTTAAATTTTTATAATTTGGAATACTTCTTGATTTGGTGGCCTCGTAAAGAAAATTTCCGGTGTTAGTAATAATTACATCTTATATATCTTGCAGATTTTCTAGAAATATACTCGTACCTGCATATTTATATATATCCCGTACAATAATAATTGGTTCCTCAGAATATAAAAAACCTATTTCTATCTACAACAGCCTATAAATTTTCTGCTTGAGGTCACCATAAGTAATATATCAGAATAATTCAAGATATATATGCAAAGGTAATTTTATTATCGTCTAACTCAATAAAACTTTCTTTTCAATTTATTTTAGATGATCTCACACTCCCGTTTCTAACTAAAGACCCCATTTATGAATAATTCTACCTAAAACCAAAATGCTTTTCAGAAACTACAACTACATGTCTGAGCTATGATAAACTGTTTCTTTGTTTTTCTTTCCCAAAATCTCGATCCTGCCCACCCCAATTTACTAACCACTGATTCCGACATCCCTTATTCAGACATTGTTTATGCAAAAAAATTCTTTTCGCCCAGATTCAAAAAATTAAATTCTTAAACACGTATAATTACTGCCAGTTTTCATTGTTACTATTTAATGATCATCCATCCTTAAGTTTATCCTAATGAAATGGGACGGGACAATTTTTTGCCATTTCAATTTTAATCCGAATGTCAACTTCAATAATTCGTCGTCAAACACTTAAATTTATTCCAGAGATGAGAACTATCTGCAAATATTAAGATGTCAACCACAAATATTATGTTTGCCATTGAATCGTTTACCTTCTTAAAAACCCATTCAATTTATGCGGTTTAGATTTTTTTTTTGTCTTCAGTCATATGACTGGTTTGATGCAGCTCTCCAAGATTCCCTATCTAGTGCTAGTCGTTTCATTTCAGTATACCCTCTACGTCCTACATCCCTAACAATTTGTTTTACATATTCCAAACGTGGCCTGCCTACACAATTTTTTCCTTCTACCTGTCCTTCCAATATTAAAGCGACTATTCCAGGAAGCCTTAGTATGTGGCCTATAAGTCTGTCTCTTCTTTTAACTATATTTTTCTAAATATAGAAAAATGCTTTTTCTAAACGGTTTAGATTAAGCCTCATTAAAGAATCGTACATTATTTTTCGATAATTTTGTAAAAAACTATTTAATGTCTTTCAAATCTGATTTTAAAATTTCAAAATTTATATATTTTTTCTATAAATAATCAAAAGGATTGGTGGTGTTGAAATTTTTTATAAATTTTAAAATTGTAAGAGTACATTACTAAACTTTCACAAAAAATCTTTTTGAATAACTTAAAGCAAAAATACACGAAGGATGAAAACTTACGTGATTACATCATTAAAAGTAAAACCCAACAGACAACACAGCTAAAAAAAAATTTTCTTTCTTGATAACAGTCAATAAGAAACTCCTCATATTTACAAAACATACAGGAAAGTTTTAATAAGTTAAATTTATTGGCATTCAATAACGTAGACACGAATAAAATGTTCAGCATTTTAAAAAAATTAGGGTTCAAATACAGAGATAGAAGAACAATTGCTAACATGTACAGGAACCAAACAGCAACAGTAACAATCGAAGAACATAAGAAAGAAGCCGTAATAAGAAAGGGAGTCCGACAAGGATGTTCCCTACCTCCGTTACTTTTTAATCTTTACATGAAACTAGCAGTTAATGATGTTAAAGAACAATTTAGATTCGGAGTAACAGTACAAGGTGAAAAGATAAAGATGCTACGATTTGCTGATGATATAGTAATTCTAGCCGAGAGTAAAAAGGATTTAGAAGAAACAATGAACGGCATAGATGAAATCCTATGCAAGAACTATCGCATGAAAATAAACAAGAACAAAACAAAAGTAATGAAATGTTGTAAAAATAACAAAGATGGACCGCTGAATGTGAAAATAGGAGGAGAAAAGATTATGGAGGTAGAAGAATTTTGTTAAATGGGAAGTAGAATTACTAAAGATGGACGAAGCAGGAGCGACATAAAATGCCGAATAGCACAAGCGAAACGAGCCTTCAGTAAGAAATATAATTTGTTTACATCAAAAATTAATTTAAATATCAGGATAAGATTTTTGAAAGTATATATTTGGAGTGTCGCTTTATATGGAAGTGAAACGTGGACGATCGGAGTATCTGAGAAGAAAAGATTAGAAGATTAAATGCGGTGCTATAGGAGAATGTTAAAAATGAGATGGGTGGATAAAGTGACAAATGATGAAGAGGTATTGCGGCAAATAGAAGAAGAAAGAAGCATTTGTAAAAATACAGTTATAGGAAGAGACAGACTTATGGTCTCATAATAAGGCATCCTGGAATAGTCGCTTTAATATTTGAAGGACAGGGAAGAGGAAAAAATTGTGTTGGCTGGCCAAGTTTGGAATATGTGAAACAAATTGTTAGGGATGTAGGATGTAGAGGGTATACTGAAATGAAACGACTAGCACTAGATAGGGAATCTTGGAGAGCTGCATCAAACCAGTCAAATGACTGAAGACAAAAAAAAAAAATAAAAAAAAAAATTGGCAGTCTTTATTAAGACTGGTTTATTAAGTTAAATAAAAGTTTGCGATAACGCAAACTTTAAGAAAAATGGAATTTTCTTTATATTTAAAAACATAATTAAAATTCCTTAAATTTAGACTTTGATTTCTTAAAAATTTGATGATTCCATAAAATTGAGAAATACAAGTAACATTATTAAACAACAAACTTTTAGTTAGCTGCTCCCAGTATGAAAGTAAGTGTTTTAAATTTGATAAATTTAATTTATGTAATCCTTAAATTCTTTTAATTTATATACTTTATAACGTAGTAAAATAAATGGATATTAATGAAGTACGTAGCCTTACTACTTTTGTTAATCGTTTATTTACTGGAGTTAATGACTGAATCATTACAACTTCTCTTTCTGTTTTAAATTTCATCTGTAACTTTAAGTATTAACAAATACTTATATAAAACATTACAATCAAATTATTATTCAAAGTGCTTAATTATCCTTGAGAAAATCACACGTAACAAATCATTAAAAGTTACTCTTAAAAAAATATTACATATTTTTTTTTAAATTAAGAAGAAAGTTGGTGTCTTATAACTATGTATGTATAAAAGAAAATTCAGTATGAAAATAATTACTCTTGATAAATATAAAGGTTATTGGGAAGTCGTTTTTTTTTATTTTACCACGATTTATAGCTTTACGAGTAAAGTTTAACAATATAAATAAAACATATTACTAGTAACAGCCAAGCAGAAACATTTTGTTTAGTAATATATTGCTAAATAAAGTAAGATGTAACAAGGTTTTAAAATTCATTACTCTTTTTTAGATAAGGGAATTTTGTTAGAAGAGTATATGTTTTTATATTAGAATAATGCATATTCTTCAAGTGTGAAGTACAATTAAATTTAAAGTAACGATTTACGGTAGTAATAAAAGACAAAGCTTTGAGATAGAAAGGAAAGAGGTGAATGTTCTTGCTAGCTTGTTGTGTTTCCATGATGACCCATGGGAAAACGCATGAGTGACATATTCAATTCAGTGTACTTGATAGAAGATAGGGTTGCTTTCTTTTAGCTTCGACATAGAGAAACACCTTTGCCAAAGTTTCCCATTCTCTCCACCGTATTCTAATTTACTGGAGATATCTTCTATTTAATCTCATGTTATTACTGTGTCCAACTTCAGTATTATATATTTCTGATTAACAAAACTTATTTTGTAAACCCCAGTGGAATAAGTTTATCTTCATTTTCGTTGCAAACAATATTTTCAGTACTACTCACGTTAAATTCTAAATAATAATAATGATGTACCGATTCTTACTTTTTTAAATTTAAAAACATATTTTCTGTCACTTTTATTTGATTGTGAATAAATAAATGCATTTGTTAATATAATTTATTTCACAGAACAGGAAATCAAAAATTGAAATTGTTTTTAAAACCATATTCATTTTTACAGTTAAAGATTGTTTATTAAAAAAAAAAAAATTTTCTACTACGCAAACAGACTATTATTTTTTTTTTTTGTCTTCGGTCATTTGACTGGTTTGATGCAGCTCTCCAAGATTCCCTATCTAGTGCTAGTCGTTTCATTTCAGTATACCCTCTAATCCTACATCCCTAACAATTTGTTTTACATATTCCAAACGTGGCCTGCCTACACAATTTTTTCCTTCTACCTGTCCTTCCAATATTAAAGCGACTACTCCAGGATGCCTTAGTATGTGGCCTATAAGTCTGTCTCTTCTTTTAACTATATTTTTCCAAATGCTTCTTTCTTCATCTATTTGCCGCAATACCTCTTCATTTGTCACTTTATCCACCCATCTGATTTTTAACATTCTCCTATAGCACCACATTATTATTAAGCTATAGCACCACACAAGACTATTATTAAGAAATTTTTTTACTTCGTAAAAATTTAGAAGATAAAAACCAATATTTTTGGTAATAATTGGTTTTTATTTAAAATTAAACCAGAGATTGTGTACACATTCTTTTAAAAATAACAGATCTGTGTTAATTATGTGATAACATTGATTAAACATATAATTTTTGTTTTCTAACTTGCGATACATGACTTTGATCTGTTTTATGATGCTGAAAACGAATATGAACTCAGAATCTTTCTATCACCCACGATTTTTGAAAAAGTTTTAAATTAATATTAAAGGATTTTTTTCATTTTTCAACGTATAGTTAACATTTTAAGCTGCTATATTTTTTTTTTTTGTTAGCTCATTTTTTATTGTTTAACTTTTTTTAACATAATTTTTAACGTATAAATAAACAATACTAGACAAATAATTAAATAATGTCACGGCCTAATATAATGACAACATATTTAATACTGAAGAGTGAGTCTTCACGGATAAGATTAATCATATTCGTGTAGGTCAAAACATGTAGCTGAAAACTGCTGTGTTGTTATTTGTATTAATAACGGGATTTAAGAATGAATTAATTTTGTTCAGTCTTATTGCTGTCTTAGGTTTCTTAATGGTGCAGTGTCATAAAACCTCGAAATTATGTAAATGATGTGGATGCCTTTTGTTATGTATATAGTGAGTTTACCGTAAAATTAAATAGAAAAAAAAAACATTACACCTTTAATTAAAAAAGCATATCATTTGTACTTGAAGTGTAAAATTGGTGATCAGGGTAAGACGTGGGCTTCTCATATAGTATGCACTAATTGATCTGTGCATTTAAGAGGATGGCTGAAAGGTACACGGAAGATTTTGCCTTTTGGTGTACCTATGGTTTAGCGTGAATCAAAATCATGTAATCGATTGTTTTTGTTTAACAAGTGTGTCTGAATTTCTAAAAAATCTAAACATACTGTAAAATATCCTGCATTGTAATTTGCAATCTGGCCTCTATCTCACCGTGAAATTATTCCAGTTCCTGAGCCACCTGTGAATATATGTTTCGAAAGCAGCGATTAAGTATCAAGCAGTACAGAAGAAGAAAAATGAATGATTTTGATTTTGAATTATCTTCCAATTGTCCACATCTTATATCACAAGATGAATTAAATGATTTCCGTAGAATTTAAATTTATCAAAAAATCAAGCAGAACTGTTATGGTCAAGACTGCAAGGTTGGAATTTACGTCAAAAAAGTAAAACATTTCGCGTTTTCGAAGCCGACAAAAAGAACTTTCTCAGTACTTTATTGATGAAAATAATTTAGTTTATTTCACAAACATTGACTACTGCAACTCTATTTTTTCTTGACCTGGCACCGCCTCATCACCATCTTTACTTCCTCTAACCTCCCAGCTTTTAAAAGTGTTCTTACATTCCATGTTCCTATTCAAGTTCCTTCCGACGTCTTTGCAGCTTTATCCAAGACACTCCCCCCACAGATCTGAATGGGGGAGTTGAAGCTTCGGAAAATTTTGAATTGGACGCAGCCATATTATGCGTAAGCATAGTAGGTAAAAATGACAGCATACCGTATTGTTTTAATTTTCCATTATAATACTACACTTATAAGATCTTTACGAAACTCATAGCAATTATGAGCGACCTGTTCAATCTTGAATTGTTTATAGAATGAGTTTGATAATCTTAAAGTTTACTAATTTAATACAAAATATCCTTTCTTTATTAATAAATTGCTATTTCCTTTGTTTTCTTCCTAACTCAATCTAATAATAATAATGCCCTGAGGTAGGTAATCCCCACGTCCGGAACACAACATCTACGTTCCATGTCCAAGGCGGCAACAACTGTACTTACGTACATTACATATAGCTGGCTAACGGGGCTCCGAGTGTTGTTCTCGGATATGCTATTTTTCGGCCGAATTTCATCTACAGGCTGAGTTTCAGGACTGTGTTTCGCGGCCACCTGCAGGTACGACATTTTTTAACGATTAAGGACATGGATTGATACCAGCATTAGCGGTCACGGTCGAAGTTATTTGCAGGTGTAACGGATGCCTTTCGCTGTCCACATGCCCCCCCGCATGTGGAAAGCATGAAAAAATGGGCAAGTGGCCATTTTTTTCGGGGCATGGGAGCCCTGAAAACCTCGGTGTTAGGGGCCTGGAGTCAGTGCAGAAACTTCGCATCCGCTCTCTGCCAAGACATATACCGGTACCACCGGAGTACCGCAACGGACGTTCGATGGAACCGGAAAAATTTTTATTCAATATTAGTGCATAAAAAAAGCAATATTTTACATAAATTGATATTTTGAAGGCAAAATCCCACTATCGTTTTTATTTTGTCTTCAGTCATTTGACTGGTTTGAGGCAGCTCTCCAAGATTCCCTATCTAGTGCTAGTCGTTTCAATTCAGTATACCCTCTACATCCTACATCCCTAACAATTTGTTTTACATATTCCAAACGTGGCCTGCCTACACAATTTTTTCCTCTTACCTGTCCTTCAAATATTAAAGCGACTATTCCAGGATGCCTTATTATGAGGTCATAAGTCTGTCTCTTCCTATAACTATATTTTTACAAATTTTCTTTCTTCATCTATTTGTGGCAATACCTCTTCATTTGTCACTTTATCCACCCATCTGATTTTTAACATTCTCCTATAGCACCGCATTTCAAAAACTTCTAATCTTTTCTTCTCAGATACTCCGATCGTCCAAGTTTCACTTCCATATAAAACGACACTCCAAACATACACTTTCAAAAATCTTTTCCTGTCATTTAAATTAATTTTTGATGTAAACAAATTATATTTCTTACTGAAGGCTCGTTTCGCTTGTGCTATTTGGCATTTTATATCGCTCCTGCTTCGTCTATCTTTAGTAATTCTACTTCCGCAATAACAAAATTCTTCTACCTCCATAATCTTTTCTCCTCCTATTTTCACATTCAGCGGTCCATCTTTGTTATTTCTTCTACATTTCATTACTTTTGTTTTGTTCTTGTTTATTTTCATGCGATAGTTCTTGCGTAGGACTTCATCTATGCCGTTCATTGTTTCTTCTAAATCCTTTTTACTCTCGGCTAGAATTACTATATCATACCCACTATCGTGGTTTTCATTATATTGCTTTACGGGTATATCGTACATGAAAGTGCGATAAAAGAAGTTTTTTAGAGCGGTCATCAAATATTCTAATAGTTTCTTATTTGTCATATTATTTACCAAGTAGGAAACGAAAACTACTACAGTATTTCCTTATGTGATAAAAATACTGAACGAAAAAGTAAAAATGTACCGTGTTTCAACGTTGTACGTAATATGATTTTTTTGATAGAGTTCATAATATTTTTTAGAGGTAATAAATTTTATCTATAGTAAGCACCGTAGGTCTCACTAGTCATTATTTTAAGTATTAAAGTTAATACATGTAGCGCTAACAACAATAAATAAAAAATAAAAAAAAAACAGAAATTGTAATAGCCGTTATTTCTCGCGAACTATTGTCGTAATATAATTTTTAAGTGTACTGCAGTGAAGATGCATTTGTATTCTTTGATTCAAGCAGACTTTTATTTGTGAACAATCAAATTTTCTTTATAATAAAATTTCTTTTTTTTCTAAACTTTATTCAGTAAAAGTATTTTCATTTAACCAAAGTAATAGACATATAATATTTTTAAATAAAATATTTTCGTCTAATAGTTTTAATTATGTATATCTAGATATTTTTCCTTAATTATCATAAATATATGGGTGTTTAATATCTACCAACTGATCCCGTAGTTTCGTTAAAACACCTCAAGAACAGAGCGAAAAAAATTGCATATTTATTTTTATTTTTTGTCGTTATCGGACACTGGCCTGAAAAGAACAACTTTATAGAGTTTTACGGTATATCTTGTAAAAACACTTTACCGAAATTTTTTTTTAAATAATCTAAATCACATCTACGCTAAAAAAGAGAAAATTTAAAGTTTTTGTAGCATGGAAACTGTTTAATGTTGTTATTTTATGGTGTTGTATTACCTTTTAAATTGAAAAATTGTAGTAACCTATTCACAAAATGTAATAATATTATTCAATCGAGTATTTTCTTAATTTTAATAATTTAATGAAATTATAACGATAAAAATTATCAAAGATGGTTAAATATATTACTGTAAAATTGTTTAAATACTCCTTTTCTCGATTTACCATAAAAATAACGAAATAAAAAAAAGTTAACATGTTTATGTTTTCGGTAGCTGGTTTAAACCCTTTTTTCCAATCGAATTTATTAATAGTGCGTTAATTAACAAGATAATATGTTATTATCCTAAAATAAAATTTATATAATTAATAATTCTATTTATATAATTATTATATACTTCTAGCCACTATATTACTAATCTCATTTCGATTATTAATTTGATGTTTTACCGCATTCATAAAAAACAGAATTTTTCTTTTAATTAAAAATAAAAAATCATTTAGTTTTACAATGAATGATTAAGAAAATTATTTTAATAAAGTTATATACAAATAAGAAATTGTAATCTAGAAGTCCAACTTAAATAGTTTAATAATAATCTCCTCGACTAAATTTTAACTACATCATATCTCCTTCGTTAGATTGGTTTGAAAGATAAGCATGCTACAAAATAAATAACAATCGTTAATTACGTAAAATTCATTTAATATTCACTCAAAGACTACGATAAACTAGTGAGTAGCCAGAACTTAACTGGTTTTTGACTGACTTACAAGAGATTGCAATATTCAGTAAACTTAGAAACCTTTTACTTTTATATCAAAACTTATACTAGAAACCTAGCAAAGCTTATTAACCCTAGTAAAGTTCTTCGTTAAATTTATTTCATTACTCTGTAACGTTTTTTCGGAGAAATTTGGAATCCTTGTACGGCCCAAGTTTGATTGAAGAACATAAGTTTACTTGATAAATTGGAGTCACTTTTTAATGCTCTGTTGTGGTGATTGAAACTAAGGTTATAGTACTGAATATGACTTGACTAAGTGGATTTTAATGAAACTTTAATTATTTTATGACAATTATAATTGTCATAAAATAATTAAAGTTAATTATTTTGCAGTGGTATACCACTGCAAAATTACTATCTATTAAAAAGATGTATCTGTTTGTTATAGATAATTTTTTTTTGGTATTTTCATGCTTTTTATTAATTTAATAAATCTATCATTAAAATACATGTAATAAATATGTATTATTTTTTAAACGACGCAATGCGATTGGTTCTGCACATTTAAACCACTCAAACCGATATTCTCTCTTAATTATTTCTGGAATTAAATGTTTACTGTTAAGCGAGTAAAGTAATAAAAAAATTGCTGTCAATAAACTGATTATTTTTCATGATCTGATGTTTAATTACAACATATATAAAGCTATTAATTATCACTATTATCTGCAGAACGAGTAGAATAAATTTTACTATATAATATAAAACTGTGGGTTACTAAAACAGCGACCCAGTTTCCGGATGTCATTAAAGTCTTTAATAGTTTTGAATCATTTATCCCAGTAATTACTTCGCTTTTCCCCACAAATATACGTCGGTATTTTCGGGATCGCCAATACGTTCAGAGCCTGAGATAAAATGGTAATTTTTTAGCAGGTGAAAATATCATGATTGAACGGGATTCGAGACCGGGACTAACGGATGAAATACCTAGACACTGCCAATCCCACCACGGATGCTGGGTAGTGAAGTTATAAGAAATTACTGAATCCTACTATTTCCGATGACAGAACCTTTACGTCGGACCTTGGATTGTGGGTGCGGAAATGGATGCACTTTTTATATTCCCGGATTTTGGATAAAATCCTGGCAAAGCTTAAAAACGGTGAACCTCTAAGGGATCTCTTACGAATTTATAAAAAATGCGCCTCATAATTTAAAAGAAAAATTGTTGAACATTTACATTCCGGTATTTTATTTAGATAAACAATATTTAAAAAAGGTGATAGAAGCCAAGTATCAAATTACAGAAAAATATATTTTTGTAATACAGCTAGAAACTGGTATCCTGTTGACAGCGTTGAAAAGTGGATTAACTGTCACAATATTTTCAAAGAATTTCAAGCTCGTTTCTGGAAAATGTATTCCACTACAGATAACGTATTCAATCTGACTAGCATAATATTAATATTAAATGTAGTAATAAAAGATTAATTATGAACCCTTTCTTCATAGATTTACCAGCATCTTTTGATAGGATAGACCGCTACGCACTTTCTACAAATTATCTGAAATTGATATAACGTCTAAATTAAGAAATATCTATGATACTGAAATATCTATGCAACAACCCAAGTATGTGGGGACATGATGATGGGACAGTTGGCCGAATTTTTACATACTTACATAGGCGAGGAGCAAATGTGCCTGTTGAGCCCATTATTATTCTCACTTTTATTAATGACGTTGAAAGTTATTTGGAAGGAGGTGTTAATATGACATGACTAATTATTAAGTTACTGGCATATACGGACGATATTGTTCTATTAGCTTCTGATAAACTAACTTTGAAAAATGGAACAGAGATAAGAGGAATATTGGAAGAACTGAAATTTGGAAATTAATTTAAACAAATCCGACATTACGGTACTCAGAAACGGCGGTAAGATTAAAAGGTCTGAAAAATGACGTTTTTATGGTAAGCCAATTAAGTAATAAATGATTATTATTTAGAAGTATATAGAAGTAATTGAAGAACACTTTTTTTCTTTTTTTTTTTTTTTGTCTTCAGTCATTTGACTGGTTTGATGCAGCTCTCCAAGATTCCCTATCTACTGCTAGTCGTTTCATTTCAGTATACCCTCTACATCCTACATCCCCAACAATTTGTTTTACATACTCCAAACGTGGCCTGCCTACACAATTTTTCCCTTCTACCTGTCCTTCCAGTATTAAAGCGACTATTCCAGGATGCCTTAGTATGTGGCCTATAAGTCTGTCTCTTCTTTTAACTATATTTTTCCAAATGCTTCTTTCTTCATCTATTTGCCGCAATACCTCTTCATTTGTCACTTTATCCACCCATCTGATTTTTAACATTCTCCTATAGCACCACATTTCAAAAGCTTCTAATGTTTTCTTCTCAGGGACTCCGATTGTCCAAGTTTCACTTCCATATAAAGCGACACTACAAACATACAGTTTCAAAAATCTAGATTTAAATTAATTTTTGATGTAAACAAATTATATTTCTTACTGAAGGCTCGTTTAGCTTGTGCTATTCGGCATTTTATATCGCTCCTGCTTCGTCCATCTTTAGTAATTCTACTTCCCAAATAACAAAATTCTTCTACCTCCATAATCTTTTCACCTCCTACTTTCACATTCAGTTGTTCATCTTTGTTATTTCTACTACATTTCATTACTTTTGTTTTGTTCTTGTTTATTTTCATGCGATAGTTCTTGCGTAGGACTTCATCTATGCCGTTCATTGTTTCTTCTAAATCCTTTTTACTCTCGGCTAGAATTACTATATCATCAGCAAATCGTAGCATCTTTATCTTTTCACCTTGTACTGTTACTCCGAATCTAAATTGTTCTTTAACATCATTAACTGCTAGTTCCATGTAAAGATTAAAAAGTAACGGAGATAGCGAACATCCTTGTCGGACTCCCTTTCTTATTAGGGCTTCTTTCTTATGTTCTTCAATTGTTATTGTTGCTGTTTGGTTCCTGTACATGTTAGCAATTGTTCTTCTATCTCTGTATTTGAACCCTAATTTTTTTAAAATGCTGAACATTTTATTCCAATCTAAGTTATCGAAAGCCTTTTCTAGGTCTATAAACGCCAAGTATGTTGGTTTGTTTTCCTTTAATCTTCCTTCTACTATTAATCTGAGGCCTAAAATTGCTTCCCTTGTCCCTATACTTTTCCTGAAACCAAATTGGTCTTCTCCTAAGAAGAAGAACACTGAAGAACACTGTAGTGGAA
Source organism: Lycorma delicatula (assembly GCF_047948215.1). NCBI lineage: Eukaryota > Metazoa > Arthropoda > Insecta > Hemiptera > Fulgoridae > Lycorma > Lycorma delicatula. The sequence goes on from NC_134455.1 coordinate 38,890,118, forward strand.
GAAACATTTTCAAGAAAATTCTTCGACATTAATAATTATAATTAAATACTTTTTACATTTGCAATTGAATAATAATAATGTGTTTGATCCAAAATTGAGAATTTTTTATGTAGTTGTAGTTTCTGGATCTATAACTTTTTATGGGACACAAATTTGGTGAGCCAGAACGTATGAGATGATGCAGAAATTCAATGGTTTTTAAAAAAAATATTTAATTTACCGTATACCTACATGAGTTTCATGACTGAAAATGTAGTAGTCAGAAATTTATTAAATGAAGTAGAAAATAAATTAAGCAGGATTATAAACTGAAATTAACCAACAGTTAAATAATTTGTTACGTAATTGAAAGCGTTATTCAATAAAGGAACTTTTACTGTTATTATTATTAAATAAATAAAGTATTAAAGGCAATATCTTGTATGCTATTTGTCTTAGAACTGACCCATTGTTGCTGCATTAGAGCTACTATTTTATTATGAAATAGTAGCACCTATTGTAGCGTATTCCTGTAATAGCTGTAGGGAGTACCGCACTTCATCGCGATACCAACATTTCTTCATATTTATTACACCGTTACACATCCACATCGTAGACTCATTTTTGTATGAAACGTTTTTATCAAAAAGTACACATTAACTTTCGAGATATGTCTAAACAAAATGAATAAATGTAATTCTATTTTTTTATATGATTATAAATGAAGACTAAAAAAAGCCAAAAATTAATTTAATTTAAAAAAAATTTATAAATTATCTGGACTACGAGAATCTTATTTACGCAAGCAACAAACTATTCAGTACGTAACATTATCTCTGGAATCTAAGATAATCCTTTGCTTCTTCGTGATTCTTCTAAAGGTGATATTAACTTGATGTAATATCTAAAAACATAATATTTTAAATCGGGAAATTAAACTCAATTTAACAAAGTGCGATGTTTTAAGGGCAATTACTAAAAGAAGGACAAACTTTCATTATATTAAAAATGATCCCAAAATATTAGATTTATTTCTATAATGAAAGGAAATCTTTTTGTGCCTGAATTACTACTGTTGGAGATGGATAGAGAAATACTCCCATCCACCGATATTTTAAAGAATGTAGAAGCAATAGAATTCTGTTCGGTGAAAGTTTTCCATAAAAAGTTTCTGCAAAATCAATATACAAATCTCCAAAGCATGACTTAAATAGAAAGTGTTTTATTGATTTTTTTTTCAACTTCATGGTATAAGTCATTGAGTATTCCTGTTTCCCACTTCAGGTCATCACATTATTCCTTCTTTTGTATTTAGAGTCGTTGACATACCCTTTAGCTGTATTCTCTAAAGGTTTTCTTTCAGTTTTCTTTACTCAAGTCAACTATATGTAAATTCCTTTCAGTTGCTTGATATCTTACATATTACATCAAGTAATTCCTTTGACGCTCCTCATAAAGGACATTTTTTGAAACCATAGTTACCTGAATCAATAGTGCCTTAACTACCTAGCTTCATGGCAATGCTTAAACGTAAGAAGGCCGTTATTTATATAGTTTGATTTTAAATTTAACATTAGCCTGTTTTGTTCGTTTATCAAATCACACCTTAAGCAGCTTTAATTTTTTATTTCAGTTTTGATAGGGAAATATTATTTTTTACAAAATAATAACATATCTATTATTAATCCCCATTTTACCACGTAAAGATCATACCATCTGCATAAAGTAGACTACCCTCAAGTTTGTTTCAATTACAATATTCATACCAATTGCTACGTGTTACATTAGTAAGAATATCAGAAATCACTTGATAAAGGACACCGTTGAAGAATTCCTAAATTAATCCAATCCTTCTCCCTTAACACACGATAATAATATAATAACTTCATAAAATCTTCAACTAATTTTTAAGTTTTAATCCTTGAAATCTTTTGAAATTCCAGTCTAGTAATAAACGGTAGATAATATTTTTATTTCTAGCATGCTACAAAACCACTTGTTTTTGTATCAAAAAGTGGTGACAAAAATCTATGGTCTTCTTGATAAGGAAGATATTGATCCTGCGACATGACCGTATTCATGTATCCTTTCCACGTCAGTACCCTTTAGTTGCTGGGAAAATGAAGTTATTATTTTTCCGTCATGTGGAATCTGGAATGAGAAATAACATCTAATTAAATTGATTGTGTTTAATCTTGTTTCTAACAGAGGTTGAGAAATAAGTTAATTATAAATAATTATTTGAATCTCAACGCCAGTTTTTAAACTGCTTTCGAATAAAAATGAATGAATGAATAATAAATGAATAACTGCAAAGCAAAGTCTTAAGAAAAAGGTTTTCGATTAGAATTTTGGGAATTGTTTGTTATAGGAAATTTTTTAAAAAAGGTGAAAGAAGTATATACTGGAATGAAAATTTTCTTTCAAAATTTGAGAAACTTTTTAACGTAATGCTCTCATTTTATCACAACCTCAATATAACACAAAATACAGTAGAATTCTGTTTACGTTTTTAATGGTTATTTCCACTGGAGATGCATACAGTGACCTAAATCTTCAAAATATATATTATATTGAATAAGAATTTAAAACAAAAAAATTATTTCCTGATCAAAATGTCTTAAAAAATCCTTTTGGAATTAATTATTAAATTTTGAGATTTTTGAAATTAGAAAACTTGAATCTGATAAAATTTGTCGTAACTTATTTGTATAATTTACTTTCGAAAGAAATTAAGCAAAAGCTCTAATTCAAATAAAGAATCCACATAACCGGATATAAAAACTCCGTCAATGTAAAAAATTTTGCGAATAATACTATCTTCTGAATTCACAAAACATGCTGTTAAAAAAATCTCAAATGCCAACCAAATTGGAAAAAATTCTCCCGTTCTTTAACCAAAAGAAATAAAATTACTTTTTCCACTCTAATGTGTAATGATATTTTTGAAATTTATGCAACTTTTCCATATTTAGTTTTATGAATAAAGAATTTATTAATTAATTTAAATGATGAGACTAAAATAGTTGGGATGTTCCCTGTCTCCGTTACTTTTTATTTTAATCTTTACATAAAACTAGCAGTTAATGATGTTAAAGAACAATTTAGATTCGGAGTAACAGTACAAGGTGAAAAGATAAAGATTTTACGATTTGCTGATGATGTAGTAATTCTAGCCGAGAGTAAAAAGGATTTAGAAGAAACAATGAACGGCATAGATGAAGTCCTACGCAAGAACTATCGCATGAAAATAAACAAGAACAAAACAAAAGTAATGAAATGTAGAAGAAATAACAAAGATGGACTGCTGAATGTGAAAATAGGAGGAGAAAAGATTATGGAGGTAGAAGAATTTTGTTATTGGGGAAGTAGAATTACTAAAGATAGACGAAGCAGGAGCGATATAAAATGCCGAATAGCACAAGCGAAACGAGCCATCAGTAAGAAATATAATTTGTTTACATCAAAAATTAATTTAAATGACAGGAAAAGATTTTTGAAAGTGTATGTTTTTGAAAGTGTAAGTGTATGTACTAGCACTAGATAGGGAATCTTGGAGAGCTGCATCAAACCAGTCAAATGACTGAAGACAAAAAAAAAATAGTTAACATCATTTTTTGTGTTTATATTAAATATAAATGTTATTTATTTTATATCTAGTTTTGATGAAAGCAAAATGTTTAATTGGTAAAAAGATGCATTGTTATAAAGGAAAGTAAATATGAACATCATACTAGTTTTATCATAACATTTTTAGTTGTATATATAAGGGATAGTGGTTCTTGCAAATTGTATTCACAGTGTGGAACACCTAATTCAGCCGTACGATACTTCGCTCTTATTCGTAACTTTTTTTTTGGGAGATAAAATAGCATTAATTGCTTCACATACATACGCAAATCTGACAACTATTTTTATTTTGGAATAAATTTATCTCATTTTAGCCAAAACCATTTTTCATTTAGCTTTGTTCCTGAACTTCTGTAAGAAATCTACGATTCTGGAAGAGTAAGTTTCAATGATGTAAAAAGATATAGTTAGTTTTTCAATCATCTTCATTGTCAAATGGTCCCTAGTGTATCGACTTGACTTCGATAGGTTTGAAACTGACAGTATCTCCATTTTTCATCTAGCGCCTATAATTTCGAATAAAAAATGATGCTGGTGGCCTAAAACATACAACCATTAACACTGTCGTTATCTACTCCTATACACTCGCATAAAAAAAAAATACTTTAATTCAACATCACCAAATTTTATACTACCATTTCATAAAATCTTTTTAAGAGGGATTAAAGGAAAATATAATCTATGTTATTATTATGTTTGAAAACTACAGGCTGACAATCAGTTACATACATTAAATAAAGGTGACTGTAAGTAGATGCTAAATCTCATTTTTGTATCCTTTAAATGATTTCAACTAATATTCTATAAATATAAAATTATATTGAAATTGTGAAATCAACAGCTAATTATTTGCTCGTTATATTTACACATTATTTCAGAATTAAACATTACCAAAATGAGTTTTTAAAAAACGCCTTGTTGAAGAAAAAAAACACTTTGTTTTTGTTTTGGAATACGTAATGTATTTTCTCCTTTTCTTAATGCAGGTTTCCTGCTAACTTTAAATAAGTAATAAATGGGAGAATAATTATGCCAATGCAGAATAAATATCACCAAAAAGAAAAGTATCATGAAATGAATGTAATATACAGTGAAAGGAAATATTTAAAAGTTTCATAGAACAGTAAAAAAGATTGTTTTCAATTTAATGTTGCCATTAATCATAGTTTACTTACTGTACTCTACATTCATGAATCTGATGTATATAAGATATGTATGTAGATGAATTTTAATCAATAATTTCACTATTGTATTTAATTTTAATCAATTTTTATATATAAGATTAAGAGTAATGGCATTTCTACTATCTGAAAAAATATCAAATTAAATATTCAACCTGTTTTCACCGCTTATTTTTTTTTTTTTTTTTACTCTTTTACAACAAGAGATGTAATTAATAAGATTATTTATCAATAAAAATTGAATTATCAATTACATAGGTAAAATTACTGCAGTATGACACCAATTATTATATTAGAACAAATAATAACTAATAATTTACAACTTGCAAAAAAATTATTTTCATTGACTGTTATCTACTGTATTGTTAAATACCATTACCATTGTTCTTTTCTAATTATTTAATAGATGAATTTTAGTCATATAAATTGTCTGTTTCCTGCGCAATGCATTCCCTAATGCACTACAAAATGCATTCACGTAGCTATTTGTTGGATATCAAAATTATATTACACATTTTACTCTGTAAAGTCTACATCGACCTTATTTACTAATTTTTTTGACTCTGTGATATCAAGATAGTGAGGGTCTTAGGTTTAGCTTTCTTCTTAAAAATCCTGCTACATTTCCTTGTTAACATCTGGGGGTTATTTCAATTTATAACTCTAATTTGTTAGTCTTCTATCCTATTATTAATGGTAGCAATTACCTTAACAATTTATGTTAACACCCTTTGCCTGTTTCTTGATATCAGTGTATTTTTTTAAATTAAATTCAAATTTTTTACAGATACGGCAAGTCGAAGTTTTCTTTCTGTACAGGCGACTTTAGGAATCATGCTATTAATCTGATTTCAAATGATATTGATATAGTTTAATTATGGAATTGTTCGTTGGTGGTTTTATGTTTTGGTTCTCTCTTTCTACTCTCTCTGTAGCAATAGGTCTGTTGTAGGAGGGCCATTATATATACCTTCTTGAATTTTAGTAATTTTTTCGTTTTTGATTTTTCTGTCTAATTCTGCGATTTCTGTTTATTTATATTCATCTGTCACCTGATGATTCTAGCGTTCTATTTCATTATTAGTACCATTTACACCGTAACACCATCATATACATTATTATTTTACGTAAGGTTTTGGGTGAAAATTTTACAATCCTGTTCGTGCTTTTCTGAAGAAGTTATTCTTGTCTTATAGTATATGTTGTATTATTCTATACTATAATATTTCTAAGGTTAACCACGTTGTCATTGTTGAGTGATACCATTTTCTGTTTTTTTTTTTTGCTGTTTGTAATCTCTCCATTACTCTTCTTGACAGTATAACATCACTTATCCAATCTACGTTTTAATTGAATCTTGTATTAAAGATTGTTCTAAACATTACCACTGTTGCTAACTTCGCATTTCATCAGCCTATCCAACGACAAAGTTCTCTAAGACGACTTAATTAATACTCTAGTTGCCACAACAGCACAACAAAGGATCCTCCTTCTTCCTCGCGTTGTACCACCTTCTTTTGCTCTCTAACAGGCGACCTAGGCAGGCTGTTCCCCGGTCTGAAGCCTTCTTCCTCTTCCATGCTTTTAGCACCAGCAAAAACCAAAAAACGCCATTAACTCTTCACAAAATATTATTATAAATTTCTGATTTCACAAACGTGTTCAAGACTTAATTCCGCGTAAATAGAGTAACCAAACGTCACATTTTGTGATGGGGGAAGGGGCTCTAGGGGGTCTGAAAATGTATTCACCCAAATCCGTGGTCGGATTCTGAGGTGACGGTGAGGTGTATGGGCTGGTCCGGGGGGTTGGGACTTCGTAAAGATACTGAAGGGGATTCGGGTATGGATCAAAGGGTTCAGAAGTAATGACGAAAGAAAATTTCTCCTTATAATTCACCTCTTACACTTAGAAAATTTTTTCTGCTCACAAAAATTTTACAAGTTCAACTATTAGACGTAAGCAACCGACGTCACTGACCTGCCTCAACCAGACAAATAACATAGATAAATTCTTACTAAAGTACAAAGTTATGTTCTCCTCTTGTATACTGTTTCTTATGGAAGAATAACACTTTTAGAAAAATCACAATAACTAATCAATCCGTCAACCAAAATTCTTAAAGTTTCACACTTGTGACCAGTAATAATCCCCCAACAATTCCGTAATACACAAGTCAGTAAAACCTACCAGAAAACCAATCAAAATAGCCAAAAACGCAGAACAGTACTCAATACGTGTTACCATTGTATATCCAGAAACTCGACTCGATACGCAGACCTTTTTCTTTTTTTTGCCTGTTTAGCCTCCGGTAACTACCGTTTACATAATACTTCAGAGGATGAATGATGATGATATGTATGAGTGTAAATGAAGTGTAGTCTTGTACATTCTCAGTTCGACCATTCCTGAGATGTGTGGTTAATTAAAACCCAACCATCAAAGAACAACGGTATCCACGATCTAGTATTCAAATCCGTGTAAAAATAACTGGCTTTACTAGGATTTGAACGCTGTAACTCTCAACTTTCAAATCAGCTGATTTGGGAAGACGCGTTCACCACCACTAGACCAACCCGGTGGGTTCAATACGCAGACCTTTTTTTTTTTCTCTCAGCTCCCCTGGGCCGGACCGACTTGTTGGTATTACGCCGCCCAGGGGAGTGTCTTTAAACTCAAATAGGCCTCCCCACCTACCGGCTATATACCGGCATGGCAGGTCGGCCTACCGGTTAGTTCTTTTTGAGAGTTCTTTATTAATATTGGCCCCTTGGGGACCCAAAAGGGCAATACTAATACACCACGCCAGACCCAGTTCGCCGCGACGCGGTACCGGGTCCCTTCAGTATTCAGTGTGCTCTTGCCTGACTGTTACCCGTGGAGTCCTTGGTGGCTCATCAGTGCCAACACACCGCAGCATGCTGGACCTCACCAGCAAGGCTGTCCACCCAGTCCTATTCTAGCCAAATGAGAGAAGACAAGGTGTCTTCTCTCATCGGAGTATTTCTGTAGAACAACTTGTCTAACAAAACTAGCAAAATTATTCCAGTTTGACTCGCTTCTTAGCATGTAGTCTATTGTTGTCTCTGGAGTTATACCTGTGAGTGCCTTACTATGTCTAAGTGTGTCCCACCTATTGCACTCAAAAAAGGTGTGCTCAGCATCATCTATCTCGTTGCAGTAGTTGCAAATTGGCTCTTCTCTCTTGCCTATTTTGTGCAGGTAGTTATTGAAGGAACCATGTCCTGTAAAAAACTGCGATAGGTGATGATCAACCTCACCAAATCTTCTCGACAACCACGGCTTGATGTTGGGGATGAGGGTTCTCGTCCATCGACCCACAGCTTCCTGCGACCATCTTTCCTGCCAGATATTATAAACGGCATCCCTGACCTCTTGTTCTGGCTTGCCTTGTGCCCTCTCCACCCTCTTTTTTGCGATTAGGTCAATAGGAGGTGTACCCGATAACACGCACAGGGCGGCATAGGACACTGTCCTGTACGCGGACACAACACCTAGGAGCACACACCTGTGCGTCCTCGCCAGTCTCTCTTTGTTGCGCCTGATGGCGATAGAACGCCACCAGGCCGGAACGGCATACATAAGCGAAGACACGACGGTGGTCGCCAGTAAACGGCGCTTTGAGGCCCGAGGGGCATTCTTCAATACGCAGACCTGTTTGAAGATAACTCCACTACTTTTTCTACTGTCTACGAGACGTATCTTTCACAGAAATAGCCCCCGAGTGTTGCTGAATCCTGTTTGTAGCTTTATTTCTTAGAAGCTCATTATTAAAGGTTCTTTTATACGCATCAATTCTGTAACGTCCTCAATACGGGACCAAAGACCTCGAACGTTCCACTGAATAATGTTTATATATGAAAGTAACTAAATATATATTAGTTATAGGTGATTCGGTTTTTCTTTTTAGAATTTTTTATTTAAATAATCTCGGTTTTTCTGGAGTCGGGCATTTCCTGAACCATATCCTCTAATATACGAGGTAATGCTGGGGAAATTTTTGAAAAATGGGCGGCTATACACCTCCCATTTACATATACTCCCAGAGAGGTTGTTTGTATGGCTCCTGAACGGCGAAGTTATTGGACGGCTTACCGACAGCTGTATTCACTCTTGACTGTAAAGTCAAAACTGTAGAAACTGGAGAATTCGGATGTATTCTACTAATGTTTGTTTCGCTGGCTGCAACTACTGATTTCTTGTTCATCTTAGTTAGCACCTAGATAGTAGTTGTGAGTGACGAAACTTGATCACATAAGATCTGAAAAAGTGTTTTTAACTCTCTGCAGGATTCGCAGTGTTAATACCCTTATTTTCCGGGGCTGTTTCCGATGAAACAGTGGAAAATGAGGCGGTTTTTAATCAGGTTACGAGATTTCAACTTTTTATACTCTCTTCGTGCGGCAAGAAAAGACAGCTTTTGCTTAGCACAATTTTTTAAAATTTCCTTCTCTTGTTTAAAAGATTGGCAATCTCGGGTGGGAGCTGAATGTGATCCATTGATCATATCTGAAGTAGGTCCCGGCAAATAATTATTCCACGGCTTCTATCTAAGGTTTTGTGACACGTATCACCCATATTGGTGAGAAATAAGAGGGATCGACTTTGTTCATTATTAAATGTTTTGACTGGTATCAGTTCATCCCACCTTTTCATGATGTTCTTCAGTGAGCCACTTGATCCTGTTACCACTTTATTGATCAGGAAAGACGCCGTGTGAAAGGAGCCATCTTCCTGACTATTTAGCATAACTATGAATTTAATATTTTTAAACTGTCGTCGGAATGTCACAATTTGAATTATCTCGGAATGTATCACATTTTTGATTATCTTCCACATTATTGTTATCCTCTCCACACAACGCTGATCGAGGTCTTTTCACAAAAAAAATTTTTCACTAAACTTGGAACAGGATAACTTGCAAAGGCTACCATTATTTCTAAATCAAAGCTTCTTAACTCTGGCTTCGGGATTGCGATGCAACTGAGAAAAAACAACTGTCACGAGCTAGCTCATTCCACCACTATGCCTACCGCGTTTGGTGTAATACAGCTGAACATATATAACTATAATATAGTATAGAAAACACTTGCTCCAATTTATATTAATGAAACTTCATTTTTACGGTTAAATTTTCTATGTTTTATAAAAATAAATATTTTTTATAACATGTGTATTTCATTGTCAGTTCATATATCTTATTAATAAAAATTTTATTATTTGTGTATATTGCGTATTTGTTATTTTACCTCATTAATAATTCATATAATATTGTATAAGTAGCTTCATTTCCATCGTGTGTCCACGCACTGTGACTCATTCGATTTAATTTTTATTAATTTTGAAACAATTATTGTTATTTTTTATAATTAAATTTTGTTGGCATTAAGTATATCGTCTTCTATTTGATCTCTTTTGAAATCGTCTAACATTATAAAAGAATCTTGTAAAAAATTTACCAGGATTTTTAAAATGTGAGCTATTTTTTTTTTTTATTCATTCTAATTATAACTTTTTTAAATTACAGAAAAAAATACTTATTTTTATAGCGATTCAATTATTTACGAATATCTAAATAAGTTAGGAAATTTGTCCTAATTAAAGTGATACTGTTTTTATAACGACAAAATTTTAAATAATTTTGTTCTAAATATTTTGAAAGCGATTTCAGGCTCCTTCACTTATCTTTTTTGACTGTAGATGGTAACATGCTAAAAATCTTGCATCACAAATTCATTCTTAATATAAGATAAAGAAGGAATTTTGAATCAAGAATACAAAGTAGATTTATGTCTGCTATTAATAACAGATTTAGAATAATCTTTGTATGATAAGCTTACTTTCGTACCCTTAGGTCACTTATTGGTCACGAATTCAAGATACTCTGCGTAATTTATAATAACCCTATGTTTAAATTCTTCTTAGTAACAAATAAATCAAGACCAGCATTAGATTATACCACATAAACTTCTCTTTGTCGCCTACATCATATTATAAATATATCTATTCAAATACAGATGGAAAAATATCATAATCACTTAAAAATTGACTTTGTATTAGTCACTATTACGAGAAAGGTGTTCCCTCCCTACATCCCTATATAGCGCGTTAGTACCACTGAGTTTGTTTTTTACTCCTTTTAGTAGAGCTAAGGAGGCTAACTTTTACACGCTTAACAAAAACAGCCAATAAAATTTAAAATAACTTATTGTAGTTTACAAACTTATTTTAACCTTGAAGACAATGGAAAATTATAAAAATATTTTAAAAGAAATTTCAGAACCTGTTTTGAGCCAAAGAATTGATTTTTACTAGTTTAATTGGATTAGTAGGCTAAAAAAATATAAAATTTTTTCTCCGATTTAAGTGTTAGATGTTGATGTAATAATCAGTAAGAGTATCTGATTTAACTGATACTAAAACTTAAGTTTCTTCAGTCTCCGGGATTTTTTTTAAAACTGTTACAACACAAAGTGGCAGTATGTATCGCAAGAAATTCAAGAAAAAATGTTTCCAAACAGAAATATAAAATATTTGTTTAATTTTATTTAATATGTTTATTAATAATTCCTAAAAAAAATCATTTTTTTTAAAAGTAGCTGACAGGTTAATTGCAGGGAAATTCATTACATAGGTAGTTAACTGAAATTTATATTATAATGAATTAGAAATAGAGAAAATCTGATGAATAAAAAAGTGTGTAGAAACTACAATGAGATTCACTGGCTAAAGCAAATCATGATTATAAAAAATTCAAGAATAAATGTGGGAATTGAATTTTTTTACGATTTTTACGAAATCGTAAAAAAATTCATTTACGATTCCGTAGTAAAGAGTAGAAAAATGATTTCCAGCTATGTTGGTTTAGCTAATGGATTTAAGTATAATTTAAAGTTAAAGTATAAATCAATATTGATGTTATATCAGGGGTTTTTCCGTTCTACAGGTTAAGTTAGAAAATGTTTATACTGAGATTGATTAGAAAGATGAGTAGATAGCAAAGTTAAAGTCGTTTAGTTAGGTTTAATAACATTACTGAGAGTGATAAGGTGACACCAATAGAGATGAATGAATTATCTAAAAGGTTTCACGAATGAAATTCTCAGGTAATCGTCATTAATTTTTAACTGATTTCACAATTAAGTAAAATTTGATAACATTTGTCACATTGTGGTTTAGATAGGATTTTCAGTTACAAAATGAATCTTTTAAGAAGTATTTCTAATGCTGTGACAATTAAGACATAAACGTGTGAATTATAATTGAACATTTTTTATAATGTAATTATTTAATTAGCTAAAAACATATATTAAACATTAGTAAACAAGAAGTTTGTATTTTGATAAATCAGGTTTTAACAACATTGATAATAAATTATATTTATTAACATTAAAAAATCTGATGTGGACATCACATGACTTCCTTGTATGCCTATTAAATTACATATACACAATCTTTTAAAATGAAAAGTATATAAAATTTTATTTCATTAATAATATCTGATATATTTTCTAATTTTTTTTTATTGATGTTATTGACATATTATTTTCGCGATTTTTTTTTTACAGTCTGAGGTTAATAAAAATTAATATATTTAAATTAAAAAAAAAGTTAAAAAAAATGAGATGAAATGTGATTCGAACCGATCTGCCTTCACCTTATACGAGGGCTATTCAGAAAGTAAGGAATGTTTCCACCTGACGCCGCCAGGCGCACGCCAATTGCGTATATAAAGGTGTGCTCGTGCAGGGCACCTCAGTCGTTAATGGTATGTAACTTCGGTTACTACCAATTCTTGGAAAGTGCAGGCCAAAGAAGAACGAAGAGGTCTTCGGAAGAAGAAGAGGGAGAAGATGAAGATGAAGAAGAAGGAAGACCAGCCACTCGTCTCAACATCACGGACTGGAGTCCGGAACAGAGCCCAGCAGAGATGCGTCCTGAAGGGCAGCCATACCAGAAGCGGATGAAGAGCTTCTACACAACCTCTCCTATTTCAAAACTTACAATAAGACAAAATAACCCAGCAATAGCGACTCCTCCGGAAAAGGGGACGCATTGCTCCCTCCTTACAGGTAGTGCCCCGTTGTGGCGTATTCCTGCTAGCCTATTAAAAAGTTAGCACCGAAAGGACTTCAGTGGACGGTCTGAAGGGGAATTACGTCGGGAGGACAGGCTTTATTAGCCTAGCCTTCCGCGGTCGGCCCATGAAATGGGTTCGATAACGCTGGTTCAACAACGGATTGGAATGCAACTAAATCCGTCTTAAATTCACTAAATAATAATAAACAAAACTTGAAAAAATTAGACCCGCTATTTAAAATTAACCCTTTTAAAAAAAACAAGCCCGATTAGAATGATCCAGCAGCAAGGGACTCTGTCCAGGTTCTGCGATGGAGTAGGGAGTAATAAACTCCTGCCAACTTTGCATTCCATTCCATTCCGGCACCTCAGTCAGCGTCCAGCCGTGACAACGGGAACATCTCCGCACTGCCCGTTTTTTTATATACAAATTTGAAATGTGTGCTGCAATCGAAAATCCGGCCAGTTGTGAAGTGCGGTCTGTGATTCGTTTTTTGTTGGCAAAAAACTTAAAACCGATAGAAATTCATCGGGAATTGTGTGAAGTGTACGGGAACAACGTAATGAGTGAATGTTCTGTCTGGAAGTGGTGCATTCAGTTTAAAAATGGCTGAACAAATAAAGTTCACGATAAAGAGAAGAATGGAGGTCCGAGCACTGTGACTGACGATCTAGTCTCCAAAGTTGACGAAAAGATTCGTGAAAACCGCCGTATCACAATAACTGAGCTTTCTCTATGTTTCCCACAAGTTTCACGGACTTTACTGTTTGAAATTGTTTCACAGAAGCTAGGCTACCACAAATTTTGTGCAAGATGGGTGCGTCACTGAGTGGTTGAGATCACAGGCAGCAGAATTTTATGACACAGGAATTTCAAAGCTTATCCACCGCTATGATAAGTGCCTGAATTTGTATGGTGATTATGTTGAAAAGTAGTATTTTAGTCCCTCTTTCACATGTATATAATAAAAAGTTTTTCTTGTTCTTGGTTTTTTTAAATTCCAAAACGTTCCTTACTTTCTGAATAGCCCTCGTAAAATCCAAATATTTCATTAATTAAAATTTCATTTGGCTATAACTCTAGAACCAATGAAAATAAATATCACTTATGATTTATTGTTAAAAAAATCTCAAGGGTTTTTAACACTGCAGTTAAGAAAAAGTTCAAAATCCAATTTTTTTTGGACACGTTTGGTTCAGTTGACTGCAAACAAAAAGAGAGATGCATAACTAAATATTACAACTGCCTTAAATGCATAATTTCAACATCCTACGGCTAATCGTTTTTGAGTTAGATACATATGTACATACATATATACAGACATGTACATACATACATACATAATACCTATGTATGTATGTACATGCATACATACATAGGTACATACATATGTACCTATGTTCATATATACATACAGACGTCACGCCGAAACTATTCAAAATTCATTCAAGGATGGTCAAAGTGGATACTTTCTTTGAAATCTGAAAACCGAAATTTGTCATGATCAGAATAGTTTCTTTACTTCAAACAAGCAAGTAAAAGTTTAGAAAAAACAAATATAAGTATATGAATATTTTGTATATGAATTTCAAGCGACAGAACCAATAATCACAAAAAACATAAGTCAAACAATTAGTTATAGGTACCTAGGAATATAAAAGACTTGCAGCAATTCTGAGGTTTAGGTTTTGTAGTTCACTGGATATCTTGCATCTCTCCGGCATTTATGACGGAAGGATAATGAATCGAGATGAGCAAATAAAATCCAAGTAGTATTCATAACTTAGGTTTTTTTGGTATTAAATTTCGCATCATAAAGATTATGAATTTGCCTAATATAGATTTTGCTGGTACGAATGTTGTTCTTAGGAATGAATTAAAAGAAAAGACGTTGATAAATCAGCATGATAAATTGATTAGGAATGAAATTTCTAAAAATTTACCTCAAAATCTTTCTTTTAGAAAATTGAATGCGTCTTCAGTAATTGATAATATTATTCCAATCGTTCTAAAATAGTGTTATAAATTAGTAGTTACTCGTGTTAAGGTAGTAGTTTTGGAAAGTGTATATTATGTTAGGTTCCATAACGAAAAGATGTGTAGGCGATCTGCAAGTTACTCTTAAAACTGGATAAAGAGCATTTCAGGCTTTCATAGCAACATGAGAAAAAAGATGATTTCTCTTTGCTTTTTTTTCAGCATAGATATACCTGTTTGCACTTCAGAATAACAAGTATTCTGAAGACTTTCAAATCTAAAAATCAGGAAACTGATTACTGGTTGGAGTTGTTATAGGTTCAATATCATTACTGGCAGAGAAAGACTTTCTGATTAATTACTTTTATAAATTAGATTTTGTATATTCATCATAAATACTGGAAGTATTGTGATGAGTAGTATAAAATAACAAATTAATGTACCCTTATTTTGAGTATAGTATTATCTCAGCCAAAGTAAAAAATTCGGATCTCGAGATAATAAATATTGAATCTATGCTACGTCTTGACAATTCATTTGCATTAAACAACATATTGGTTCTACTCAGTGATGATATTGATCATCTCTGGACCATCAGATTACATGAAAAATGATGCAGTGATAAGAGATCATGCAGTATATCTCATTTAACGCCTAATGAAGGCTGGTAAAACAATTACGTTAACATGTTTTTAAACTTCTTTAAGTATAAAAGAAAATTTTTTAATTTGTTTTATACTTTTTTGTAATGCAAATCATGTTCATCTAAGTATTTTAATCAATTTTTTGTTGATTACCGTCTTTTCTTCTTATCTTTCCGTTTTATGAGATTTTGAGTTTCACCTGATCGATATTTTGCTACGAGATTTCACAGAATCTCTCTTTGATTAATGAAAAAAAGTATGTGTGTAAGATGCAATATTCTTTTAAATTCTAATATCGTTTAAAGAATTAGCATACGTAAATAAGTTATGAAAAAATAATTTAGGTAAAATATTAATCGCCGGCCTCCGTGGCGCGAGTGATAGTGTTTTGGACTTTCATCCTTAGTTCCCAGGTTCGAATCCCGGTCAGGCATGGCATTTTCACCCGCTACAAAAATTGTCATTCATCTCATCCTCTGAAGCTATACCTAACGGTTGTCCCAGAAGTTAAAAAAGAAGGTTCAATATTTACCACACCAGAACACTTGTTTTTTACGATATCTTAGATAATACATCGCTTGCATATTTCATTCCGTCATAATACTATGAAATACATGGCAAAGTCATCTATAAATATAAATGGTTTGAGAACTATAATACTGAATTGGGTCGTTCTCAGTCTATTAATCTAGAGCGTCTCCCCACTCCATTACGTCAACTCTCCCTTACTCACACGCGGTACAATACGCAGAGGTAAAGATTGTCCAAACAACTTTTTTATTGACGAGAAATTCTTACACTTCTCACCGTTGACATTTATTCATATTGATTAAACATAAGATACAATCAGGAGGATAATCAGGAATCCAGTTGCTCGTATCTCTCGACGGGCAGTTGTCACATCTCTGGGCTTGCTCAACAAAAAAGTACGTATCACTGGGTTAGTAAATAGATTAGCTTAGCTTACCTTATTTACTTAGAAAAGCACTGGCAAATACGTCTATTGTAGAATTAGGAGAGTCTAAAAAGAAAATTCAGGTGGATTATAAATGAAGATGTCGAAGGGAGGTGACTAGAAGATGTTTCCGTTTGCTCCTCCGATGACGAAAGCAAAGCTAGTCAGGCAGATACATCTACCCGGGTACCAAAAATTATTCTGAATTGTAATTTCCTTAAGGCTGGAGGAAGGGCTGAGTAGTTCTGTCCCCCTAGTAGTAAAATTTGTGGAACAATGTGAGCAGTTGTTGGAATTTTTTTAAGGCCATCAAAGTGCCTCTACAGTGGTTCGCAGGCTAGTGAACTCGAGGCATATTGAGTTTAAGGCAGTGTCTTATTTTTTGGTGAATGGATTTGTGCTTGCCTCTAAGCCAACTAAAGTCAAAGAAATTAAAGTTAAACAGGCAGTTTCCGTCCCGGTACCAGAGCCTGTGTCTGACACGGAGGAGTGAAAACACTACACCAAGGTGCTTAAGGGAAGCGGGATGCCAGCTTAGCCTGCCAGCAGCCACACTTTATCTTCTTAAAAATATCCAATTTTGCTAATTGTAGTTCTACAGCACAATTTATTAGGGTGAAAACAGGCTATTTGATTATTTTAATTTTATAGATACTTTTGGGGAAAGATTTAAAGCCCTAGCAAAGCTAGTTAACAGACAAGAATGAATAAATACTTAAGTATGTTGTGCTTTGCTTTTTTGCTCTTAATTTAGATAGCATATCAATTTTGGACCACTCTAAAAAAAATTCATCTTAGATTTTTTAAGTAACATTAACGTTATTGATTTTCAAAGTTCTAGATTAGTTGCTTTTTTTTCTAGAAGTGGGGAATCCATTTTACAGACGCCGAAGCAATGTCGGGGTCGCTAACAGGTCCCGCTAGGTTTTAGGAAGAGCTTATGTATACCTGCGCTACCGACTAAACCTCCATCCCTGGCTACCCATCCTTCCTGGCATAGCTAATAAAGCATTCAATTAGGAAGGGGGAGGTCGCCCACATACACAGTCATACTCAAAACATACTACAAGTACAGATCAGAAGGTAAAATACAATACAAATTGTTACATGAGATCATTAAATAATCAGAAAAAAACCACAAAACAAACGTAAAATAAACAACGCAGTGAGCAGCATCAATATACAGTAGACTTCATCGTAGTGCCAGACACCCATGTATAAATGCAGTTAATCAAGGAATATAATATATACAACAAACAATGTAAACAACTTTTTTTTTCTCTCTTTTCACAGACATGTTACAAAGTACCTAAAACTATTCATCATTTTATCATATACAAAAAAAAATCCATACGTGTTACATAATACCTAAAACTAAACATCATATCACCATATAAAGGTGATTCAAAGAAACGGGAAATTTAAAAAATTAAATAACGTTAATGAACAAATTTTTTTTAGAGAATGAATTTTATTTCATGTAATTGTACAAATGTTGCCATTGTAGGATACATACATTTTAGTTTATTTTTTAAAGATGACATCTTGCAGGTGACCTCCTCTTCTACGTAAACACTCACGAAGTCTCTTCGTTAAATTGTTCGTGGTTTGACGTAACATCTCAACTGGAATTTCCGGAATTGCTTCTCGGATCTTTGCCTTCAGTTCTTCCGTTGTAGCAGGTCTACTGTAGAGCACTTTGCTTTTAAGGTGACCCCGCAAAAAGTAATCGCAAGCTGAGAGATCAGGCGATCTGGGAGGTGACATCTAATGTCACCATTTCGTGAAATGACACGTTGTCCAAACAATCGGCGTGCAGCTGCCATCGATATTCGTGCAGTAGGTGATGTTGCTCCGTCTTGTTGAAACCAGGCTGTGTTAGGAATTGATGGAAATCTCTTTTGTTGTTCCACAGGTTTCAAGCATGGCTACGTAACGAGCCGACGTCACTGTAATCGCAAGACCGTTGTCATCCTCAAAAAAAAAAGGGCCTATAACACCGTAAGATGAAATAGCACACCAGACGGTCACTTTCTGGCTGAGCAACGGACGCTGGTGTAGCTGCGTAGGATTTTCTTGTGCCCAGTATCTGAAATTTTGCTTGTTAACTAATCCACTGAGGTGGAAATGCGCTTCGTCTGACATCCACAGTTCGTGAACAAACTCTTCGTTATCATTCATCTTCTGAAGCATTACAATACAGAATTGTGCTCGCTTCATCTTCGAGTGTAGTAGTATATTTTGCACTTCTGAAAGATATACTACAACAAAACACATGGTAAGCGGTTTCCTTCTCGTGGCAGACAGGGCATTCATCAGAATGGTCCAGGCAGAACCTGAACAGATAGGACCTAAACCCTCCATGGCTCATCAGAAACAGCGTTAAATAATAATCTAGAGAGCCGTGGCGTCTGCTGCTCCAGCGCTTGGCCAAGCATCACCAAGCATCCGATGCGTCCACTGTTCTTTCACGCACCGGTCCTATTTCTGCTGCCATACATTGTTCATCTCGATCATTATGTTATTATTTTGCTGCTTCCTCTCTTCTGGTGGAGATCGATGTTGCGTTTAAGGTTGCCATGTGGTTGTTGTGTCATCGCTTACGCTGACGACGCGCTGCTACTGATTGGAAGGAATTCGCGTAACGAGGTAGAATTCCAAGCTGCTCGTGCTTGTGAGACCCTCCGTTTGTGGAGTCTCCAACATAAAATGATTTTCAGCCCAGAGAAAACCACAATGATGTTGCTTAAGTGCCGATTGGCTGCTTCACGTCGAATCCGGGTTCGAATGGCTGGTCTCCCCATTCGGTACGTTACGACTCAAAAATACCTGAGTGTTATCCTTGATGAGAATTTTCGGTTCAAGGAACATATACAGTATGTAGCAAAAAAGGCCGCTGATACTTTTAATGGAATCCGTAGAATCATTCATCGCGACTGGGGGTTGAATTACCGTACCATGCCTATCCTTTACAAAGGTGCCAGCGAAGCTATTTTGCTGTATGCTGCGCCGGTCTGGGCTCACCGCATGGCTTTTAATAAAATACGTGCAAGGTTTTAATTATAATTTATTTTGTCGGCAGTAAACTTTTGAAAGAAATTAAACACAAACTTATGTAACTGAGTTCATAAATAGTTAAAAAAATATTGGACTTATTATATAAAAGAAATTGGAATAATAATTTTATCGTATACAGTATTTTTATTTTTATTTTATCATTTACTTTTAATTTAGAATTGAAGTTTAGTATAAAGGCAAATATTTAAAACCAAAGTGATAAATTAAAAATAATAACTATGATTTTATTAATATTTTCTGAAAACTGTTAGTAATCAATATTTAATGAACGACGAAAGCCGTTGTAATATTCATAAAATGCTTATGGGTGGATGATAAAACTACATAAAAGCGAATAGCAACTGAGAAATTTATGTCATGATAATTAAATTCTATTTAGCGGTAATATTTTCCCTAATGGATCTCGAAAAGACTGTGAATGAAAACAGAAAACAAAGGAAGAGTATTTACTTTTGGTATGCTACACAATTGCATTTCTGTTTTAACTAAAATTTGTTTTGAATAATAAATGTATTATTTTACATATAGCAACTGAATTATTATAGGTTTTTGGTTAAGTTACGTATTGCTTTGTTTAGGGTAACAAACAAGCAAGTTAGTTTAACTCTAAACATGTATATTTTTAAAGATTTATAAAACTATAAACAAAAATAAAGCACTAGCGCAGCTATGAGTTATCAAAAGATAACAGGAGATATTTCATGATACTAGTAAATCATGAAATATTTCCTTCTTCTGAAAATAATTTGTAAATTCTTGTACGTTTCAGTTTATATTTTTAAACAAAGATTTAAGCTGGAAATCAGATTTGTTCTTGCATTCTTTCTAAAATTTTCTTTGTCCGTCGTGCAAATTCTATGAGTAGTTTTTTTGTTATATATTAACCTCAATAGAGCTGTTAGTATATCCGTAAAACTATTTTTTTTATCTCCTGTTTACTTATAAATTTAAATTAACTATCTTTATAAGTTTTCATAAAATTCTACAATTAGATCGTTTGGAAAAAATCATAGTAAAATTTTTTCTTAACAATTTTTTAATGTTTAATTACAAACATTATCCACTGACTGATGTCTAAATTTAATTTTATTTTATATAATTTTATGTTTATGGTAGCAACTGACCATTTTACTACGAAAATTTAAGTTCTATAAAATGTACTTTTTCCGAATTAAATTATTTTTTCATCAAAGAAAATGTAATTTTCGTTCAATCAAAATAAAACACTATCATCGAATTTTTAAAGCTTTAAATTTAGAAGTTTAAAGTTTATCAAAGCATATTTCATCACATTAATTCATCTTAACTTGCCAAAATGAAGTAATAATTATTTCTTTGGAATTAAGATATATATTAATTGTCATTAATTGGATTATATGTGAATTTCTCTGTTCCTGGTTTTCAACTAATCTATATATTTTTTTAAGAAACCCTGTGTTACTATTTCTCCGTTTAATAAATATTTTATTCTAATTTCGTTAACATTTATTTAAAATTTAAATAATATGGTAGCATTTATGAACATATATCAATTTAATTTTGCATATAACTGATAATTTTTATTTTTAATACTCTTCTTACTGTTTTTTATACGCAATTCCTTTTATATCGCTATCTTTTATTGAAATTTTCTTACAGCCAGAATTTTCTGTTGTTTTAGTTATTCAATTTTATAATATCTCCTTCATAATTTCAAAATGTTAGTTTCTAAAACAAAATTAATGTTTACGTAGCAAGTGGTTTTATGTGATACATAAAAAATGTAAATGTAACAATTTTTAAATTTTCTAAAAAATCTAAATTTTTTTTTAAAATCATGCTTTTTTAAGCATTTGATCCCGGTTTAACCTGTCGCTGAATCGCTTCGACGGCAGGTTATGAAATAATTGATAACTTTGTGGTGGCCCTGAATAGAGCCGTTTTTTGCGTTACCTCTGAGAAGAACTGTTGGGTATAGAAGATCCAGCAAAGTCGGGGAGTTGCGGCTCATCCATTGAAGTAAGACCGGGCTTACCCTCAGCGGCAGTTGGGTCCCCACCTCAAAAGTTTCGGCAATATCGGGTCTGCGTTGAAAATCTTTATCTTCAAGAAATATATGATTTTCTTAAAACTAATACTGCTAGTTCCAAAATTAAATCTTTCTGCACCTCAAATATCATAAAATGGTCTTTCATTCCTCCATACTTTCCTAGTTGGGGTGGTTTGTGGGAAGCCGCTGTGAAGACCATGACGTTTCACCAGTAAAGAGTCATGGAAAGTTCTGTTCTAAATTACGAAGAGTTATCCAACTTGTTAATCCAAATAGATGCATGCTTAAATTCCAGGCCATTATATGTACCTTCATCTGATACATCTGATCCAGCTCCACTTACTCCTGGACATTTTCTAATTTTTGCTCCTTTAGCTTCCTTACCTGATTCTCATTTCTCAGGCATTAACGTAAATAAGCTCGCTAGGTGGCAGCTTGTACAAAAATTACTAAAAGAGTTTTGGAAAACATGATCTAATGATTCCTAATCAACAGAGAGATAATCGTCTAATCATCTGCAACAGAGAAATAAGTGCAAAATTTTAAATACTAACATTTATGTAGTAATGCAGTTATAATTAAGTAAAATAATCTTCCTCCATTGATGTGGAAATTAGGAGTAATATTTCAAGTACATCCAGGTAAGGATGGACTCGTTAGATTGGTAGATGTAAATACAAATAATACAATAATCAAAAGAACCGTTAACAAATTGATTGTTCTTCCAAATTTAAATGATGGTGATGACATGAGTCATTCTGAATGCAATCAATGAAACTTATTTAACTTCATTTTAATGTAATTGTTCATTAGACAATTTATAATGTTACAAAATTATAATTAAGACAATTATAACTGGTGGGCGGCATGTTCCGTTCCACTTGTGCCGTCGGGTGTTGCCACCTAGCGGGGGCTAGAGACCCCACGGCAAGCTTGGTCAGGCGATCTTATCACGCTACGTCCTGACGTCATATTGCCGCAGGGAGTGGTCACTATGATGTAGCGATTCGTCTCATTCGGCGCTCGAATCCGATCCAGAGCGGTCGTATGCACTTTCAGTCCGGATGGAGATGTTCGGATGAACGCTTAGTTTATTAGTATAAGTTATATGTTATTAAGTTTAATTATATTTGTTACGTTATATGTTAGAAGTTCAATTATATGTTATCGCAATGTCAAGACGACAAGTAATTAAATTACAATTCAATAAGCAACAAGGCGTTGTTTCAATTCATCACCTATGTATATACAGTCCAACCTCGCTCTAAAATCTATCACAACCTGTTAACGGTCTTCAGGCGAGATCGTTCATAACACTGATGTATGCAATTACGTATACTGATTATAATTCTTTATGTAAATATGATTCATTAATTATCATTTTAAACCTAATATTGATAATGAATTTAAAATGTAAGGAAATGGTATAAAAAGGTCTGGCACACCCACTGTAAAGTGTTATACAATATTTTATTTATGAATTAGAGAGTGTTCATTTCGGGTAAATAAAACATTAAGAGAAAAATGTAGACATTCATTTGTTACCCTTCATTATAGGTGTAAGAAATTATTACCAAAATATAATGCACAGTATAACGATATGCTTTGAAGGATAAGTCAGAGTGTGGGGTGTTGAGCCGATATTCTGATAAAAATTAGGTCCAATCATCTGATTTGACAAAAGACATGGGACATTAACCGGTAGTAAACAACTCTCCACTTTTATATTTGTTTGGACAAAACAAAATTGATAAGGTATTTCTTGAAGTCTTAATGTTTTAAAAAAAGAGCTGATTTTGTTTGTCTACTGATTATTTCTGAAAATTACATTAGTGAAATAGAGAAGATTCTACTATATGTAAGGATGTCATTCGGAAAAACCTCTAATTAGTGTTAATCGTCTAAAGCAACATTTTTGACTTACGTGTATTTTAATAATGTTTATAAGAATATTTTTTTCTTTTTTGTCAATAAATGATTAAAAAAATTGCAATAATAAATAAGAAGCAGTTATTTGCTAAGTAAATTAAAATCATAAATTTTTTTTTTTGTCTTCAGTCATTTGACTGGTTTGATGCAGCTCGCCAAGATTCCCTATCTAGTGCTAGTCGTTTCATTTCAGTATACCCCCTACATCCTACTTCCCTAACAATTTGTTTTACATATTCCAAACGTGGCCTGCCTACACAATTTTTCCCTTCTACCTGTCTTTCCAATATTAAAGCGACTATTCCAGGATGCCTTAGTATCTGGCCTATAAGTCTGTCTCTTCTTTTAACTATATTTTTCCAAATGCTTCTTTCTTCATCTATTTGCCCCAATACCCCTTCATTTGTCACTTTATCCACCCATCTGATTTTTAACATTCTCCTATAGCACCACATTTCAAAAGCTTCTAATCTTTTCTTCTCAGATACTCTGATCGTCCAAGTTTCACTTCCATATAAAGCGACACTCCAAACATACACTTTCAAAAATCTTTTCCTGACATTTAAATTAATTTTTGACGTAAACAAATTATATTTCTTACTGAAGGCTCGTTTAGCTTGTGCTATTCGGCATTTTATATCGGTCCTGCTTCATCCATCTTTAGTAATTCTACTTACCAAATAACAAAATTCTTCTACCTCATTAATCTTTTCTGCTCCTATTTTTACATTCAGAGGTCCATCTTTGTTATTTCTACTACATTTCATTACTTTTGTTTTGTTCTTGATTATTTTCATGCGATAGTTCTTGCGTAGGACTTCATCTATGCCGTTCATTGTTTCTTCTAAATCCTTTTTACTCTCGGCTAGAATTACTATATCAACAGCAAATCGTAGCATCTTTATCTTTTCACCTTGTACTGTTACTCCAAATCTAAATTGTTCTTTAATATCATTAACTGCTACTTCCATGTAAAGATTAAAAAGTAACGGAGATAGGGAACATCCTTGTCGGACTCCCTTTCTTATTACGGCCTCTTTCTTATGTTCTTCATTTGTTACTGTTGCTGTTTGGTTCCTGTACATGTTAGCAATTGTTCTTCTATCTCTGTATTTGAACCGTAATTTTTTTAAAATGCTGAATATTTTATTCCAGTCTACGTTATCGAATGCCTTTTCTAGGTCTATAAACGACAAGTATGTTGGTTTGTTTTTCTTTAATGTTCCTTCTACTATTAATCTGAGGCCTAAAATTGCTTTCCTTGTCCCTCTACTTTTCCTGAAACCAAATTGGTCTTCTCCTAACACTTCTTCCACTCTCCTCTCAATTCTTAGTTAAACTAATTGTTCTGTATTCTTCACATTTATCTGCCCCTGCTTTCTTTGGTATCATTACTATAACACTTTTTTTGAAGTCTGACGGAAATTCCCCTTTTTCATAAAGATTTAGACCATAAAGACCAGTTTGTATAATCTGTCAATCGCTTCCTCACCAGCACTGCGCAGTAATTCTACAGGTATTCCGTCTATTCCAGGAGCCTTTCTGCCATTTAAATCTTTTAATGCTCTCTTAAATTCAGATCTCAGTATTGTTTCTCCTATTTCATCCTCCTCAACTTCCTCTTCTTCCTCTATAACACCATTTTCTAATTCATTTCCTCCGTATAACTCTTCAATATATTCCACCTATCTATCGACTTTACCTTTCGTATTATATATTGGTGTACCATCTTTGTTTAACATATTATTAGATTTTAATTTATGTACCCCAAAATTTTGCTTAACTTTCCTGTATGCTCCGTCTATTTTACCAATGTTCATTTCTCTTCCCAATTCTGAACACTTTTCTTTAATCCACTCTTCTTTCGCCAGTTTGCACTTCCTGTTTATAGCATTTATTAATTGCCGATATTTCCTTTTACTTTCTTCATCACTAGCATTCTTATCTTTTCTACGTTCATCCATCAGCTACAATATATCGTCTGAAACCCAAGGTTTTCTACCAGTTCTCTTTATTCCGGCTAAGTCTGCTTCTGCTGATTTAAGAATTTCCTTAAATAAAATATTTATTTTTTTTTTCAATATATTTTTTCTTTAACAAATAAGAATATTACTACGAGACAAAATTTATAAGGAAATAAAACTACATTTTAGTTAATTAGAGCGGCATCTTTTTTTTTACGGAAATTCCTATTTACTACGCAATTGTACTCCAAAAGTTTAAACTCTGATAAAACTAAATAAAAATATCCATATGAAAATATATTACAACCTAAAACAAATATATCAATTGTAAAAGGTTATAAAGCCACTTTAGATACTGACATGTTGGGGTTTGTAAATTATAGCCAACATTTTTTTCTCCCCGTAATGGTATAATTTCAGTTTAAGTTGGATTGAGTGTAGCGGTCGAATAAATTTAATGAAGAAGTTATGAGAATTATGGACTTCGTAAAATTATCCATTAAATCACTTAACAATAATTAAATACCCCGGCAGTAAAAATTTAAGTTTTTACTGCAGTTTAAGTTTAATTGGTATAAAGTTACTAATTAAAGTAAGGTTGATTGGTTTGTGTTGGTTTTATAAAATGTTTAAAGTGGGAGTTATTTCTACAAGTAGCAAAACTGATATACAAGTGAGTGTATTCATTTTTTATAATGCATCATTGCTCTAATACATAAACAAAATTTAGAAATAAATAATTGGTAGGTCAATTATCACCAGTTTTTTGCTATAACCCTTGGATAAATTTGGCGTTAATAAGAGGTAATCCTTTGATAATCATGAAATCGGCAATAGTGAGTAAGTCAGTGGATTGTATTAACATTAAACTAATATTTTTCTGCTTACAGACGTAATTTATATATATATATATATATATATATAACTTTTACAAACTGGCTACAAATAGAAATTTACTTTAAACTGATTTATTTGTATTATACGCCATTGTTATTTATTATATTCAATGTATTTATTCAAGTATATTTATGCAGGTTTTACTTTTACATTTACTTTTGATAAATTTTACCTTCTATAAACCTGCAACAAAGTATTAACTCTCCTGCATGTTTAGTTAATAAATTAATATTTAGCTTATTTTGGCCTCGTTAAGAAATTAAATTGTTAACTACTCATAATTGACGAAGATATAATTATCTACATAATTAGAAATAATATAACATTTTTTCTTTTGATAAATTCCGCATATTATTATTGAAAAATTATTTGTTAAACTATGAACTTTTATTCAGATTAATGGAAAAAAATTTCAAGTTTCTCTAATTTCAATTTGGCTATTTATTTTTTTAATGGTAAAAAGAAAAAAAATTAAAAAAAAATTGTCCCCATATGTAGATATTTAGTAACAATTACATCCTTTTCAAAACTTACTCAAAATAGGTATTAATGAAAATAGAAAAGAAAGACAATCGATCTAATAACGCTAAATGAATATTATTGTGTATTATAAATTCGAAAATTAAGATATTCAAATTCTGAATATTAATTATTTTTATTTTTATTTTCCTATTGTATTGTATTTCTTTAAAATTCATTTATTTATTTACACATAATGCTAGTTTCCAGATTTTTTTTTCCTTTTCCCCCGCCCCCCGGAACCGAATCCGCAAATAAACCAAATCTCGATTTCGAGATCTCTAACCATCGCCTCTAACTAACAAGTCTGGAACAAAGTTCCCGCCAGATAGCCGGGACTCTGTGTTTTAGGCGCCATCCCTCTAATGAGTGGACCATAAACGATCCCCCACCGGGAGTTGGACTTACGTCCCCCCCCCCCCCCAACAACGGTACTGCAGGAGAGTTCCCACACCCGATCATCATAAGCGGGAGACCGAGGCCTCCCAACCCGTTCCCGGTTGGGGCTGTCCCTCAGAGACACCATGATATTCCTACGAAGAAGCAGTTCCAAATGCCGATGGAGCCATCTTATATCTCCAACCCCCAGGCGCATGACCATGTGACTTGCAGGATAAGTACCTAGGATCCTAGTGAATGGCTAGAATCTTTCGTAAATGGCTAGCCTTACCACATGTAAAACAGTGGCCGCTTCTGTCTGCGCCAGAACAGAACTTGGCCCTGTGACCTGGATTCCAACATCTGGAGCAATGATCGTTGGATGTACGCCGCATCACTTGACAGGCCAACCACCCAATCCCAACTCACTCATCAGAGTACTAGTATAACCACCTGAGTGGAGCGGTGTGCCGGCCGCACTGACAAGACGTCAATAGTGACCGACTCACCTATCGTCTTGCGAAGCTCACGAAGAAACTCGTCCTGTGACGTGAAGGCAGCCACTCCTTAACCAGGACTGGGGTTTTTCTGCCACCCTACCATCCAGGGCACCATCCACCTTTTCGGCAATATTCCGAAAAGGTGGTATTGCTGAGTTGGTCCGCCTCATCACTGTCCAGCCGAACCCGGAAGTGGAGGTCATCCAAAGGTCCTGCAAAGGCCCGCCCATCCTCCTTCAGCACAACTGTAGTAGTCGGCGGACTAGTTTCCAGCCTTACAGCACACAAAGTTAACATGAATCGAGTCATTGCCAAGAGAGCTACCTCATGTTCCCTACTAGCTGCGAGAAATTGTAATTTAATTAAATATACCATAATTTAAATGAGTTTTTAGCTTTAGTGTATAAAAATATAAGATTTTAACTGCAAATTAAGATTGTTGTAAGAAATCTAAAAATAATGAAGTTACTGAAGCAATGTTATTGCTTTATTACATAGATATGCAATGTTAGATGTTCAGATTAATTTTTCATAAATTAAAAACATCCACCGTAAAATAGATTAATGCTATTTTTTATATTTTCCTTAATTAGGGGAAATGGTTTATTGTACTTCTCGGGAATTACTAGGTAATTTTTTTCAATTTTCACATTGGGTTTATATATTATTTTCTGTTAGTCAAACAAACTTCACAAAAAAAAATCCCAGTATATAGGCTCAGATTTCCGGGGTATCACCTGATTTTTAATAATTTCAAAAAAAAAAAGAAGTAAATTAGGTATTATGTAATTAGCAGAGAGGGTCTAAAAAGTAACTGGAAAATAATAACATTTTAATGTTTTTTTGCGCATGAAAAAATCGTTAAAATTAAATATAATTTTAATTAAGCCTCGTTAATTGATAAAATTATTAATTGTAATATGATATAATCTGTACAGGTACTGCGTAAATATGTGTGTGTGTGTGTGTGTGTGTGTGTGTGTGTGTGTGTGTATATATATATATATATATATATATATATACAAAAGTTTTCTTCAGCATCATTTTTAATTTTATTCTGTAGATTTTTTCCGAAGCTATGAGTGAGTTTAATACATCGTTGCTAATCTCCTTTCCACTATTTTGTGCTAAATATTATTAACCTGAATGTACTTACATCATATGAATTTGGCGCTAAATTAACCTGTTTAAAAAATGTAATTTCTGATATTATAGTTTTTACTCTCTACGCATTATTTTATCACCAAATTAACTATTCCTAGATGTCTGATAATAATCAATTCTGCACCTAGTTCATGTCTGTACAAAATTTTTCTCTCTCTCGCACTTGTATTAAGAACTGCTCAACTTGTATTATTAGCCTCATCAGCATTCACTTGTAACACGACACTTCAAAAAAGCTCTTTTTCATTCCGATTTTTTTACTCATATTATCTACGCATATTATTCGAAAACATCATCAGTTTTAACTTATCTTAAGTTAGGATCCTTATGTAAAGTAAGGATCTTAAGTTAGGATCCTTATGTTTTGTACTACTCATTCGCATTGTTTTGTAATATTAAATGGTCTACATGTTTGGAGCAAATTTATTTTCTGAAGAAAACCAATCTTTCTTTAACACAATGTTCTCTTTATTTCTAAATTACTTTGTCAATAAGTTGTAATCTTACCCATTTAAAAGGCAAATTCTGTAACTTGTAGTGCATTGTGATGTTAATATTAAATTTCTCCTTATCCTGTTTTTGTCTCATTTCATTATCATTATTTTATTCTACCATATTTTCAAACTGTATTTCTTGTCATTATTTCTACCTCTTTTTCGGTAAAATTATAAAAATAAAGAAGAATATCATTGGCGAATATTAAAATTGGTTTCTTTCTTAAATTCAATGTTCGCTATAGATCATACCTATACAATATGAATACCAAAATTTACTTTGTTCCCCTCCTTTTCCAAATTAAATTTGAATTTCTGGTTTATTTATATATCCCGGCAACTGCAACAGATACCTCAATCTTACACCCGTAAAAATGGTTATTCATTTTCTCTATTAATAATAACTGAATTATTTCCATTACTACACGTATAAAATACAACGAAAATACTCTCAACATCAAAACATTGGAGCTATAAAAAAAAATCAAACATATTGAGATAGTTTAACCTTTCCGATTACAATCATAGATTTCTTACGCTCAAAAACACTTTTATACGTTTTCACTAACATTAATACTCAATTAAAATCACATATAAATTTATCATTACAATCCGACTTTTTGAATTATAATTTCAAAAAAATATGTCATTTTGTTACAATATAAAACGTACAATTTACTAATAAAATTACTTGTATAAGTAGTTTTGGAGATATCTTGAGTAAAAAATGATATATCCTCCGTTTTGAAATTTACAAACATAAATTTAACATATTTATTTGTCATACAAAATTTTCTTTAAATGTTTATCTAAAATTACATTAAAATACCACAATTTCAGGATAACATTTTTTTTTAAATACATAAAAAACTGGTTGACGAATATAAAAGCGTTTTGGGAGCTGCATTAATAAGAGAATTTTTCTTTATACATGTACCAGATACATATTAAAAGAATATTTCACGACATTCTTCATATAATCTCTTGCTAATTCATCATTTAAACTTATTTGTTTATTGGTTTTATCTAGGTTTATGTATGGATAATATTACAGAATAAAGTTATATTTCATTGCATATTTATTCAGATCTAAAGTAACTATCAAACATTTGCACGTTATGGAAATTGGGTATTAAAGTATTGAAGTATTTTTAATAAATTAAAAATATTACAAGCCACCAACAAAATTCTCCAGATCATTTCCAAGTAAAGAGGTAAAAAATAAAATACGGTCAACTTTAGTTAAAAATAGGAAAATACTCGGATGTGTCAAAACTTATGAGTTAATTAATCTTAGTTAAATGTTAAGAAGGAAAAAGTAAAAATAATATTTTTTTTTAAGCAAGACTTAATCGTAATATGAAGAAAATAGATTTAATATATTATTATTATTTATTAGTTATAGGATTTAAAAAAAAATTATGTTTGATCCAATAACTTTGTTATGTACAATCGTTTTTCTGTGTGTTGGTGACATAAAACATCTGAGCGAGATCCACCTTATTGATGATGACATTCTTTACTATGAGAATGACGTTGCAGTTTCGAAAGAAACTGGTGTCGCTTATTGCTGTTGAATTATTGTCGCATATCTGCTGATTCATCTTTTTTTTTCAATCTGACCCTCTTTACTATGCAGTCGTTCTTAATGTTCTATAGATTAATAAATCCAGCATAACGTTAAATTAATTAAATTCAAAAAAAAATATTTAAATTTTAAAATCACAATTCAATTTTAAAAATGTAATATAATTTATAAATATAATTATAAATTTACGTTTTAATTTTTAGACTAAATTTACAGAAAGAAAGGTCTCTTTCGTTTAAATTGGTAGATATTGTATGGTAAAAAACTTATAACGATTACACGTTAAAGTAACCGTCACTTTTAAAGAATGTGCTTCAAAGGGTTACACAGCATTAAATCTACATGAGTTTTAAAATTAATTTGTGGAACATTCTTTCCTTTAAATCTATCTAGGTAGAGAATCTTGGAGAGCTGCATCAAACCAATCAAATGACTGAAGACAAAAAAAAAAATAAATCTATAAAATCTTTTACACCATTTTATTTTGTGTTTTGAAGCAAGAACACTTTCAGTACCAGAATTATATAAATACTTTATTATAGGCGAAATTAATACCTTTGCGATAGCACCTTGGTCCCTCTTTTTAATTCTCAATTAAATACGTTATTTTTTATGATTACGTATTTACAAAAATGCAAACTGAATTATTACCTCCATCAATACAGAAAAACGTGTTTGAAAAATTTACATGTTACGATTTTTTTTTTGTCTCCAGTCATTTAACTGGTTTGATGCAGCTTTCCAAGAAGCCCAATCTAGTGCTAGTCGTTTCATTTCAGTATACCATCTACGTCCTACATCCCTAACAATTTGTTTTACATATTCCAAACGTGGCCTGCCTACACAATTTTTCCCTTCTATCTGTCCTTCCAATATTAATGCGACTATTCCAGGATGCCTTAGTATGTGGCCTATAAGTCCGTCTCTTCTTTTAACTATATTTTTCCAAATGCTTCTTTCTTCATCTATTTGCCGCAACACCTCTTCGTTTGTCACTTTATCCACCAATCTGATTTTTAACATTCTCCTATAGCACCGCGTTTCAAAAGCTTCTAATCTTTTCATCTCAGATACTCCGATCGTCCAAGTTTCACTTCCATATAGAGCGACACTCCAAACATATACTTTCAAAAATCTTTTCCTGACATTTAAATTAATTTTTGATGTAAACAAATTATATTTCTTACTGAAGGCTCGTTTCGCCTATGGTATACGGCATTTTATATGGCTCCTGTTTCGTCCATCTTTAGCAATTCTACTTCCCAAATAACAAAATTCTTTTACCTCCATAATCTTTTCTCTACCTATTTTTACATTCAGTAGACCATCTTTGTTATTTCTACTAATATTACTATATTAGTTTCGTTTTGTTCTTGTTTCTTTTCATGCAGTAGTTCTTGCGTAGGACTTCATCCGTGCCGTTCATTGTTCCTCTAATTCCGTTTTACTTTCAGCTAGAATTACTATACCATCAGAAAATCGAAGCATCTTTATCTTTTACTCTGCGCTGTTACTCCGGATATAAATTATTGTTTAACATCATTAACTGCTACTTCTATGTAAAGATTAAGAAGTACGAGGATAGTTAAGCTAAGTGTTCTTATTCTCCACATTTATCTGCTCGTTCTTTCTTTGGTATCATAACTATAACACTTTTTTTGAAGTCTGATGGAATTTCCCCTTTTTCATAAATAGTATACACCAGTTTGTATAATCTATCAATTGCTTCCTCACCAGCGCTGCGCCAGAAATTCTGCTGGTATTCCGTCTATTCTAGGAGCCTTTCTGCCATTCAAACCTTTTAATGTTCTCTTAAATTCAGATCTCAGTATTGTTTCTCCCATTTCATCCTCTTCTTCCTCTAGAACACCGTTTTCTTATTAATTTCCTCCGTATAACTCTTCATTATATTTCACCCTTTGCCTTTCGTATTATAAATTGGTATACCATCTTTGTTTAACAAATTATTAGATTTTGATTTATGTACCCCACAATTTTTCTTAACTTTCCTGTATGCTCCGTCTATTTTACCAATGTTCATTTCTCTTTCCACTTCTGAACACTTTTCTTTAATCCACTCTTCTTTTGCCAGATTGCACTTCCTGTTTATAGTATTTCTTAATTGCCGATAGTTCCTTTTACTTTCTTCATCACTAGCATTCTTATATTTTCTACGTTCATCCATCAGCTGCAATATATCGTCTGAAATCCAAGGTTTTCTACCAGTTCTCTTTATTCCACCTAAGTTTGCTTCTGCTGATTTAAGAATTTCCTTTTTTACATTCTCCCATTCTTCTTCTACATTTTCTACCTTTTTTTTTTTACTCTGACCTCTTGCGATGTCCTCCTCAAAAATCTTCTTTACTTCCTATTCCTCAAGCTTCTCTAAATTCCACCGATTCATCTGACACCTTTTCTTCAGGTTTTTAAACCCCAATCTACATTTCATTATCACCAAATTATGGTCGCTATCAATGTCTGCTCCAGAGTAAGTTTTGCAGTCAACGAGTTGATTTCTAAATCTTTGCTTAACCATGATATAATCTATCTGATACCTTGCAGTATCGCCTGGCTTTTTCCAAGTGTATATTCTTCTATTATGATTTTTAAATTGGGTGTTGGCAATTACTAAATTATACTTCGTGCAAAACTCTATATGTCGGTCTCCTCTTTCATTCCTTTTGCCCAGCCCGTATTCACCCACTATATTTCCTTCCTTGCCTTTTCCAATGCTTGCATTCCAATCTCCAACTATTATTAAATTTTCATCTCCTTTTACGTGTTTAATTGCTTCATCAATCTCTTCGTATACATACTCTACCTCATCATCATCATGGGCGCTTGTAGGCATATGGATGTTAACAATCGTTGTCGGTTTAGGTTTTGATTTTATCCTTTACAATGATTCTATTTTAAAATACTCTACTCTCTTCCCTATCTTCTTGTTTATTATGAAACCTACTCCTGCCTGCCCATTATTTGAACCTGAGTTAATTATTCTAAAATCAACTGACCAAAAGTCGTTTTCCACTTCTGACCGAACCTCGCTAATTCCTACTACATCTACATATATCCTATACATTTCCCTCTTTTATTTTTCTTACCTACCAAACTTTTTTAGACTTCTTATATTCCACGTTCCAACTCTAAGAATGTTAATATTGTGGTGACCCCTTCCTTAGTAGTCCCCACCCGGAGATCTGAACGGGGGACTAGTTTACCTCCGGAATATTTTACCAGGGAAGGCGCCTTCATCATTGTTATATGAAAATGCAGAGCGCTATATTTTCTTGGCAAAAAAAGCAGCTGTAGTTTACGATTTTTTTCAGCTGCGCAGTACTCAGAAGATTGAGTAATGTTGATAAGGCCGTTTAATTCTTCCTGACTTACGCCCTTAACAACTACTGAAAGAGCTGCTGACCTCTTTCAGGAATCATTCCTTAGTCTGGCTCTTAACAGATACGTTTCCAATATGGTTGCACCTTCGGTCCAGCTACTCTGTATCTCTGAGTACTGAAGCCCCGCTCACCAATGGCAAGGTCTCATGATTCATAGAAGAGATGTTATGATTGAGTGATCGAATAAAAATGATCAGTTTTATGGCCTTCTGATGAATTAAAGCAATAAATACGAATAGTATTTATTTTCTAATTCTCATTTACTCGTTATACTACTTATCTGGTTGCATGCTTCATTTTCCTTTCATTTCATTGCTCAGACCAAATTTACCATCTATAACCCTATAATTATTTTTGTGTCGTATCTAATGTATCGTGGTAAGGAATATATCAAGTTCAAATATATAGTAATCAAACCAAGTAAGTTATAGATTTCTCTTGTATAATATCAGCATTTTCCATCCCGGATGGGGTAAGACAGCGGTAAACACGCAAATTCCTACTGTCTGAAAGACCAAATTCTACAACAACCATATTGCTTGGCGAGCAGTTTCTTAATGTGCCTTTTTATCTGGATGTTTCGTCCTATGCAGACCTGAAAATTTTCTTGGAATTTCAAAACGACACTGCAGTTGCGAGGGACTTCAGTTTAAATATTTATTTTTGTAACCTTGATGTTCAAGGATAATAAATACCGTTAATGTCGGTTCTTTATCACCCAATGTCAAGCGTTACTATCACTATGGACTCTATGCCTCTCTTTCTCAATCTCTTCCTTCATGGTATTTACTGAAATCTAGTGATGCAGGTTTCTGAACATTACTCGGAAAGCCCTTTTTATGTGAACATGTGTGCCACACGTTCTCTACGTCCTTAGAGAGTGCACATAATTGTTTATAAGCTATTAAATTACACAATTATCATTCTTGCTTAAAAATGTTTCAAGAAGTTCATATAACCGCATGACATTTGTGTTACCATAGAGAATTATCGGTGGAGGTTTAATAGCGTCTTCTAGGTTACCTGAACGTTCATATCCTCCATTATAAGATTATCGTAACGATTCAATCTTAATGAAATTAATTAGAGATTCTTTGGGGAATTGGGTGCCCGTTGTTTCCGAGGCAACCGGATTGTCGGCCACTAAACATGATCCGGCTACGAGTCTATGATATCAATTTCAGTTCCTTTCTGAAGAATCAACAAGACTAGAATTAATATTGCCTCTAATTATTTTTCTGCAAGGAAATATACTGAGATCCCTGTCTGAACACACCAGCGATTGGCATTTTTAGTTGTTATGCAAGGTCCAATAGATGTCATCCCATCGTTGATCGGACCAGCTGACAACTGATACATGTTTGGTATTTACTAACCTATAAGTTAGTTTGACTAATCTATGAATAAAAATAATAAAAATGCGCATTACAGAATTCTTCATAGAAGTTATCAAAATCAGACGCACAAGCTTCTGTTTCATAGAAACAACAAAAATTAAACGCATTATAAAAATATATTTGTAACGACTAATAACAGCTTTTCATATAACTTCACATAACAAATAAAAGTTAATAATTTAAAATGAAAGACTTTTTAATGCAGTCTGGAATAAGAGAGTTTAATTAAGAAAAAATATACAAAGCAATATCCATCGTCGTGCGGAAAAAATGGAGGAATAGGATGAAAGTCTGTAAAGAAGTTAACGGATGATTATCCAGAAAGGCCTTAATATACATGGAAAAAAGAAGTTTTTGTGGGAGTTTGTACGCCGATAAATTACGCGATTGTGACAACTGAAGAAGAGTTTTTCATGAAATGTGTGGAAGTATTATAAAGCATAAATTCTATAAAGGAAATATTTCTTATAGGCGATATGGATTTTAAAGTATGTAATCATGTTGCGGAACAGTACTGAGGTAAGAATAAACGGTTACTTTATAATCTTTGTTCTAATATATCTTTTTGAAAGTATGTCTCAAGAAAAATATTTTGCCTAAATATACATTCCTACCTTATTTTTCAAAATTGTATTAATAGATATGAAGAGAAATATTAAGATGCAAATAATAATGGAAGAATCTACTGAACTTCTTAATGTTGGACAGATAATTTCAAAGATAGATAAGTGGTGATTGGTTACAGGAGTCAATAATATTAATAGAATCAAAAAGGAAAACTTTTTAAAGCCTTCTAAATTTAATCTAGACAATCTCTAATGACGATTTTTTCAGTTTCTTCAAAAGAAAAGATTGGCTTATTATTAAGTTCGCAAGAGTCGGAATTGAACAATGCTCAGATGTATTTTCGCCTTATAAAAGGTGTGAAACTGGCAAAAAGAAGGTGGTTGAAGAACGGAAAAAGAGGGCAAACATAATTAACGAGGATGGTCAATTGAAGATCTGTTAGGAAAACTCAAAGTAAAGATGTATGTATATTTAATATGTTTAGATTAAAAGAAATCTGGTAACTACAAAAAAAAAATTATTACTTTTTTTTCACGAGAAAATTAAATGAAAGATAATAAATATGCTTAATAGAAAAATGAAGGATGGAAGCTGTAGTTAGAGTGTAAGAAGTCGCAGAAATATGGATTCTTGTTTACACGATGAGGTTACATAGAGGTAAGAAAAGACATGAGAATCGATCTCAGTCAAGGAATAGAAATATCATTGCCAAAGATGGTTGGTGAGGAGAAGTTTAATTCCAAATGGAAGCAAAAATGTCCTAAGGTAGAAAACAGTCAACAGTTTATGTTTCTGTATGAAAGGTCAAACGGAATTTAATTACAGTTAAAATGGTGAAGTAGCCGTGGTAGAAGGCATTCCTGTGGCACGGAACCTGTATGTTGATTGAGCAGATGGTTAGAATGTTCAATAAGGAATGTTTGATTGTGATGAAAATCCACGTATAAAATACAATCCTACATAATATTGGTCTGATTGGAAGAATGAAGCTAATTTTTTCTGGAAATTATTGGGTAATATGTGTCACAACTTACATTTAATTTTGTATTACCGAGTACTAAAAGAGTAGAACTCACTTCTACATTTCACGGAGCTCTTTCAATTGTAAAATACTAAATAGCAAAATAATGCTACTCCAAACAGATGGTTGCTCTTAAAGACTAAATAGCTTGCATGATTTTCTTTTAATAGCTAACATGAAGTTTTTTTTTTTCATCGTCGAAGATGAAGAAGAAAATCAGCTACTTGACGAGAGAATCTTTCTATTTTATTTTTCTATTTTTTGCATCACCTAATTTATTAAAGAATATTAAAGAAATTTGAGAATAGCAAATAGTATTCAGTTTCTTTTTTATATAAATATTTTTTCAAACAGTATTTGACTGTTTCATTTCAGTCAATTTGAATCGATTTACAGAAAAGGTTTTAGCCGTAGAAACCAAGGTTTGAGGAAAAACTTCATTAGAGGAGGTTAGAAATATTAAATTAAAAATTAAAAAAGAATCCTTTATATTTAATTAGGACTATCTAACGGTTGCTCAGTGTAAGTTAGACTAGTGCTTTATGTAGAATTAGATGATACAAATTATAACATTTTGAGCATTAGAAGTGAATTATGCATAAAAAATATTAACGAGAATTTTACGTAAAAAAAAGCTGATGTATGATTGTTTAAAATATTAATTATGCTAGTCGTTTCATTTCAGTATACCCTCTACATCCTACATCCCCAACAATTTGTTTTACATACTCCAAACGTGGCCTGCCTACACAATTTTTCCCTTCTACCTGTCCTTCCAATATTAAAGCGACTATTCCAGGATGCCTTAGTATGTGGCCTATAAGTCTGTCTCTTCTTTTAACTATATTTTTCCAAATGCTTCTTTCTTCATCTATTTGCCGCAATACCTCTTCATTTGTCACTTTATCCACCCATCTCATTTTTAACATTTTCCTACAGCACCACATTTCAAAAGCTTCTAATCTTTTCTTCTCAGATACTCCGATCGTCCAAGTTTCACTTCCATATAAAGCGACACTCCAAACATAAAATTTCAAAAATCTTTTCCTAAGATTTAAATTAATTTTTGATGTAAACAAATTATATTTCTTACTGAAGGCTCGTTTCGCTTGTGCTATTCGGCATTTTATATCGCTCCTGCTTCGTCCATCTTTAGTAATTTTACTTCCCAAATAACAAAATTCTTCTACCTCCATAATCTTTTCTCCTCCTATTTTCACATTCAGTGGTCCATCTTTGTTATTTCTACTACATTTCATTACTTTTGTTTTGTTCTTGTTTATTTTCATGCGATAGTTCTTGCGTAGGACTTCATCTATGCCGTTCATTGCTTCTTCTAAATCCTTTTTACTCTCAGCTAGAATTACTATATCATCAGCAAATCGTAGCATCTTTATCTTTTCACCTTGTACTGTTACTCAGAATCTAAATTGTTCTTTAACATCATTAAGTGTTTGTTCCATGTAAAGATTAAAAAGTAACGGCGATAGGGAACATCCTTGTCGGACTACCTTTCTTATTACGGCCTCTTTCTTATGTTCTTCAATTGTTACTGTTGCTGTTTGGTTCCTGTACATGTTAGCAATTGTTCTTCTATCTCTGTATTTGAACCGTAATTTTTTTAAAATGCTGAACATTTTATTCCAGTCTACGTTATCGAATGCCTTTTCTAGGTCTATAAACGCCAAGTATGTTGGTTTGTTTTTCTTTAATCTTCCTTCTACTATTAATCTGAGGCCTAAAATTTCTTCCCTTGTCCCTATACTTTTAATGAAACCAAATTGGTCTTCTCCTAACACTTCCTCTAGTCTCCTCTCAATTCTTCTGTATAGAATTCTAGTTAAGATTTTTTATACCTTTTTAATATGTAATAAAAGGCTAGGGAAAAGACAGGACGTGGGTATTCATGGAAAAACACCGAAAGAAACTATGGACTTCATGCTTAGCAGTGAGGAAAACTGGAGGAAGGTTGCTGAATACACAAAGACAGTGTTAATACAAAAGAATGTAGATGATAAAAGGTTGGGTTATTAGTATGTTAGGTTGGGTGGACAGCCTCAGCGGTGAGAGCCAGCATGCTTAGGTGTGCTGGTTTCGATTATCCGCTGAGGACTCCATGGGGTATGTTGTTAGGAAAAGAGAGTACTATAAAATATCCTGGGGCGACATCACGACTTGTAGGTATGATGTGGTTCCGTAAAGGACAAAATAGTGAATAAAAAATCTGAAAAGAGCCACCGATAGGCCTGACCTGCCATGCCGGTATATAGCCGGTAGGTGGGAAGGGCCTATTAGAGTAACGGACACTCCCCTGAGCGGCGTAATACCACCAAGTCGGTCCGGCCCAGGGGAGTAGGTAAAAAAAAAAAAAAAAATGTAAATAAATTACTAAGTTAGTAAGTAAGTAAATTAATTAATAGGTAAGTAAAGTATATTTAGTAAGTGAATTATATTAATATGTAAATTAATAAGTAATTTAACTAAAATTAATCGTAATTACAATTTTCATTGCAATTCGGAAACTTATATTATCATGGATTTGTAATTCATTGTATTTGTTTTATGAAATTAAATCTTCAACTAAATCTTTGAAATTTTAGAATTCATATCCAAAGAAAAAATAATATTATTGCGAAATATTGATTTCTTAAAAAGAATATTTTAGTTTTAGTTATTTATTTTCTTAAATAAGCAACAACAAAAAATCGACCAACTCTAGATTAAAGAAATTTGTAATATCGATAAACCTTTCCCTTTTCCTGAAGGATATTTCTTGAACAATAACAAACAAATTATAGAGTCTTATTTTACTTTTACAGATATATTCAAACGGGAGAATCTTTTCAGAAATTTCACCATGTTCTTAGGTATCATAAATATTATAATTTATAATGCTTAAAATATCCTTAAATTTGAGTACAAAAAACACCAATGTTGAAAAATTTTAATGATTTCAGAAAAAAAGCATTAAGTTTTAACGAATCTTTTTTTTATTTATGTAGAATAAAATCGCATCGCTTTATTTTTAAATATAAACGAAGAATAAAATTGACGCATTTAAAAAATTATTAAAAAATAGTATTATTCTTCGTTGAGATGTTTTGCACATATAAAAATAATATTTTTGGTTTTTTACCGGTTTCAAAATAAAATAAAAAAAATTAAATACACGCGCGCGCGCTTGTGAGTGTGATACTCACATTCAGTTTAATAGTATTTAAATGGATACCTTTTTTTATTAGAATTCTGCAGAAAAATTAACATCTCGTTCATAAACTTTAGCTGCTACACGTAATTACCAAAAATAATTTAAGCGATCGATCTAGGAAATTTATTACGGAATACAACTTACAATTACTCCTTTATATATATATATATTTTTTATTATTTCGCATATTTTCAATTAAATAAGATGTTCAATTTTACAACTGTCTTAAAGTATAAATTGATTAGTAATGCTTAATAGTCAGTTTTGTGAAAATCGAGAACGCAAAAACTGCTTTTACAGTAGCGGTATGAAGAGGGTAAAGAAATATACCCTTGGAATGGAATGTAATGCTGTAACGACTAAGAGAGTAATCTTAACGCGTAGAGTAGAGGGTGAGAATAAAAAGGATGAGGGGAATAAGCAAGACGTGCACCTAAGTACCCCTCTAAACTCCTTTAAAACATAATCAAATATACGTTAGGATCCGCCCACACCCGTCTTCGTCGTTTGCAATGTCTGAACTGTTAAGGAGAAAAAAAGAGAATTACTCTGTCCGTTACCAGCATTTCTGCTTGTATGGAGTGCCGATTTAAAGCACCAGAACGTGCTTTATTCTTTGTTTTCAAAAAAAAAAAAAAAAAATATGTAACGTTCAATACCGTTTTACTGCAAAAAGCCATAATTTGTTTTAGCCATTCATTTCCTGACTGTCATCCAACTGTAAAAAAAGCTACTTTCAGAGGAAAGGTGATCGAAAATTTATACCTAAAATGCAATTAGGGTAAAAATTGTGTTTTTTTTTTTTTACAAAAAATTAAATTTTTTTACAAAAAATTAAATTTTTTGTAAAAAGTTATTTGCACATGCAAGCAGATGCGGGTGTAAATAAATATATTACTATTAACATTTTTAATCGAAAATTTTGGTGATTTTCTAGTTTGTGTAGGTATTTCATTACTATTTCTCACTTTATACAGTCATATTTTATCATTATTTTTTTATCTTTTTTTTTTTTTTATAAGAATTACATTTTTTCACTTACAGGATTCTCAGAACTCTGTAAATTAATTTATTTATTTTATCAATGACAGTTTGTAATAAGGTGAAGAGATATGGACTGAAACCTTTGTCTTATTGTGAATGAAAATCAATGATTACATGAAACACCCATTTAATTAATTTTCTTACCACAAAACAAGTCTTATAGGAGATTTCTATTTCGGAAAGTTTTGGTTTGCGGTTAAACTTAGGTAAACAATATATTTATTTATTCCCTTGGCACATAACGGGGTGCTAAAAATATTGACATAAATTAATAAGAAAGACAGTAAATAAATATCCTTTTCTTTATATTTAACATAAGAGTTATATTACTTTAATGCACATTAATGAAGAAACAAGATAAGACTTATTGACTCATTTTATTTTTATCACCAGTAAAAAAGTTTCTCAATTTTGTTTACTTATATATATATATATATATATATATATATATATATAAATTTTTATTAGTTTCCTTTAACAAATTTATTATCCAGCAGTTTTACACAATTTTTAGATGATAGTCTAAATCAGAGGTTCCCAAACTTATTTTTCTCATAGACCACATTCAAAATTTTGCTAGTTCCGGTGGGCCCCCCGGAGCTACATTTCTACCATATTTCCAGCCGACGGAAAATGTGAAGATTAGATCTAACTATGAAAATTTTCGTTCCGGCTGAGTTCCACGAACCAACAGCTTCCGAAAAAAAAGTGAGAATTGATCGGTTAATTTTTTTTTGACTGTGGTGTGAGTGGATGTCAAAAAAGTAAAGTTGGCCGATCAAAAAAAATGCTTTCATCAAACTTTACATTTTTGACATCTGCTCACAGCAGAAGAAAGCAATCGATTCTCACTTATTTTATTTAGAAAACTTCCTATTCAGAGTGGTAAAAAGCAAAAGAAAAATAGTATATTTTTTTGTGTTGCATTTATTCAAATATGTAATCATTACTAATTATTGTTATCATATTGCAATGTAATATAATAAAATTGTCGTAATATAATTAAAATTAAAAATTAATAACGTAATGTAACTTCTACAATGACGATCACAAAATAGTTACAATTTTAATGGGAGGGATGTACTTGATGGATTGACAGAAAATTATCAATATTTGGCTTCAGTTTTGTTAGGAATAAGCGCAAATCTCCCCGTTCTGTGATATTGAATCTCCTCCTTTCTTTTTATAAAAGGTTTTTAACGACACTAAAACTTTTTTCGAAAAGATATGACGAGGGAAACGCTATCAAAAGCTTTCTCGCAATTCCCCACAGTCCAGGATATTTTTCTGGTATTTCTGCCTGCAGCCAAAATGTTTGATACCCTCTTTTAAATTTCACCTTCAGGTCCTCATTAGTGCTAAGCTCGAGTAGCTCCTCTTGTAACATCACATTCTCCACTTCCGTTTCATCAAATGGTTTTATGATCCGTGGTGGTATTTCCATCGTCAAAATATCTTCAAATCTGATTTTGAAGTCATCATGCAGGGCAATTAAATGTTGAACGTATGTCTGAATATCCTCATCAAGGCATTCTACCTGTGACAAGTTTGAAAACTGGGAAAACACGCGCCGACTAATATTTTGCTTCATAAGTTTCTATTTTCCAAGAAAAGCTGAAATTACACCCTTTGTTTTTATTAAATTAAGAATGTCCCCTTGTAATTGTAAGTTACAGTCGCTTCTCAAAACATTATCTGCCTAGATTGATACGAAAAGTCAAGCCAACATTTTAGTTCTTCACTATCGAAACCAGATGAATTTTCGTGGACCCCCGCTGACGAATTGTGAACCCCCATTTTTTTTGTCACGCCAACGTAGACGCTCGTCGGGTCTCCCGTGGACCCCTGGGGGTCCACCGTGACCACTTTGGGAATCAATGGTCTAAATTGTATGGTATAAAATTATTAAACAAAATTAAATTATTTAAAAAAAGACTATTGTGAAAATTATGAATTAATTTGTAGTTTAATTTAATTTACTACCTTGTAATTAAGGAGCTATTAATAAAACGTAGATATTAAATAAATTTGTTTAACACAGAAAAATTACGGTAGTCCCAGTAATAGTAATACACGTATGCTTTTGGAATATTAAAAAAATAGAAAAAAAAATTAAAATATACTTTCATAAATTTATTTTGAAAATTTTCTGGATGGTTTATTTAATTTCAATTTACTATTTTTACTTTACTAATTTTGATTTAATCGTTTTTGTTGATCAATAAGAGACTAAGAATTATAAAAGCCATCCCATAATAAATATAAAGCAAAATATACCACAAATACAGATGGAAATAAAACGATAATATTTTGCCGTGTATTCGTTATTTTTCGAAAATTTCCATTTCCTTCTAACTATAGGGTGTTCTGGAATTTTGATTTTCTTAATAGAAAGTTAGGCAAACATGTTTAATTTTACGAGGTATCATCAATATAATCTGCTGTTCTACCTGGCGCACACCTCTGCTGTCTCAATATATTATTGTCCCAAGCCTTCTCGTTTTTCAAATTGTAGTTTTCAAAATTCACGTCATATATTAACTTCATCCTTCTTCTTTCTCGCTTCCTTTCTCCTTCAACGGAATCTTCCAACGTATTTGACAACATTCCATTTCCTACAAACTTGTCATCTAATTTTTTCACATGGTTCAGAATTCATTTCCATACATACCATTTAGGTACGCTTTCCTGTAACTGTAAATCCAAACTTTTACTGCATAATAATTTTCTTTTCTTAGTGAAAACTTACTTCATTAGGACTTCCATCTGCTTAAAAGCTTAGGTTAATTTCTAATCAAAAACCAATATTAATTTTTAATACATGAAAAATGATGTTTGATATGGGAATGATTTTAAGTCTACTGATTAAAAAAAATATCGATTTTGATTATAATTTAACAATTACATAATTTATATTCTATAAATTTAAAAATTGGTAATAATTTTAATAATAATAATAATAGTAATAATTTTTTTTCTTCAACAGCCAGCATATTTACAATCGGCTTCCTAA
Organism: Lycorma delicatula; assembly: GCF_047948215.1. Lineage (NCBI taxonomy): Eukaryota > Metazoa > Arthropoda > Insecta > Hemiptera > Fulgoridae > Lycorma > Lycorma delicatula. Next base: position 38,934,773 of record NC_134455.1, read on the forward strand.
GTGGATCCAAAGTAAGTCACTTGACAAGAAGCAAGTGATAAGGGTTCTTAAGGAAGTCCCAAGGTAAGCAACTCATAATAATAGTTATAAAAATTTTTAAAGTCCAACATTAAATCATAAAGTCTAATCTTAAATACTAAAAAATTCTTCTGCCAACACTTCTTAGCCCACAAAAACCAAGAATTAATAAATAAAAAATAAAAATAAAAAACAAAGACAAATAAAAACAGTATCATTAGATTTGGCGTTATCAAATATCAAACTATTATACAGTAGCTCCCAAGTCGAGCACATGAAGATGTTTCAACCTTCGGACGTCCCTGCTGTTATCGACTAGATTGATAGCAAAGTGGTTGACGTGATTTTCAAGTCGTTGCTGGTATTTGACGCTGCGCTATCGCGCAACCACACGAACCGTCGGAAAATCCAGATATTCGTCAATTTCATCATTCCGCGTCAACGATGCTCTCCTTACTTTGTTCTGGAAGAGTTTCAAGATTTCTAAGTTACTATTACTTACTGTTCCCCATAACTCCGACCCTATGTCCAGATTGATCGAAACATAACCTTGTAAATCAGTACTTTATTGGATAACGTGAGGCCTGAGTTTCTCTGTAGCAGCCAATGTAGTTCCCTATACTTCAAGTTTAGTTGTTTTCGCTTCATTCTCACCTGACACTTCCAGGTCAAACACCGATCTAGGTGAAGTTCTATGTCCCGCACATTCTTTGTTTGCGGGATCAACACACCATCCATGTGCACACTGGCAGAGTTACTCTTTCACATGGCGAATGTGACGTGTTTTGATTTATTCTGATTAATCTAAATCCTCCATTTTTTCTATCATGGACAGTCAAGGTCTACTGCCACTTGTAGCTCCCGCGAGGCAGGGCCAGGATCTTCTTTAACGGCAAGGATAGCCGTATCATCGGCAAATGTGGCGATGATGTAATCTTCCAGGAGTGATAGGTCCACAGTCAATATGGAATATAACACAGGAACCAGTACAGAGCCCTGATGGACACCTGATCTCATCTCAAAGAATTTCAATAACTCATCACCACATTTCATCTGAAAGAAACGCACCTCATCATAATTTTATTAGGCTAGATAGTAAGGCTGAGGAAGGTGTAATTTCAATTTATAGAACATGCCAGGAAACCACATATTATCAAAGGTCTGTTGGATGTCTAAGAACGCCGCCGAACAGAATTTCCTTTCCTCCAATCATCCACTGATGACCTTGACGACTCTGTAGAATTGTTTGATGGTGGCCGCACCTGAACCGAAATTGTTGGGCCGGAATTATCCCCTTATCGTTCAAAACTGGTCTAAGCCTGCGAAGTAACAGCTTCTCAAAAACAATTTAGATAAGACTGGTAAGAGACTAATTGCCCTGTAAGAAGAAACCTCCTGTGCATGCTTCCCTGGTTTCAAGATCATTACCACTTATGGTACCTTCCATTCCACTGGGAAGTTATATGTCCGCAGAACAGCGTTAAAGATAGCCTTATATATTTCGTATGCCTTTAAGGGGTAGCATGACAAGCAATTTTTGCGTCACTAAGTCAAAACCCATAAGGTGCATCCGTCTCTATTCACGTGAGAAAGATTTTCGATGCACTCCTTGAATGTTTCGTCTCTGATAGTCCTCAACAACCTCTTCAGCCTCCGCGCTGCCCTACTAAGAACAGTTCTGTCTTCCGGCCTCCTGAAACGCTGCGTCTGAGACGCCGTTTTGAGCTAATTAGATCTGACAATTCTCTCGAATAGATATTGTCTCTGTTCGAATGTACTACTGCAGGTATAGATCGATATGTACCCTCCTGAATGACAGACATTAGAAAGTATGTTGCATAATCAACATCCTCAGGGGTATGCTCAGATGGTGTGATCGAAAATCGGTCAGCCAGTTTCTCCTCGATCCAATCTGAAAAAAATACACAATCTGTTCGTTCCGTATGTAGGATAGGCCTCCTTTTCTTCCTCAGCACCGTCGTTCTCCTGTAAGTAAAACAAATTCTAATAAATAATAATTATAAATTAATAATAAATATAATTCTAAATAAATTATAACTACAAGATTATAAATAATAATTTATAAGAAAATAATAACAAATAATAATAACTTCAATAATTTTGATAATTTGTACCATTAACATAATTACTACCTAATTTACAAAGTGACGCACGAAATAATCCAACTTTGTTTGGACAATAATTGTTTAGGTTAATAATAATTAATGCGTTTTATGTTTGAAGAAGCGAAAGCAGTTCATGAATATTAGTTTCTTCTCTTTCCGGGTGCACAGTTTCTGTATTGTTCCAAGACCGCTGACAAAGGAACTGACTGTTGAACAGCGCGTAAAGATGTGTTGTTTTTTAATGAAACCAAAAGCGTGGTGCTTACACAAAGACGGTTTCGTGCACATTTTCAAACGCGATGGTCGCTCTCATTTAAAAAAGTACGTAGACTTTACGAAAAATTTAATACTGATGACGCAGAATTTGAGAATAAGCGCGAACAGCCTGCCAATGTTCAATCTCTACAGAATATCGAAGCTCTCAGAGCAGCATTGCTGAAAAGCCCGAGCAAATCAACAAGAATAGCAGTAGCACATCTTGGGATTTTTAGGCGATCTGTGCAGCGAATTTTAAAAACTGATTTGCATTTGTATCCGTACAAAATAACAGTATTGCCTAAATTAATGGTTGACAACAAACTTAAAAATTTGGCATTCGCTTAATGGGCTGATAAAGGAATAATGAATTGTCAAAGAGGAATCAGAGACAAAAATGTGACAGCTTTGACAGAGATCGGATGACTTGATCAATCCTGATAACATGGTAATAAATACTTATGATTTTCGAAACTTCATCATTTCTATTAGATTCAAATAAGTGCACGGTGGTAGAAACCTGAGCTGATCAAGAAAATAGAATGCATCAAGTCTGAATGTTATTCCTGTCAATGGGTAGCACTCACTGCACAGTGTACAGTTAAGATGTTCCAAGGGCTGTTAAAAAAATCTAGTCATTGGAAAATACCACGTACGTAAAACAACCCTACAGCAAGAGCAGAAAATTTTGATGCGCGAAATTAGTGAATTAAGCAGAAATTTGAAGGACGTGATATTAAAAAGAAGAACCAGGAAAATGACAACAAATTATTATGGATTCAAACCTTCATGTTAAAATTCATTAAAATTTTAACTATTTCTTCATAGGTAAACGGTATGATGATAATTATAATGAATACATGAAGACGCAAATCCGTATACCAGTACCAGTTAGCATTAGAATAGTTGATTCTAAATGAAATTTTCATTTCTGAGATTCCCTTTCTGCAGTGACGTTTCTTTAACGAGATCCCAAAATCTTTATTGATGAAAGAAAGTAAACAGAGTAGTAAAATAAAATATTGTTGTCAAGATCGGATAATATACTTATATTTCTTGAATATGTTAAAATATTTTGCTTAAAATCAAAGTCAACTTCATTCCTTGATTAACTTCATTAAAAATATCAGCAGGTCTTTTCATCTTAACAAATGCGCCATTTTGTGTGCCGTTAGAGAAAGAAGGTGAAGAAATTCGATTTTTTTTTAAACTATAGCTGAATTAGAAATAGTGACTGCGTTTAATTATTTGAAACTACCACCACCATGAGGATATACCACTACATCACTCTCAATTAATGAAAATACTCACTGCCAAATACTCCGGCTTACAAAAGTCCTGCATAATAAATAATCGGGATAAAATTTCATCGGATATTGGCTAGAAGCGTATCTCCAGTTTTATTATTTTAAAGAAGCGAAAAATTAAAAAAAACTTAATTCGATTTTTTTTTAAGTGCATGATCTCTGTACTCACAAAAATCACATTTTAAATGGAAATTCTTCTATTAAGAATTTAAAATAACAGTATTAAAAACTTAACAGTTTAAAAAAATAAAACAAATTTTTAAAACTATGCGAATTTTTCAAAAATAAAATATTGACCTACGTAGCTTGTTTACTTTATAATGGCATAAAACATTTTTGATTGTAATTAACGTTAAAGCTTGTTTTACATGCTCCGTCTCATGTTGCTTTATTATTTATGTCTTATGCTACGTACAAACAACAAACGGTATGTCTCGTAAGATTTTTACGGGAGATGAAATGTACAAAAGCCTAAAGATAATGAATAATGAATAGTAACAGTAATGAGTGGGATGAAAATCCTAACAGCTAGGACTTAAACTATACATTGTATCATTTAAAAATTTAAGAGAATGTTAAACCTTCCGTTAAGCCTAAAACATACCACCTTAAATCCATGTAATGATTTTTTTTGTTGCTTTTAGTTTTTGATAAATGGTTCCGATATCTTATTAAAATATATATTAACGTGTCACTACAGAAGTAGATAAAATGTAAGATATTACATATTAATAAATAATATAAAATGTAATAAAATAAAATATTAACAATATTAATAAAATGTAAGATAGAAAATCGCTCCTTGATTTTAAATACGAGTTTAACTTTCTAAATATAAAATAAAATTACGTTACAATTATTAATATAGATTTCAGAAGTTTTATTGTCAGTTCTAATAAGTTATATATTTAGAGGAACGCAATTTTAATAGCTTACATAAATTTAATAATAAAGAAAAACTTTCTTCGTTTAGATTGTGAATAGTACTGAATTTTACATAAAAGAGTAAAAGATGGATAGCAATAGTGCCTCTGGGCACGTACCCTTGATAGTGAGACCTGCACACATTACGCATGGCTTTGTTTCAAGATATATGTTAAGTTACATTATAAATCTTTTAAGAATACGGTGTTGTTGGCAGTGAGAATATATCTATTTCCTGAGAAAAGACTAGAGCTTTTGTCTAACCCAAAAATCGATAAGATGTGCTCATAAATTGTAGTGTTCAAATGTGTATCGCCAGGAGGTGTCCGATTTCATTCAATGGTTTTCTTTAAAGATTTATATCTTTTAACATCTTTTTTTTTTTTTCAATTATCGATAAATACATTTAATTACTTTTACTACATCAATTGCATATTACTTACGTCTTTTAAGTATTACCACAATATTCGTATTTAATAATCAAATATAAATTATTTATAAAATTTTTTACTCGATAAAAATTATTGCCATATCTTAACCACCAATAATAATTTTTAATGATGGTTTCATTACCTTATATGAATACAAAAGCTTTATAATTTTTACAGAGAAAAAGGTACCCATTTACTTTTAATTGTTATAACTATTAAAAATTATTGCTCCAAAAAACGATGTAAGATGCTTCTCTGATGAATCAATTTCTGATGTTATTGTATCTAAGCCTTTTTAATATTAACCTGTTCTTGGGTAGGATGGATTCGTACCCCAGAAATTTGAATTTTTGAAAATATATTTTTGTTCCTATGATTCTAGGTAAAAAGTATCATTAAAATGAAATTATAATGAAAAATTTAAAAGAAATTTTAATTAAATTTTTTTTCAGAGAATATGCATTTTAAATGCATTTTCCATCCTAACTCCGAACAAGTTAATTTTCTTATAGTGCTAACCAAAGTTTCTTAGTAGGGTTACAAGGTTTATATTTTCTTTGTAAAAACTAAATTTACTTTTTGTTTTTATACCTTTCTTATTTTATAATATATTTTTAATATAAGATGTTATTCTATATATTGGAAAGATAGAAGATTAAACTTTTATCGATTTGTGTTTGGTCTGAAGTGATTAGAACAGAACTGTAATAGATTTCTACTTGTATTAAATTATCAGCATACTCAATTGTTGCATAATCTTTATAATTAATCTACTGTTAAATACCTTAAGCACCTTTAGTCATAATTGATCTGGCCATTACACATGAAGTGAATCGTATTTATCAGAGATATAGCGCGGTGATAGATAAGTAAAGAGACAGTTATTCATACTTGCGTAAATAAATGTGATCCAATTTTATTAATAATAAACAGCCTTTTCTGTTATCTCTTTACATAATGAACAATTTTTGAATTGCTATCGTTGCTTATATTAAACAACTAACTTTTATTGAGTTTCTGAAGATAATAGGGCGTGATAGAAATATCTGTTTTCTACATCTAGTTTTCGTAGTGTTAGGTAATAAGACTCGCCGATAATTATAGGGGTTATAAAAAATTTTTTTTTAACGAATGGAAAATGAAATCACTTAGAATTTATTTCTGTTTGTTGTACTGAACGGTATTAGCTTTAATAAAATATGTTATTCCAACTTCTTTATAATTATTAAAAGAAATCTCGAATATCATGGCGAACATGGTATTATTATTCAACTGTAATTTTCAGAATTTTTAAAAAATGAAATATTTGTTATTTAGATTCAAAAAATTATATTCGAAAATTATTGAAATATCCATTTTTATCGTTTCTAATGGGCTAATTAATATAATAAATATTTTAAAGGACACTCTTTATAAATCGTATATTTCATCTGTAGTTGTTTTTTTTCACCCTTTTATCATCATTTTATACTTCGCATGACTTACCCCTTACCGAATTTTCAGCCAGTACAGTGGTTGATAACTATTAATTTTTTAGTTACGATGGATTTGTAATCCAGAATATCGAATTTTTGTTCCCAGGATTCCAGAAAAAAATTTTCATTATACCAAGTTAATGTATTAAATTCTCAGATTAATGTAATATTTTAGATTAAATTTTATTAGTCCATTTATCAAAATGCTTCCTACTTTCTTTATATATTTTTAAAACATTATAAATAAGATATTTTAAATAAATTTTCTTCAGAAAATACGTATTTTTAAATATAGCTTACAAATAATTTCGCTGCCGAAATTATGTGTACAAAAAGTTAATAATTATTTTTATTTGTTAATTTCTAGAACTTTTTCAAACAATATTTGCTGTGGAAATTTATGTATTTTAATCATGAACAATGTACAAAAGAGTTAAGAGTACTATTACCCTACCAGAGAACTGAATTCAAAACGTTAAAGATGTTTATTAAGCAAATTTGGTGGAAAAAGTTCCTTATTTTAGAAAAAAAAAATATTAATGAACTTGAGTATAATCTATTAAATTATAAAATAATTTTCATTGTTCTGTAGAAAAATAATTTTTTTTTCTGAAACCCACCTTGTTGAATTCTGAACTGAAAGAACGTAAAATGTTATCTATGCACGAAAACCTATACCGAAAATGAATTTTCTGCCACAGTGTTAAAATTTTAATAAATAAACATGGTATTAATCATTATTTCACAAATTTTGATGAAAAACTTACTAAGTTGGAATCGTTAACCAGAACACTAAAAAATTAAATTTGGAGAAATTTACGGAAATATGGTAATTAAAAGTACATGAATACGTTAATGAAACAAAAGATAGAAAAAATCGGCTGCTATTTCAATCAGTGGTTATACACGTTAAAGAAATTTACGTTTACAATTTAATATCGATAATTAGGCGAAACGGGCAGTCAAACATTTTAGAATATGCCGTACACTCATTGTGTACTGTTGTACGGGGTTGACTTCATTATTCAACCCCGTTAATTATGACGAATTGGCTCGTAATTTCATTAAATGTTAGAAAAATGCTAGAAATAAAATACGTAAAGGTAAATATTTGAATAGAAACTATGAAAAATAAAGGAGAGTTCTTAAATACCCGATTGAAGAACACTGTAAACGAGAAGGTGATAATGCAGTTGTAAACTCCTTAGAATTTATTTAACTGTACTCCGAATCGTGAGTGAAAAATGAAATCCCACATCAGTGCGTTTGATAAACATTTCGTAATACTCTCTAAGTTTTTAAAATATTTATTCATTAAAATTTTTAAAGTTCATTTTTATATACTACGGGATATTGCAGGAGTTGCAGTCAACTATTGTATAATGAATTTATATTATTAACTAATTTTCTATTATAAAGAAGACAGAATGCGATTTGTTAAATAAATGGTAAATTTTCTATCTTTTCTTACTGTAATAATAGAAGTATTATCATGTAGTATTGTTGTTCCAGTATTCGTTGTCATATTCCTTTTTAACAGATGGATTGAAATGTAATATCAACAGTGGATCCGTTTTGGTAAAAAAGTAGCATTTTTTTACTCTTCGATATTTTTTATCGGGCTTTTAAGATGCGTATCTAAATAAAATTTTCAAAATTTCAAAATTTATCTTATTAAAAATGTATAAAATCGATTAAAAAATCTATACCGGAATTATCAATACTCTGAAAATTGAAGTATAATCTCTCCAAAGATGTAAACCCGCATTAATTTTTGACGTTGAGCTTGAGAAAGTATAGATTTTCTTGAGAGCATGGATACATGTCAATTTATTTCTTTATTTCACGCTTATTGGAACTCAGAACTCTAAAACTCCAAACTCACTACGACAGTAATATTTTTAAAACATTTAAACAGACCGAATGGGATTTCCCATCCCCTTTCAACGTCTGAATATGTACTTCTAAATATATAGTTTGGTGGAGTTAAATAAAACTTGTTACGAAAACCCTTTTGGATTTCTTGTAAGAGAAAGGCTATATAAAAAATACGGTGTAAAATCGATTTTTACGGTCATTAACTCAACGCTACTTGGCTGACGTCAGTAATCAGGAGTAGTTAGAGTTATCAGTAGTAACAGGTGTTAATGTTCAATCTAATGAAAAATATTAGATCAAGATGGTCATATTAACGTACAATTAAACGAGTTAAATATATACATACTTTTTCTGTAACTATTAATAGATATTATTTTAGTTTATAGTTATATTTATCCTAGTTATATTTATATTATTACTTAAATTGTTATGTAAAAATTTCCTTGTTTTTAAATTAAGAATTAAGAACGTTACTAAAGACTGTGAAATGCATTGAGTGTAAATATCGCATTCATATTGAATCCACCAAGTTAAGCACACTTTTTTAATTTATAAAATTGAATGCGCAGAAAAGCTGCTAGGAAGAGTGACAGTTACGTAAGCGTATATGATTATAAGATAACACAATGAGAAATAACATTTAACCAAATGCAACCTTTTTTTTTTTTTTTTTTTTTTGATAAGCCCCTTATGGCAACCGGCTCAACAATTAAGCATACTCAATCACCATAGGGTGCCGTGGCAGCAGTCTCTGCCCTCCCTCTCTACTCCACAATGAGACTATCCCTCCGGGGTCCTTCCAGCATCATCAGCATGGACCACTTCATCTGGGGGCCCATACACCCTCCGCTGAAAGGCTATCCTCCCCGGCCCTAACCTATCTGCGACAGGCGAGTGTTTCACCACCTGCCGCATCGCGACCCCGCAAACCTCAAGGGTTCCTCATGTCATCATCGGTGTGCCCCGACCTACGCAACTTCCGTGTGGGCCCGAGCATCCTAGACATGAGGGCTGCCTTCCTTACCCTAAACGTCGCCATGTTTCATGTTTTTTTTTTCCCCACTATTTACAGAGTAATTATAAACCCCACCATAGTATTATACTACGGCCCCTCTGTCAGCAGTCCACCTTTCGTGCGGTCACAATGTCCTTTAACGGCTCTCAGCCCAACAATAAATAAGTACAATACAACTAAACATAATAAATTAATTAAGAGACGAATACAAGCATAATCACAATAAAACTTAAATAATAACAATAAACATACTCCTTGCGACGCTGTCTCCCCGAATCCAACTCATTCGTAAGTCATTCTCAGTTGCAACAAATGCAACTGAGAATGACTTACGTGAGAAGGCTTCTTCGTTTTTTTTTTACCAAAATTAAATGAACTGTCAACAAAGGCCGAAGCTTTAAATAAAACTACTGAATTAATTAAGTTGCACGTGAATCATCTACTAAACAAAATAATAAAATTTTAAAAATATGCGAAGCTTTGAGATTCAGAATTCTGAAATTGCTGAGATTGTTCTCAGCCATTTATAAGACGATATAAATTTCTAGGAAGATCAAACAAGAATGGAAAACACTGACATAACTGATATCCCTTGGTCTAAGGGAGTAAATGTATATTTAATCCTGAATCTTTCGAAAATTTATTTCACAAATATATATTGGCCTTTCACTGAGATCCGGTAGTTACGTAGTTAAATAAAAATTGTATGATAATTAGCTGATTCTAAAGATAATATTTTCTTTAGAATTTTTCGAAACGAAAATGAAATTTATGAAATAGATTACTGGAATATAAATCTACTAGTTTAAACTAGTACAAAAAGTACATTAAAAAAGATTTTTAGTAAATATGTTATGTATGTTAAACGGTTAACTATAAAACAGGTTGGTAAGTATTGTAAAATCATGATACATTTATTGGAATGAAATTTGGTTCCTATTATTCTGTATTTCAGATGAAAAATTTTCCAGCACATACTGTCTTCTGTATTATCGATTAAATAATTGATGCTCCTTTTTCTTCAAAGAGGAAGTATCAAAGATCATGAAGTCTCTTAAACTTGCTGCAGTTGGTGTTGATGGTATTCCACTGTTTATAATAAAATGTCAAGGGGAATTTATTGTTCAGTATTTTAAAAGTTATTTAATTTATGTTTATCAACTGGAAGGTTATAAAGTTGTCATAAGGGATAATTGGTTTTCATTTTCTAAAAAGGGAGATCTACATTTAGTTACTAACCACAGGTGTGTATCAGTGTTGAATGTAATTTCAAAGGTTATTGAAAAAATAATCCAACACTCCAAAAAATATTCCACTCTATCTCATAATATCTTCCATGTCAGCATGATTTTGTATCATATAGGTCTACGCTAACAAATCATAATGAAAAGTTATAATTCTTAAATTCGAAAATATGAAGCACGTTAATGATATCTTGATTTTTAGAAGAGAATTTTTTAAATTGCCCCGTTATTTTATTTTGATAAAACTTGTTGTTTTGGTATTTGGTAATAAAGGTTGTGTTAGGTTTCTAAAGTCCTGTCATTCTGAGCGATCGTTTAAAGTTCGTTTGAACATTATTCTTATACGCATACTGTTTCATTTTACTTTCGGTAATGTTCAAACTGGATTTTTACTTTACGTTCTTTACATAATAATTTATGTAACTTGCCGATGTTATCATCGGCAAGTTTATTTCATATAACATTTTCTTGTTTGTGAATGATGTCAATAATTTTGGAAAAAATAAATTATAACGATAATCATTTATTTTGCAGAGTAAGATTAGTAAAATACAGCAATGGTCTATTGTTAATAATATGACTATCAATCACGAAAACCGTTGTTGATAATTACATCAAATACTTTCGAAACCACATTCAATTTTGATACGGCTTATACAAAAAATAAATGTAGATCTTTCTTTTTAAGAAAAGGATATTGCAGAAAATAACTGCTTCCATGCACGTGGACCAAGTTTATTTGATTTCAAACTGTTGATAAGTGAATATATTCTCAACCAATTTGCAATGAAAGAAGGAACTTCAGACTGACTTTATGGGAATATTGCTTATTTCCAAGATGATCAATCTATTCTTCATCTGCGCAATTCAAGGGCAATGCTTGAATATTGTTTCCCAATACAGAATTATAATAGAGATTATACTTTTAATTTAACTGAAGCTGAGATCTCTTTTTTTTCATTTTTGACCAACAGAGGATTTTAAATGTATTCTATTAATGTGGCCCAGTGCAGTTTCTCGGTTATAGTTCTTTGAAGGAAAGGTGATTGGTTAAAATGGTATATTTTAACAAATTATTCAAAGGAAGTCTTCTAAGTTGACAGACAAATAATTGTTTTCTAATATCTTTTGTTAGATAAAAAAATGCTTTAATTTTCCATGGATGCAACAGCCGATGTTTTTGGTTCCGTTGGGAGGGTGCTAACAAAACGTTAATCTTACTGACTCTGTAGAAGTTGTTATTGATAAAATGTCTGAAATTAATAAGGCGGTTATAAGTAATAGAATGCCACAATATAATTTTATAGTATTCTAGTTTGTTTCAATTATTTTGTAGGGTCTTGGCTTTGGCCTTTCACTTAATTATTACTTATTTTTTATTACCGTAAGTAAAATGTATATATATATATATATATATATATATATATATATGTTTTCCAATTTATTAAGGAATTCGCTGTTTCGTTGCACTTTCTTCACTTTAACCCAAACGGCTTTCCAGAATTAATTATCCAGTGAATGGTTGTAAATGTGAGGGTAGATATGGAAGCCAAAAAAAATTATTTCTTTAATCTTGTAAAAAGTTGGAAATTTGACTTTTCACATTTCCTACAATTATTCTTTTCGAGAGTCTGTTGCTTTTTCTTTAAAACTATTTAAATTATTGCTTTTATTAACGATATTATTTCAATGTAACTAAATCCACAATAGATTAGTGAATATCTCTGTATAAAAGGGCTAGTATTTCAGTTGCAATTATTGGAATGGTGGAATTTCACAGCTACAGTTTTGTCTTATCAAAGTAAATTATATTTCGTGAAACTCAAACGAATAATTCTTTTTTAAAATATATAAGTAATTTATAACATAAAAGAAAATTTATAAATCTTCTCTAAGAGCGGGTAGTACCTCCCATTTAAAATAGTACAAAATATGGGCAAAGTTTTTATTTATTATTTTATTAGATTGAAATTTAATAATCTTGTTTCATATTTTGCTTGGAGTTACATATCAGGCAATAATGTGAAATGAGATTAATAAATTGTCTTACGAAACGTATTACAAAATATAAAATTAAAAACATTTTATCAAAATAAAATAAAAAATTTTGTTAGAACACTTGTCAAATTTCTGACGAAATTACAATCCATCAAGTGAAGTTGATGGAATGATTAAAAATTGAAAATATTATCCTATACTTAAATCTAGAAAATGTTATAATATCTTTGTTCCTGAATGAACTGCTATAATTTATACGGAAAGCCCCTCAGGTAGTTTATCTTATAAAAGTCGTTCAATTTGTCTTAACGCTGAACATCTAAAGATAAATAAATTAAAAGAAAAAGAAAAACTAGACTACTTTTATTTGAATAAATTCGCCTTAGGGCACAAAAACAAATTCATTTTCAATTTACGTTAAGGAAGATAGTTTAAATAAAACAACAGAAAAACTACTTACTTGGAGGTAAATTGAGGGGTGATAAAAAAGGAAATAATTTACTTGAGGCAAATCCAAAAAACAGTTACAAAGGAAAATTACCATCTCCAGCATGATCAACTTAATAAAAAGAACTATGAAAAAAAAGTTTCTGTTTTGCTTTGTATGTTTTACTCAATCGAGAGAATCGCTTTTCAACATCTACAAATACTCGGTAGGTTTTTTACAATATTTAACGATTTTTAATTAAATTTTTTTCGCGATTTGCTATCTCACCTAAAATTTCAAAATTATTACACTAGAAGATTTTACTTTGCCGAAATTAAGTTTAAATTGAATGAATTATGGTTAAATATAAATACACATTATGTACGTTGCAGCAAACATTAATTATTTATTGAAATAAAGTTCCTCAGCAAGAAATAAAGTTACGTTATTTCCTTCAGAAACATCAAAATGAATTATTTGTTTTGATATATGAAAGGAGTAATATTCTGGAGAGTGATAGGCGTCGATGGAACACTGTGAGAATGTTCCTTTTAATTTTGAAAAATAAAAACTACGAAGCCAAGGAAAAGAGAGAGCTAATAAATACTGAATGGTTTGTAAGCGATATCGCGAATTTAAGAATAAAATATTAATAATTTAAAATGTTTAACACGTGTATAACCTCATTTATTCCTTCAGTTACCATAAATTAATTTGGTAAAATATTAAGAAATAAACAAATTTTAAATGAACTTACAATTATAATTCATTTATTCGTAGGTTTATTCTCATGAATGAAAGGTTTCATAAATATTACTTCTGAATGACTGTAGAATATTTTACAAATTATAAATAATCAAAAACACCAAATTATAATTTTAGATTCATTTTTACCAACGGTGAATTTCATGAAGTCGTTATTATAAAAATTCTTTTAAAAATGATACACTTTTAAATTCATTACTATTTAAAGTATTATAACTCTTGGAATGATCTTAACTTTTAATTAACCTTAGATAATTTGTCAGTATAATTAAATTATTATTGATCTTTATTTTCAAACTAAGTATTTTTATCAGTCATCCGAGTAACTCTTATCGTACAAGAGATCCACAAAATTTATATTTAAAAATATGTGATGATTAGTTACAAAAATATAATTAGAATTTTACATGATGAAAAGTTTTCATTTTATAGTTTCTAATTTTCCGATATTAAAAAATGTGGACGTATTTGGGAGAGAAAGTTATATCTCAAAGGTATACACAAATACAAATATTAGTGTAGTACTCCGGATAAGTGTTTTTTTATCAAAGTATAAGTTTTGAAAATGTAGTAGTTAATATGCAATTGACACGATAAACAGATTAAAATTTAATTACATAATCATTTAAAATTTATTCAAGAATATAAACTAATATAATTTTAAATGAAGGACATTGTAATTAATTCAAAACTGTTGCAAAGAAGCATGCAAATATTTGAATTATTATATTTTTACGTTCATGCTAATCCAATTTTTCAAACACCCATAATAATAATAATGTGTATTTTAATAAGTAGTGAGCCTTTTGCGCACGTTATAGCACTAGCGTTCGAAATGTCAGGGTAAACGAGACGCAGTTCGTGAGTGGAGCGAGAGTTCTGAGGCTCTAATCCTAGTATAGGTTTTTATACGGATATGAATAATAGATCGTAGATACCGGTGTTCTTTGGTGGTTGGGTTTAAATTAACCACAGACCTTAGGAATGGCCGACCTGAGACTGTACAAGACTACACTTTATTTACATTCATACATTTCATCCTCATTCATTCTTTGAAGAAATACCTTCCCGGTGGTCCCGGAGGCTAAACAGAAAAACAAAAGGTTGATCAGGCCAAACGTAATTTGATAGTTGACAGTTGAAGCTAATAGATGTATAAAAAGTGTTGAAATTGATCATAATCTAACTCAGAGAAATTTACTAGATAGAATTTCTACCCTTGAATTTACACTGAAACGTAAAAAATCTAGCCATTTCTGAAGCGGTTGATCACTAGTGAAGCAAAGTAAATAACCGAAGACAAGACTGTGCGAAAAAGATGGTGATGAAAGCTAGGAGAAGCTCCATAGTCTGTGGCAAAACCAACACTGACGATCAGAAAGGGCGTGTTAGTGTAGGCTTTCCGTTTGGTGGGATTGGAAGATGTTCTGAGAAAATGTGATGGTCTGGATTGGGTAGTGATTACAAAAGAAACAAAAAACAAATAAAACACCACATCAACATTATTTGTTTGTTAATTTATAATTGTACCAGAAACGCAAGAAGAGTTTATGCATCAACTATAATAAAGGAAAACAATATGGTAAATAACATTTGTGTTACAAGAACAAAAGATTTACCACTGAGAATAATTGAATAAACATTACGTTCACAAAAAAAACAAAAAAAAAACAGGAATTCAAACATATAATTAATTTATAGTACAAAAACACATAGAACGACCAGTCTTACCGAGCACAACATTTCACTTAAAAAATAATCTAATTTTAGTTTTTCCGACAATACAGAAACAGCCGTGAGCAGAATGTAAAAATTAAATAAAGTCTTTAGATAACTAAAATCTTGTAAAGAGCTTGACGCGTCGATTTATTGACAACAAAAGAACATTGTACACAGCACCGTTCTGGCACCAATTCTGGCTAACACACCTAACGCACACAGAGAACTGACCGACAAACAGCTTCTTCTTTCTTTTTCCTGTTTAGCCTCCGGTAACTACCGTTTAGATAATACTTCAGAGGATGAATGAGGATGATATGTATGAGTGTAAATGAAGTGTAGTCTTGTAGATTCTCAGTTTGATCATACCTGAGATGTGTGGTTAATTGAAACCCATCCACCAAAGAACACCGGTATCCACGATCTAGTATTCAAATCCGTGTAAAAATAGCTGGCTTTACTAGGATTTGAACGCTGGAACTCTCGACTTCCAAATCATCTGATTTGGAAAGACGCGCTCACCACTAGACCAATCCGGTGGCTTGACCGACAAACAGCTGACATCGGCATTCGCACACAGGTCAGAATTGTAATAGTAAACAACCTTGGGTTATGTTATTTAGAACACCATTCACTGATTTGTTGACAAATCGGCAAAACTGTGGTGTCTCGAAAACGTTGTGTCGGCGACCTTGACCAAAAACTGAACAGAAGGAAATCGTGCATCACGAGCTGTTGCCGTCAGACAGAACGATGGACTCAGATCTATATATTGTCGAAAATTAGCGCGATTGCACCTAGCAATTCAAAAGAAAAGGCCTTAACTGGTCAACAGAAAGGGTTGCGGTATATCACGCCGACAATCCCATATCCCATATATTTTTAACGATCTGTCAGATGTTGAGTGAACTTGTCTGAGAGGATTTAATGCATCCACCTTACCTGCCACCTTACCTACCGTACCTGCCACCCTCAGACTATCATCTGTTTCCGTCTTCTAGAATTCCCTAAATAGTGTTAAGTTAGCTTCACAAGAGCCCTGTGAAAACCACGTGCCACAACGTTTTGACCAAAAACCACAGAAATTCTATTGTGACGGAATTATGGGTTTGCCGGCAAATGGGAGGTCATCGAAAAAATGGTACATATATGGTCACAATATATTACTTTTCAGTAACAATAAATGTATACTCAATTTTGGCCTCCAAAGAATCAATATGTCTTAGACAACCTGATATAATTAAAGTAATAGAGATTTCAGTATAATATTTATAAATACTGGAGCGGGATAGGTAGCATATTTACAGTAAATATTATTATGAACTTTGAAACCATTTATAATATATATGAGGTAAATATTAGAGCGTAAACACACTTATTAAGTTACTTGCTGATTATTGAACAGCGGATAAAACATATACAATTTTTTCCCATTTCAGTTTAAATTAATTCGTTTTCGATTTATTCTTACACATCTTACCACAAAGTTTAAATAACCTAATTTACCTGAATAAATTGTCTTTTTGCTTATAATATACGAAGCGTCTCCAGTTGTAAAGACGCAGTGCTTTATTACGATAGATTATCTTAAAGATACTCACTCCATCTTATAAAGTATTTTTTTTTTATGAAATTAATCGTTTGAAAGTTACTGCTCATATAATTCTTAACGATAGTGCAAATGAAGGTACTTACTGCCATCTAGCGGTTCCTCTTATAAAGTAAACATCATTGACTAAAAGAAGGATTATAAATAAAGCAATACTATCTCACTCTATGTACCGAAATTTAAAATTATGATTTACTAAAAAAAGATTAATAATCCTATGTAGACAAATATTTCTATATCATTTTAATATATTTATTTAAATCAAACAGTACTGTTTTGAAATTAATTATATAAACTATGAATTATAGAATCTACAGTAAAAGACGGTATCTTAGCTTGAGTGTTTCTTTTTTTTACGATTTTTGTCAGGGCGCATCTAAATAAGAAAATCTGAATTGTTACTCGCAGTAGTTCAGATTTTCTTATTACGTATGTTTCTTATTATGTGTGGACGTACCATAAACAAAAATACTAATTTTATGTATTTTTCTGTCTTATAAAAAAAAAAAAAAAATTATTTATGTTTACACTAAAATGAAAACAACTTAAAACACTGAAACGAGTATCACTTCTTCTTAAGAAAATTATCATCTCAAATATCTAATTTCTCTGTTGTCATTTGATCACAATGTCAATTGTACAGCTTAATAAGAAGTACTTACTGTTAATACATATTCATTATAAATACACAATCATAAAAATTATCACGAAAAATTATTTTTTCCAAACAAAAGGTTCTGAAAAAACTTTCCTCATATACTTGTGAGAATATCGTTTTATTTTAATCCTTAATTATTTAAGTTTTTTGACATTGTGTACTATATTCTATTATCGTTAATTATACTTTCAGATCATTGTTTTCCTCTATAGTTTTAGTACTACATACATCTAAGTACTATCAAATTAATTAAACTTATTGTAATGTCCTAATTAATTCTTTTCAATGCAGGTTTATGCAATAAATTTCTCTTTTCTTAATAAATCAAACTTCTTGATTATTAATAATTTTATAAAGTCAGCTAAGTTTATTTCCTTCTACAACATCACGTTTCGAAGGATTCTATTTTTTTTTTGAGCTTTTCTTAATTAATTATAAGGAAATTCAATCTTAATTTAAAGATAAGATAAGATTTGCATTGAATATATAAACCAAAAAATATTGCTTAAAATTAATTTATGACAAAAAACAATTTCATGCAGTTAATTTTACAGAATAACACTGTTACAAATAAAATTTATTTTTTATTTTAGATTGGTTTCTTGGTTATATATATCATTATTATAGTATACGATCAAAGGTCATATTTTTGTAAATTAAACTTTTTTTGCAAAAATCATTGTTAGTAAACAGGCTACTGTTGAAAATGTATATTTTTTTTTCTATTTTTTTTTTTTTGTCTTCAGCCATTTGACTGGTTTGATGCAGCTCTCCAAGATTCCCTATCTAGTGCTAGTCGTTTCATTTCAGTATACCCTCTACATCCTACATGCCTTACAATTTGTTTTACATATTCCAAACGTGGCCTGCCTACACAATTTTTCCCTTCTACCTGTCCTTCCAATATTAAAGCGACTATTCCAGGATGCCTTAGTATGTGGCCTATAAGTCTGTCTCTTCTTTTAACTATATTTTTCCAAATGCTTCTTTCTTCATCTATTTGCCGCAATACCTCTTCATTTGTCACTTTATCCACCCATCTTATTTTTAACATTTTTCTATAGCACCGCATTTCAAAAGCTTCTAATCTTTTCTTCTCAGATACTCCGATTGTCCAAGTTTCACTTCCATATAAAGCGACACTCCAAACAAACACTTTCAAAAATCTTTTCCTGACATTTAAATTAATTTTTGATGTAAATAAATTATGTTGGTTTGTTTTTCTTTAATCTTCCTTCTACTATTAATCTGAGGCCTAAAATTGCTTCCCTTGTCCCTATACTTTTCCTAAAACCAAATTGGTCTTCTCTTAACACTTCCTCCACTCATCTCTCAATTCTTCTGTATAGAATTCTAGTTAAGAGTTTTGATGCATGACTAGTTAAACTAATTGTTCTGTATTCTTCACATTTATCTGCCCCTGCTTTCCTTGGTATCATTACTATAACACTTTTTTGAAGTCTGATGGAAATTCCCCATTTTCATAAATATTACACACCAGTTTGTATAATCTATCAATCGCTTCCTCACCTGCACTGCGCAGTAATTCTACAGGTATTCCGTCTATTCCAGGAGCCTTTCTGCCATTTAAATCTTTTAATGCTCTCTTAAATTCAGATCTCAGTATTGTTTCTCCCATTTCATCCTTCTCAACTTCCTCTTTTTCCTATATAACACCATTTTCTAATTCATTTCCTCCATATAACTCTTCAATATATTCCACCCATCTATCGACTTTACCTTTCAATGTTCATTTCTCTTTCCACTTCTGAACACTTTTCTTTAATCCACTCTTCTTTCACCAGTTTGCACTTCCTGTTTATAGCATTTCTTAATTTCCGATAGTTCCTTTTACTTTCTTCATCACTAGCATTCTTATATTTTCTACGTTCATCCATCAGCTGCAACATATCGTCTGAAACCCAAGGTTTACTACCGGTTCTCTTTATTCCGCCTAAGTTTGCTTCTGCTGATTTAAGAATTTCCTTTTTAACATTCTCCCATTCTTCTTCTACATTTTCTACCTTATCTTTTTTACTCAGACCTCTCGCGATGTCCTCCTCAAAAATCTTCTTTACCTCCTCTTCCTCAAGCTTTTCTAAATTCCACCGATTCATCTGACACCTTTTCTTCAGGTTTTTAAACCCCAATCTACATTTCATTATCACCAAATTATGGTCGCTATCAATGTCTGCTCCAGGGTAAGTTTTGCAGTCAACGAGTTGATTTCTAAATCTTTGCTTAACCATGATATAATCTATCTGATACCTTCCAGTATCGCCTGGCTTTTTCCAAGTGTATATTCTTCTATTATGATTTTTAAATTGGGTGTTGGCAATTACTAAATTATACTTCGTGCAAAATTCTATAAGTCGGTCCCCTCTTTCATTCCTTTTGCCCAGCCCGTATTCACCCACTATATTTCCTTCCTTGCCTTTTCCAATGCTTGCATTCCAATCTCCAACTATTATTAAATTTTCATCTCCTTTTACGTGTTCAATTGCTTCATCAATCTCTTCGTATACACACTCTACCTCATCATCATCATAGGCACTTGTAGGCATATAGACGTTAACAATCGTTGTCGGTTTAGGTTTTGATTTTATCCTTATTACAATGATTCTATCGCTATGCGTTTTGAAATACTCTACTCTCTTCCCTATCTTCTTGTTCATTATGAAACCTACTCCTGCCTGCCCATTATTTGACGCTGAGTTAATTACTCTAAAATCGTCTGACCAAAAGTCGCCTTCCTCTTCCCACTGAACCTCACTAATTCCTACTATATCCACATTTACCCTATCCATTTCCCTTTTTAAATTTTCTACCCTACCAACCTTTTTTAAGCTTCTAACATTCCACGCTCCGACTCGTAGAATGATATTTTTTAGTTTTCTGGTGACCCCTTCCTTAGTAGTCCCCACCCGGAGATCCGAACGGGGGACTATTTTACCTCCGGAATATTTTACCAAGGAAGGCGCCTCCATTATTTCTATGTGAAAATGCAGAGAGCCACATTTTCTTGGAAAAAAAAAACAGCTGTAGTTTTCCATTGCTTTCAGCTGCGAAGTACTCAGAGGACTGATTGATGTTGATATGGCCGTTTAAGTCATTGTGACTCACGCCCCTAACAACTACTGAAAGAGCTGCTGCCCTCTTTCAGGAATCATTCCTTAGTCTGGCTCTCAACAGATACCTCTCCGATATGGTTGCACCTTCTGTCCAGCTACTCTGTATCCCTGAGCACTCAAGCCCCCTCACCAACGGCAAGGTCTCATGATTCATAGATGAGGGTATATTTTATATTTAGTTTAAAACAGTATATACTAGTATTTATTTAAAATGGATAAATATTTTGCTATTAATCAACAATATATTCGTCAAGAAGTACATTTCCAATAAAGAAAAAAAAAATTACAGGACTGAAAAGTACCAGAAGACAGAGTGTTAAAAGGTATTATTAAAAATGATACTAGTTTAGCATTAATCTTTGTTACTAGAATACAATATTTATTTCACATATCTGCAGCTATGTATATATAGTCTCTACTTTCAATCCAAAAGTTCTTGTTTGGAACAGCCATAAGTCTTCATTACACGTTATGACACTCATTTTGAATCGATATTACACAAACAAGATCATAATGTAAAAAAAAAATGAAACAGGAATTTTCGTGAAATCTTTATGATTGAATAAATAAATAAATTAAAAAATTATTAAAATATATCGGTATTATAAAATATGGAATGAATTTATTTAACTGGCTAGTATACTTTAACTCTTTTACAAACTCTACGGTCAGGTGAGATATATACATTTCCTGACATCCCAATACTGCTTTTAATATAGCTGTTGAAACTTGAAACCTATTCGTCCTCTCTAAATAAATCGCTTGTTCGCAAATTATCATCACAACTACACAACGAAAAATTACCCATTGAACATTTGCTGATTTCAGCCCCTTTAAAGTATTTAAATGTTATAAAAATTCAAACCTCTGTCCATAACGGCTTCGATACTTTCATTACGTATTTCTTCTGAGGGTTGAATTATAACCAGAACCAAAAACATCTATAAATACATTACGAAAATAAATCAGAATATTCGATTAAAAAAATTAAAGTTCATAAAATTATTTACGTCTTTAATATTAATCATCCATTTCTGGATATTCTTGTAAAAAACTGACGACTGCTTCTAATCTTTAAGAAACCAGTTACAACGGCACTACTACAGCCCATTCATCTCGCCATATTGACAAAAGAGCAACTCAAAAGGTTTTTCCTGTAAGTGTTCAATGAGAGCACCATTCACCACACGGCACACATCCAGCAGAAAGATAGATCATCCCATACTTTAATAAGCAAGTCTGGGGTAATTGATGCGACAATAGCTTCAATCCTTTGTCTCAAGTCAGGTAGGTCAGCTGGCTATGGTGGTATGAAATCTAACCAAATAATAAGTTTTATAAATGTTATTTATTTCAAAATTACAGTATTTTTTTTTTTTGTCTTCAGTCATTTGACTGGTTTGATGCAGCTCTCCAAGATTCCCTATCTAGTGCTAGTCGTTTCATTTCAGTATACCCTCTACATCCTACATCCCTAACAATTTGTTTTACATATTCCAAACGTGGCCTGCCTACACAATTTTTCCCTTCTACCTGTCCTTCCAATATTAAAGCGACTATTCCAGGATGCCTTAGTATGTGGCCTATAAGTCTGTCTCTTCTTTTAACTATATTTTTCCAAATGCTACTTTCTTCATCTATTTGCCGCAGTACCTCCTCATTTGTCACTTTATCCACCCATCTGATTATTAACATTCTCCTATAGCACCACATTTCAAAAGCTTCTAACCTTTTCTTCTCAGATACTCCAATTGTCCAAGTTTCACTTCCATATAAAGCGACACTCCAAACATACACTTTCAAAAATCTTTTCCTGACATTTAAATTAATTTTTGATGTAAACAACTTATATTTCTTACTGAAGGCTCGTTTAGCTTGTGCTATTCGGCATTTTATATCGCTCCTGCTTCGTCCATCTTTAGTAATTCTACTTCCCAAATAACAAAATTCTTCTACCTCCATAATCTTTTCTCCTCCTATTTTCACATTCAGCGGTCCATCTTTGTTATTTCTACTACATTTCATTACTTTTGTTTTGTTCTTGTTTATTTTCATGCGATAGTTCTTGCGTAGGACTTCATCTATGCCGTTCATTGTTTCTTCTAAATCCTTTTTATTCTCGGCTAGAATTACTATATCATCACCTGCAAATCGTAGCATCTTTATCTTTTCACCTTGTACTGTTACTCCGAATCTAAATTGTTCTTTAACATCATTAACTGCTAGTTCCATGTAAAGATTAAAAAGTAACGGAGATAGAGAACATCCTTGTCGGACTCCCTTTCTTATTATGGCTTCTTTCTTATGTTCTTCAATTGCTACTGTTGCTGTTTGGTTCCTGTACATGTTAGCAATTGTTCTTCTATCTCTGTATTTGAACCGTAATTTTTTTTAAATGCTGAACATTTTATTTCAGTCTACGTTATCGAATGCCTTTTCTAGGTCTATAAACGCCAAGTATGTCGGTTTGTTTTTCTTTAATCTTCCTTCTACTATTAATCTGAGGCCTAAAATTGCTTCCCTTGTCCCTATACTTTTCCTGAAACCAAATTGGTCTTCTCCTAACATTTCCTCCACTCTCCTCTCAATTCTTCTGAATAGAAGAATTACAGTATAAGCTCAACATTTATTATTAGTTGTTTTATGCAATAATTAAAGCAGCATAAGGATAAGTTTAGATTTATCACATATTCGTTCTGAGAATGATTTTATTTGTTTAGATTTTCTATGTGTGTAAGATTCGCCGCTACAGCGTATGTTAAGCTGGGTACACATTAGCTGTAGTCTAAACATTAGAGACGAATCTTATGTCTGAAACTTCCAAGCTGTTATTCGAAAAGCGGTAACCTAGTTTGTTTACGTATTTATGTAATTATTATAAACCTTATTTTTGTTAGCAAGCATAAACATCAGCGGAGTTTATTTCTAGTGTAAACAAGCTCAACATTTAATTTAAGTTTTAGACGATTATTATTATTATTCGCTTATATCAATACAATACAATTCAAAATGGGAAGAGCTGATTTATTAATTGATTAAAGGGACCGTATAAAAGGCAATTTAACCAGATTTGAAACGTTTTTTACGAAATTTCAAACCGATCAGTCATTGTTTGCTGAATTGCAAGTAACGTTAGGAAGGGCAAAAATCTTGATTGTTCAATTTAATAGTATTCAGGATCAAGTTGAGAATTACTTTATTGAAAACAATCCAACTGAGCCGTAAGTTCGGAGGTTGAAAAACAAGAATTTGAAGCCCAATGCTATAATTTTTTTAGTAAAGCTGAAGCAGTTGTTCTTTCTGCTGCAAACACCGGTAACGACCTTTCCGCTAATGCTACCGTTCTATCGGTGAAAGAACCGCATGCGGTACCTCAAATAAGGCTTCCGCAACTTGACATTCCAACCTTTTCCGGTTTGCACGAGGACTGGATTCCATAAAAGGAACTCTATACGGCAATCATTGACAAAAATACTGTGATAGTCTATGTTCAAAAATTATACTATCTCCCTCAATCTCTTAACGGAGGTACCGCCTCAAAAATAATAGATGCGGTTGACCTAAGTTCTCAGAGTTATAAGGGCGGGTGGGATTTATTAGTTAGCAGATTTCCAAACAAAGAGTTATCGTTGAACGACACATTAAGGCAATTTTTGATCAGCAAAATATTGAAAAGGAATCTAGCTTTTCCCTCAGGCGTCTTCTTGAGAATACAACTACCCACTTAAAGGCGCTTTCTGCTGTGAAACAACCAATAGAGCATTGGGATTCCTTATTAATCCACATATTGTCTTCTAAACTAGATTATAATACAAGTAAGGAATGGCAAACGGCGGCTATACCAAATAAATTTCCAACTATTAAAGAATTCGCAGAGTTTATAGATAAATGTTCCCACGTATTAGAGGCAATAGCCAATAGCAGTGCGAAAAGGCAAGTTTCGGAACAGACTCACACAAATGCAAGGTCGTCACAATTAAAAAATACCCATCAATTGAAGGGCTATAATCCTAACATCACAAATAGTAAACCTACTTTCTCAGCTACCTAAAATACCAACAACTCAAATTGCTCTTTGAGTAAAAAATATTTAATTGTCCTACTTTTATAGAAATGAACTTAGGTAAGAAAAGGGACCACGTAAAGAAGTTTAACTTATGTTTCAATTGTTTACGATCTGGAAACATGAAAAAAGATTCCAAGGCAATCAGCACGTGTAAAATATGCTCTCAAAGGCACAATTCGCTTTTACATCCATCGAAATCTAATACTAAGGTAGAATTAATCTATTAAGGTATAACTGAATAATATTAAACAATAACCTTGAAAATGTATCTGAGACAACAAAATATTTCGTATAAAGTAATTTTTCCCCACATTTTTACAATAAACAGTAATTTTTAACAACATTTTCAAGGTTAATAATTCTTTAATGTATTGGTCATATGTATCACAGTAAATTTATATAAATAACGTCTAAATAAGAAAACAATAAATATATTTAAAACACGATTACGAATTATGACATCTTTATATTTCAACGTTTTATTAGGTTTATATCTCGAAACTTTAATGTTGTATTTTAAACACCAAATGGAAAACGGTACCTGTTATAATAAAGCACTCATTGAAAGGAATTTGTAAGAAAATTTCTAAAATTCTTTTTTTCTGAAATATATCAATAAACGATATTTTTATCTCTAATTAACCTGATAAAAGATAAATTTTACGAACCGCTACTAGACGAAATTTTACGTATATATTGTAATATAAAATATAAAAAACATACAAACAAATAAATGATAGTACAAACCCCCAATGATATTTCATTATTTGAAAAGACAGCAATTAATATAGATACAATTGATATTTATTCATCAAAATATCAATTATATTTTCATATAAAACAAAATAATAATTTTAAATTGGTCGTATATAAAAATCAAAATGATAACAGTATTATTGTTTTCGATTTATTAACGTTAAATAAAATTCCTTTACATGAATATTCTTGCAATGAAAGACTTCATATATATTTTAGATATCGTATTTTATGTATTCCGTACGGCCGTATTACAGTAAAACGTATATCATTTTTTAATGTGCAATTTAATCGTTTTTATTCAAATAATAACGTATAGTATAATTATATAAAAACAAAAGGTTTATATAATGGTGCGTTTTATAAAAAATAATGAGTAGATACAGATAAATATATATATATAGAAAAATAATGTCTAAAAAACACAGAAAAGTCGAAATAATAGACACTAAAAAACAAATTGTGTTAGTTAAAAGACAATTACAAATAACTTGTAATGAAAGAACAAATAAACTTTGTGAAGACATTATGACATTATCAATACCGGATACTTTATTGTTTACAGATTCTAATTGTTATTAATTAGGCTGTACTTACACATTAAAACATCGGTCTACTGTAACCAGTAAGCTATTTGAATAAAAATAAAATTAAAATATATATATATATATATATATATATATATATATATATATATTGATCTTACAAAATCAGATTTGAATGAAATTAATCGATCTAAAAACCTTTATATTCGTATATAACGGTATTGATCTTCCATATTTAGAGAATGTATTAAATGTAAATTTATAACATTATCACATAATTGAATTGTGATTGAAAAATAAATAAAATAAGATCTAGTTGAAATAACCAAAAGTCTTATTTTTTCCGTAATGATTTTTTTAATAAAATTTTGTAAAATAGGCACTGTGTACGAGTACTTAGAACCGACATGAAAACATATCTAATATAAGGTGAATAATTGTTATGATCATATGGTATTGCTGTTAAAATTCACTACACGTAAAAGATAACATGCAATTTATGTAAAACAATTTTCACTCGATATATCATGAAGCTGGAGTAGCAAAGGGATTAAGGCGACAGACATCCGCATCACTTAGTCAACCGGTTAAAAACCAGCTGTTGTTTTTTTTTTTTTTTTTTTTAATCTTTAAAACAAGCAAATGTAGATTGATATCCGAGGTTTTTTTATTATAAAATGCAATTAATTCTTTTGATTCTTTATTACGATACCAGGCTTTAAATTGTTTCCTTCCATTTTGAAATAATTTTGTAGTGTTAAAGAACCCCGTAATTGTACTGATAAGTAGCTTAAAATGGGCAAAAATACCATACAAATTATATCTTATTCGTAACATACATCCATTAATATGCTACTGCGCAGGCGTAGAAAAACTGTAATTTACATTAAGTAGAGATTAAAAGATCAATACAACTGTAATATCTATCTAAAGCAATATATATTAAAAAAACAACTAATTATTATTACATTTAATGAATGATTTACAGCTGACTTCATGTTGTAGGACACGGGATCCCCATGACGTCAGCAGCAGTTTATTATATTTAATGTATACTCCAAAAGAATATGTTTACATTCAAACACAAAAATCATTATTTGTTATTTAATGTACCTTTCTAGTATTTTTCCCATTCATCTAAAACCACCTTTTTACTATGTATTTTTTAATAAATATGCTCCTTAACCTTGAAAATTTAACTGAAAACGCACCTTGTTCGCGCGAAAACATAACTCGTGTTTAACCGCCAAACGGACATCATTACTTTCAGTCAAAATGGCAGTTGAACCCGAGGTTTCTATACTACTTATTTATTACATATATATTCATTTCTATACAAATAACAATCCACAAACGTTCGTACAATGTACACAGTACACATAAATCCACAAATATTTAAACAGAGAAAAAAGGATAAATGGCTAACGTAACAGTTGAGTTGTTAATGAAACAAAGAATTATAATATTCACCCCTCAAAGTCTCAAGATCGAATGTGTCCAACCTTTTCAATCTCTCACATCATCACTGTTATCTAATAGGTTAATAGCTAGAGCTATTAAACCTTGCTATGCTTAAGTATATACTTTGAGTTTAACCGGTAAATTTCTTCATGATTAAATGAGGTAAATAGGTAATCATGGATCACCTTGTTCTTCGAAAATCATGGCGCCTTCTTTATGTTTCCTGTTAGATATTGATATTGCTACTTCATGCCGTGCCTCAAAGTTGTGTAGGCTCGTAGTGGCTTTAAAAACACCTTATACAAGAAATTTATTTCTTTACGACGACAGCGATCTCCTTCCTACTAACGAGTTCAACCGTCTAAACTTGATATTCAATTGCTTTCTCTTTTCTCTGATGTGTTTTTGCTATATAAGGCGGTGGTCCAAATGAAGTCTCAGGTATCGTATGTCTGAATGAGGTACGAGTATATGAACTCCTTCTACTCAGACTCGTAGGCATATTAAGCTAAGAAATAATCAGATAATTGAAATTTCAGATGTAAAAAAAATTCATAAAATCATTTTAATTTTATAAAACTAGAAAAATGTTACTATTAGAAAGTTTGGGAATCGAAAATGAAATTATCTAAATTTTTATGTTAATCCATAAACACTGCATACCTTAATCGTTCTCTTGCAGCATGTCAGTCATATAACGTGAACATAATGTATAACAAGATAATTGCGTAAAACTTCTCCAATATTACCCATCATTAAATGGAAGATTGAATTAAAAATTCAATCTCTCGGATATTCAAACTCTCTATACGATCCTAACATTTTTTTTTAAAGCAATAGATCTATTTTCCCGTAAAACAAACACAGCCTCGGGTAATGCGATGTCTTCCAACGCGATCCTAATAAATAGTCAACAATCTTTCTCCTTTTTCCTACATCCGTGATATTCCATTTTAATTTTAGTGCCCTCAGTTAAAATATAATAATTATAAAATCTTTTTCCAAATCATCTGTTACGTACACCTAGCCACTTAAAAACTAATTTAATTCGCATAGTGTAATGTAAACTAAACATTTTAATGTAACCCTCCAGACTCTTCTAGAGATTACCTCATCGTCGCAAATTAGCTGATTTCTATGGTTCAAGTCCTAGTAAAGGCTTTTATACAAATACTTTTATACGGATTTGAATACTATATCGTGGATGTCAGTGTTACTTATCGATTGGGTTTCAATTAACCACACGTCTCAGTAACGGTCGATCCTCTGTACAAGAGTACACGTCATTTACATTCACACATATCATTCTCGTTGATCCTCTGAAGTAGTACATTACGGTGGTTCTGATGGCTAAATTAAAAAATGAAAAAAACAAATGATATTCTAATACTATTTATCCAGTGTATTTCACATCATTTCCACATTTGGAAGATGATAAAAGATAAAGGTTTTTGGAAAGGCTATCAACAAGCTTCTATAAAATCCTTTACTTCTTATGGTATCCTTCTGATAGCAATCATAGCATTTGGAAAGTCATAGCCATTCCTTAAATTAACCGATTCTCTTGTTACCTTATTCCCAATTAATTTTATAAGAAACATACTTTCTAGTAAGTTTAATAGTTGAAAATAGAATTATAATTCAGATTTAGAAAATTAAAATATTTTAAGAAAACCGATATCCGCAACTATGTAAGGTAAATAATTTAGTCTCATCATAAATAAACCAAACGGTGTTCTTACACTTGTGTTCTTCCACAAGAAACAAAATAACAAGACAAAAAATTTAAAAGATTTCACTTTTCCGAAACAGGCATACTATAATTAAATATAAGTATAGTCTATGCATTGTTTGCGTCAATATTGCTGTTGTAATGCTAATAATATATAGTGATACCAAGATTTATATTTATTGTCGAATTTAACTGAGCATACTTCTAGCACTCTAATTTGCTTCGATTTTCACCTCTAATAATTACCTCTACTTTTACTTCTGCAATTAGAATATTTAATACAATTATCCAAAGTAGCTAGCCAAAGGGTTCATCATAAAAAGTAATATGTGAGATTTTCGTACCGAGATTACATCATCAACATATTTTAACAATGTTACGCTCATTTCTCACATTGAAACTTACCTCGATCAATGACGAGTTTTGTGAAGGTGACTAATATTATTGTTACACTTTTGGATCTTGAAATATATTTTTCAGCGTTTATAAGTAGATGTATATTTACGACTCCTATTTCACTCTAAGCTAAATTAGGAAAAAATAATAATTAGGACAAAGTTCTTATTTTCTTTAATTTAAAATAGTTTAGTATTAGCCTAGATTTATTTGTGACCGTATTTTAATAATTTTTGTTTGTAACATATACACATATAATAATGTTAGCTCTACATTTTTATATCTTCTTTATAAGTACAAATCACAAAAATATCATTTCCACATTACTTTGCTGCATTTGCGTTAGAGGCTTAGGAAAACCAAAGGAATGTAAAACTCCTTATTTATTTTTGAAATGTTGTCACCTCACATTTTGGAAGTGTGTTTAATTACATTTTAATTGAAGAATAAAATGGAGTAACAAGTAATTCTTTGATCCATTTGAATAATGTAAACTATTTCATTTTAAATTCTTTCTTGTTACAGCAAACTAAATGTGTTAATGTAAAAAGAATTGTTAAATATTTATTATTTTTTAAACGATCTCATACAAGTTTAAGGTGTACGTCGATTTCTATAAAAAGTTTAAAATGGGTTTTTATGAGCAAAAGGTATTTTTTCAGATCAGAATATTTACTTTGTTTTAAAAAGCAAAATTGTTTTAAAATAAACTGCCCGTGAACTGAAGAGGCAACAAAATGTTGATGCATTAGAAAATGATGGAATGGATCGCAGACCGGATTCTAAGTTACCTTTACAGTATTCTATTTATTTAATGGATTCGGTATGGAAAATCAAAGTATAACTTAATCAACCACTCGCCACAGACTCAGCGTAACACCTTTTTTCCTAGCCTTTAATTATTACATGACCTAAATCAATAGCTTTATTGTGTGTGTGTGTGTGTGTGTGTGTGTGTGTGTGTTTTTTTTTTTTTTTTTTTTTTTTTTTTATATAGCGAAGGAAATTCTTTTACGAATCTCTGGCTTAGATGTTTTGCCTGGTATGTCGGACTCAAACATTAACTTAAAGATGACTTGTTAATGCTAATACCGACTAAAACCTCCGCTATCCTCTGAGCTCTGATCCCCCACGGTATCCGCCGTTAGGCATTACTTCGCGGGGGGGAGGATTTAGCTACTGCTCTTTCTTCTGGTAGCTAAGATGTTATTACTTCTTTCTTCTAGATGTTGTGGTCCTTTGCTCTTTTTCTTTCGATGGAACGCAGGTCTGTAAGGACGTCTGTTGCAAACGTGCTTATTGCGTTCCATGCGGCTTTTGACGACAACATTGCTTCTATTAGTGTCTCAGGTTGGATACTTTGATGTAAGATGTTTTCGAGTTGATCACGCTGTGGATAAAATCGTGGGCACACAAAGAAAACATGCTCTGCATCTTCATTGACTCCTGGGCAGGACGGGCACTCTGGAGAATTATCGTGCTTGAAGCGGTGTAAGTATTCTCGAAAGCAGCCATGTCCTGATAGCATCTGCGTTAGATAGTAGTTGACCTCACCGTGATTACGATTCAGCCAAAAGTCAATCCGTGGTATGAGACGGTGTGTCCACCTGCCTTTCACGGCAACATCCCACTGTAGCTGCCAACGTGCGATGCTTTTCTGTCGCTCTTCTGTCTTGAGTTCTTCAGCACTCAGTAAGGTTGACGTCTTCCGATGGTAAAGGTTGCGTCGTTCTTCAGCTAGAACTCTAAGAGGCAGAGTTCCGGAAATGACACAAACTGCTTCCTCAGACACTGTGCGGAAAGCGCTTGCGACTCGTAATGCACTCATACGATATATCGGTCCCGCCTTTCTCCACGAATCTTGCGTCTCTAGTGCGTCAGCCCAATTAGATATTCCGTAAGTGAGCACCGATGTTACTACTGATGACAATAGTAGCCTTCTGCTCTGCTTTGGGCCTCCGACGTTCGGCATCAATCGTGCGAGACAAGCTCTCACTACTGACGCTTTCGTACAGACGTGTTCTACTTGCTGCTTGAAGTTGAGTCGGGCATCAAGCATCACTCCCAGATATCGTATATGAGGTTGTGATGTAATTTCTTGGTCACCGACTTTTAGCTTAATTGTTTCAACTTTTTTTCGGCTGGTAATAAGCACTGCTTCGGTCTTCTGCTTGGCCAGTTGAAGGTTAACTGTATCCATCCACTGGTTGATCTTCTCAAAAGTAATGTCAAACAGCTGTTGAATCTCGTCGAGGTGCTTGGCGACGATCACTGCAGCAACATCATCCGCATATGCTACCAGTTTGACACATCTTGGAAACTTCAATCTCAGGAGCCCGTCATACATGATATTCCACAAAAGTGGACCGAGAACAGAGCCCTGTGGCACACCACCGGTTATATCATACTCTTTCGGACCAATCTTTGTATCGTACTTCAGCACTCTATCTGTAAAATAGCTAATCACTAGTCTGCGAAGATATACTGGCACGTTTTTCTCGTCGAGAGCTTGCATGATGCAGTCCCAATTAGCGGAATTGAAAGCATTTCTGATGTCTAAGGCAGCAACCAGGCAGTACTTCTTCGTTCCACCCTTCCATCTAGTTCCTGCGATCGCCTCCTTGGCCGTATTGACAACCACGTTGATCGCGTCCAGGGTTGATCGTCCTTTCCGGAATCCATACTGGTTATCTGCCAGGAGTGGGTCAACCACTGCATCTATTCGCTGATGGATGATACGCTCAAATATCTTACCCGCCGTATCTAGCATGCAGAGTGGTCTGTAAGATGACGGTTCTTCTGGCGGTTTCTTCCCTTTAGGTAACAGTACTAACCGTTGCTGTTTCCACTTACGAGGAAACGTCCCCTCCTTGAGGCATGCGTTGTACGCGTCTAGAAATAATGCTAGTGCTGCCTTTATGATGGTTTTCAAGGCTATATTCGGGATTCCGTCCAATCCCGGCGCTTTATTATTTCCTACACGATTACAGGCCTCCAGCAACTCTTCTTCAGTGACAGGTGGAATGTCGTCTAGTTCGCCTGGCGTTAACTGATAATCGAGACTGTGTTGCTGTGGAAACAGCGCAGTGACGATTTTCTGAAGGAGCTGAGGACACGTAGGTGACGGCATTTGTTGTTTCTTCAGGTGGGTCATGACCACTTTATAAGGCCTGCCCCACACGTCTTTGTCCACCTCGTATATGAGCTCTTTCCAGCATCTTCCTTTGCTCTCTTTTATGGCCTTATTGAGTTCACGACGAGCTTTTTTATACTCTGCAATCAGCACTGCAGAGTTGGGTCGTTGATAGCCACGCTGAGATAATCTTCTTTTTCTATGACACTCTTTACGAAGGTTGCTGATGTGATCGTTCCACCAGTGTACCGCAGGTCTTGAATTGATAACACGTTTGCGAGGCATACTGGCATCACAAGCTTGTGTTACTCGCATCATCAGGGCCTTAGTATGTTCTTCTGCACATCCAGCCTCTATCGGATCACTATCGAGGGCTGTTATCAATACTTCTGGGTCTAGGGATTTCACCTTCCAACCAACGATGTTAGATGGCTTGTTAGGCCCTCTGAGTTTCCGGTCGTTAGACGTTTCCCAGAGTATAGCATGATGGTCACTGGCAGTGTAGATGTCTAGTACCTTCCAGTTGGAGTTACCTTTAGCAAGGCTGGTACTGACAAAAGTGAGGTCTACAATCGAGCTTGCGTCACCTTTGGTGTAGGTCGGCCTGTCACCACTGTTGAGCAAGACTACATCAAGTGTAGAAAAAGCTTCTAGTAGTTCTCTTCCTCGTGCATTAGTCTGCCTACTACCCCAGTCGACTGCCCAGGCGTTGAAGTCCCCGGCTATCGCCACTGGATGATGTTGCTTCGCGTCTTCGGTCAGGCGATCCAAGAAGTCAGTAAATTCAGCAATGGAGAGGCTAGGTGGTGCGTAGCAGCTGTAGAAGCGGATGCCATCTATTGATGCTGCTACGAAGCCTGCGCTGCCATTGTTGTCTACATTCTGGAAGGAGAGTTTACCACAGGACCAAATGACAGCTTTAGCGGTGATGTCTGTCTCCCATGGTTGCCCGGTGAGATGTTTATATGGCTCCGATAGAAACACAAGATCAACTTTCAACTCTCGTACTGTCTGCATGAGCAAATCATGCGCAGCTTCACAGTGATTAATGTTGAGCTGCAGTATCTTCATGTTCGTTTATTTGTCAGCTTCTGGAGTGCTTCCTGGAAGACCGGGCACCGACCAGCGCCAGACCGGTGAGCAGTATCCTGAGAACCAGGTTTTTCCGCACATAAAACACATTTCACCTTATTTGAGCATTGAGCAGCTTGATGACCTGTTTGCCCACATTTGATGCAAAGCCCAGATCGGTTGACCTCGCTTTTACATTGAACAGTAGTGTGTCCAAAGTGCCAGCACTTATAGCATCGTAGTGGAGTCTTCACTGTTCTGATACGGCAATTCACCCAGCCAATTCGTATCTTGCCTCTCTCTCCAAGTATCTTCTGCGCTGTTGCTGCTGGTAATCGTACCAAAGCGGTCTGTGTGCCTCTGTAGGCCGGACGAATTTTAATGACCTCTCCAGGTATTTCGTAGTCATCGCCAGCTGCCTCTTGTAAGGCCTTCTGGACATCGTTCTTGGTTGTTTCGTCGTCAATGTCCCGGATTTCAAGCTGTTCCTCTGGACCTTTACAGATGACGTCGGCTTCTTCTTTCAGGATGCTCTTTATTGTCTTCATTAGAGCTTGTCCTTTGTCTGTGCTCTTCCTGGAGAGCGTAATGAGCATGTTTCCATCATTCGTCTTTAGGACCTTGTCAACTACGTCCCGGGCCTGCTCTTGTGGAACGTCATTTTTAATCCGACGCAGTATCTCAGCATATTTCGCCTTCTCAACAGGTCGGATAATCAAGGCGTCTGGCCTGGTGAATTTTCGCGGTTTTTTCCGCTTAGGCTCCGGCCGAGATTTGTGCGCCGGTTCTTTTGGTAACCGCTCTTTGGCTTGCTTCCTCTTTTCCTTTTTAGACAAGACTGCCTGCCAAGCATTTTCTCGTTTCTTTTCGGTGTTCTGGACTGTCGTTTTCTGCAGCGGGCTGGGTTTTAAGTCCTTCCTTTTCTTGACTTTATTATCGATGTCTGGAGAAGTTCTTTCTTTTCTCTTCTCAGACGTAGTAAGACTCTTTCCGTTGTCTTCCGAAACTAATCCTCCAATAGCTTCGGCTCCGGTTATCTTTGTCAACTGGGTCACGTCACTGCTTTGGCATTTCTGCTCTGGCGTGGCACGCGGAGATGTTTGGGTAGTTGAAACCATCATCTGCGGTGCTTTGCTGGCTAACTTATATGCCGTAGCAATGGACTTAACCAGTTTTCTGATTTCATGATGCACGTTCCTCTTGTCTTCAATGAAATCAACAAGCTTCTCGATTTTGCCACCGAGCCGCTCCATCGGCGACTGTTGGCCAGTGACGGTCGGTAGTGAATTGATTCTCCCTCTTGGAATAACGGCGGGTGCGATGGGCTTTTCACCCACTGAACGAACGTCACCCGACTCTCCTTCCACTTCCATTGACACGGTTGTTATACTCCCTGTAACATTTCCTGACAGGAAAGCCATGGGGTCTACTTTGCTGTACAAACCAGCATCATCTAATTTTTGTCTGTTTTCGAAATTCTGCATACTTTAGTTCTACCAGCGCATCGTACGGAGAGGAGCGGGTTGTCATAACTAGGAACGGGTGTACCCTCGGAGATAATACTCCTACCCCAGTTCCCTGAGGCCCAGTCGACACTTAGCCAGTCCCGGAATTCACGGACGGACTGGACTCACTCGGTGCGGTGAAGATTCCGATCTCTAACACCCACTGCGTACTTCCTGATCAAGGCCCGAAGTGGCTGGCTCCAGATCTACTGCTATAACTTACACGTCGGCAGAGCAAGCTCACATCAGTCATAAACTTGCATCGACAACAGACATCGACACAGTCACAAACACTCCCAGTGTGTTATAACAGCGACCAATCTTCTTCTTAGCAGGTCAGATGTTATGACCAACCCATTGTTGGGGAGTTTTGTACACGGGGGCTATTTTATTTCACCCCAACCCTATGCCCCCTAAGGGACAGGGAGGGCTTCTCCAATCCACACGTGGAGACGCGCCTGTTAGCAGTTTCTCCTCTGCTACAGGGTGTGTGTGTGTGTGTGTGTACTTGTGCGCGCGCGCGTGTATGTTTGCGTACATATGCATAAATGTGATTTTCAAATCCCTTATAAATATTCGTATTGGAATTCAATAGAATTTGAGTTATTTTATGTACGTAATTTAAAACTACTATGCGTAATGAGTAAACGAACTAATTCTATGGTATATTTAATTTTTTTTAATACAAAATCTAAGGCCATTGGTTTTATAACAGTTAAACTCTGACAAAGTCGACTTAAGAATAAGTATATATTAAATTAAAAGAAGTATAAAATTAGCTTTTCTCTCTGTTTATTTTAAATATATAGTTATAATACTTTTTCCTTGAGAAGAAAGTAAAAACCAAACAATAAATTAATAATTATTAGTAAAGTATCTTAATTTTTGAATTAGTCGGAAACAATTAATAACTTACTTATTTTAAAACTTGTTATAATAAAAAATTATTCGAAAATTAATCACTTTAAAGCAACTATATGTACATAGCATTCCATTCTTTACGACCGTGCAACACGAACCTTTTTCATTAGTTAACATTTGTAATCCTCGATTAATGATTGTTCCCAATTATTTCATATGCTACGGTATTAAATTTAAACGTTTCTTTTTGATTATACTTCCATGTGAAAAATCACGTGTTGTGATCACATTTCTCTTAGTTGTCTGTGGGTTTTGTATCACTAAGATTTTTATGTTTCGTTAAGTTGGTAATATATCTTCAGGCGGTAAATGAATTTAATTGTATAGCTATTTCCACAGATCCACAAGATCCATAAGATTTTTTTTTTTCTTAACCTCCGGGTACGCAGTCAAGCAATTCTTTCCGCAGAGGATATGAGATGAGTGATTTTGTAGCGTGTTTAAAAAATGCCATGCCTGACCGGGATTCGAACCCAGGACCTCCGCATGAAAGGCCGAGACGCTACCACTCGCGCCATGGAGGCCGGCAGATCCATAAGCCTGAATTCCATTATTAATAAAAAACATTTACAAGTTATCTGTTTTATTATTTATTTACACAGAAAACCTCTAAAAAAATAAAGAAATAAAAATATACTTCATGGCACAACACTATTCTTTTTTAGAAAGATGTGGCTGACGTTAGATCATGTTCACAAACTTGGAAGCACCATTAAAAATTCACTACAAAGTAAATAATATTTTATAGTCCTTTTATAATCTAGCTAAAGCGTTTGATAAGGTGTAACATCTAGAAATCTCATATCAACTGAACTGAAATTGAATAGATATGTAGTTGCAATTCAATTGCAACTCCATATTTATATTGTATTGAAATCATTTCTATCAAAACATTTTATTGAAATTAGATTTTAAGACATTTGTACTACATTCACTCAACAGAATTCAATGTGATTTTTTTTTTCATTTCTGTATATATTATTTTCCAGATAGCGAAAATACTACCGTAGTATCAATCGAAAATGATTCAGCCATACTTGTGTAATGAATCCTTTACTTATGGCTACAAAAACATTCAGTATCATCTTAGCCAAACTCAAGATATATGCAAGCTAATTGAAACTTGAACATAATAACAATAAAAGGGAAAATTCAACATTCTATCTTGAAATTGTAATACAAATGGGATGATAACAATCCATATGTTTATGGCTCACCCTACTATACATCAGCCGGGACTGGTCTAGATTAAAAAGAATCAAGTTATTCAACCTTCCGTTTTTATCAAGAAGGTCGTTAGAACTTCGCCGGTAAGAGTCCGTAGAACTGGAAGAAAAAGCGAAGTTAACGAACTATGTTTACAGTTCTAAACATGACCTAACCTAAAAGTGAATTAAAAATGGAAAAAAAAATAAGCGTGAAAACATTATATTTCAGTTTCATTAGATTTTAAATAAAGAATACTTTCAAAGAATAGCTTGCAGTTTGTTAGGAATGTTTTTTTACTTCCATTTGATGAATCGCGGGAGTCGAATATGTCACTTCTGACAAAAACTGGGTTTACGAATCGTGCCGCTAGGTATTACTACTTAACGGCGGCTTTGAATTTACGAATGATCTCGTATTTTTTTTTTTTTGTCTTCAGTCATTTGACTGGTTTGATGCAGCTCTCCAAGATTCCCTATCTAGTGCTAGTCGTTTCATTTCAGTATACCCTCTACATCCTACATCCCTAACAATTTGTTTTACATATTCCAAACGTGGCCTGCCTACACAATTTTTCCCTTCTACCTGTCCTTCCAATGTTAAAGTGACTATTCCAGGATGCCTTAGTATGTGGCCTATAAGTCTGTCTCTTCTTTTAACTATATTTTTCCAAATGCTTCTTTCTTCATCTATTTGCCGCAATACCTCTTCATTTGTCACTTTATCCACCCATCTGATTTTTAACATTCTCCTATAGCACCGCATTTCAAAAGCTTCTAATCTTTTCTTCTCAGATACTCCGATCGTCCAAGTTTCACTTCCATATAAAGCGACACTCCAAACATACACTTTCAACAATCTTTTCCTGACATTTAAATTAATTTTTGATGTGAACAAATTATATTTCTTACTGAAGGCTCGTTTAGCTTGTGCTATTCGGCATTTTATATCGCTCCTGCTTCGTCCATCTTTAGTAATTTTACTTCCCAAATAACAAAATTCTTCTACCTCCATAATCTTTTCTCCTCCTATTTTCACATTCAGCGGTCCATCTTTGTTATTTCAACTACATTTCATTACTTTTGTTTTGTTCTTGCGTAGGACTTCATCTATGCCGTTCATTGTATAAAAACTTGCTAATATATTTGAAATAATAACATTTTATATACAATATACTTCAGCTTGTTTTAATAGTAAATGCTCTTATGTAAATGAAATTACTGAAGAAGAAACAATTTTTCTAAATCCCAAATCATTTCATTAAAAAGAAATAAAATTATTAGTTAACAAGAGATTATAATTGCTAATAAAACCCAAAATCCATGAACAGTAGGAAATTGCTGAAAATGTGGCAAAAAAAATTTGTTATATAAAACAGAAAAAAATTCGATTGGTTAAAATTTTTATTGTACAATTAAAACTGTTTGAACTTGGAGGAATACAAAAAAGATCATTTAATAATAACATAAAAAGTGTGTCCACGGGTACGATAAAAATAGAAGGTTACACGTAAAAAGTAATAAGTGCAATAATACATCACGGATCTTCGAGTACTCAAAGCCATTATAGCAAATGTATTACAAAAGGAAAAATTATGTATCAACAATTATAAATTACCCAGAAATTAAAAAAATGTTTACTTGTTTGTTCTAGAAAGACAATACATTTTAATACTAAATCCATAAGATAGCAATCAGTAATTCATAAAAAAAACAAAACCGTAATATAACAAAACGCAGTTGGAGAAACTTTACAGCGTTTTAAAAATAATTTCTTTTAAAAGCTGTAATCAAAAATTTTCAAATAGGGTTTGGTTTATTATCAACATGGTGTATTTGTAAAAGTTATCTTAACAAGAGAAAAAGTTCTATCTCGATTAATGCAAAATGTAGTAGAGTTTTAATTTAAAAAAAAAATTACAGTTGGTTAGTATTTTGTCTGAATTTATAATAATGTCTGACATTTACTTCTTTATTCTGTTAAATATTTTCATATTTTTAAAGCTTTATAAATTTTCAATCACTATATTCTAACTTTGTCATTCATTTCATTGTTATAATAATTTATAAATGCGAACCATTCTATAAATCTTAAATAACATCTCTTACAAAAATATTTAGAGTTGACAAAGTTCGATAAAAAAAGATACGATTCGTAGTTATTCTTGTCAGATCAGATTGTCTTAAAATAATAAAAACTACAAATTCCCATTAATGATCAATTCAATAAACTGGAATTTTACATAAACCTGAATATTATTACGAAAGTATAATTTAGGATAAATTATACTCATCTTAAATAAATTTAAATTATGGATAAATTATGTCATCTTAATTTAAAAAAAGAAGGATGTTGTAAGTTAAAAGAATAAATATTACTCGAGAAGATGTTGCTAGTAAAAATTTACAGAATTGAATTTTCAAGAAAAAGTTTCTTTGAGTCCGGTGACTGACAACGGGTATAAGAAACTTCAATTTATAGATTATTTTGAAATATTCATGTACCTATTACAGTTACTGGTCAATAGAATACTGCTAGCAGGAATCTTATAATTCTCTTACAAAAGTCTATTATTAAAAATTCATACATATTTCTTTTCATTGTTGACAAATCTGTTGAGAGAATCACAGTTTTTGATCTTTAACCCACCGAATTGGTCTAGTGGTGAACGCGTCTTCCCAAATCAGCTGATTTAGAAAGTCGAGAGTTCCAGCGTTCAAGTCCTAGTAAAGCCAGATATTTTTACACGGATTTGAATACTAGATCGTGGATACCGGTGTTCTTTGGTGGTTGGGTTTCAATTAACCACACATCTCAGGTATGGTCGACCTGAGAATGTACAAGATTACACTTCATTTACACTCATGCATATCATCCTCATTCATAATCTGAAGAATTATCTAAACGGTAGTTACCGGAGGCTAAACAGGAAAAAGAAAGAAAGTTTTTGATCTTTAAACATTTGACTTAAGTTTTTATTTTTATTTGCTTACAAACTTTATTTAGAATCGGTGTAAACACATATTCAAATTTGTGATCAAATTACACTACAAAAACGAAACAAAAATAATTTAAAATTTTATGAAATGGATTAAATCTTGACCCGTCAAAATAAACTATTCTAAAACAGGCCCGATAAAATTGCCTGTTCTAAAATAGCCAAGAATAAATAGCCCCGAAAAAATTTGTACGTTTAACGTTAATTAGATCAGGTCAGCAAGTGTAGGTTATGTTTGGTTTAAATGTAAACTTCCTTTTTTACGCGGGTTTCTCGTAATATATTTTCCTTAGAAATTAGTATCGGGTGATTGTTTTTTTTTTTTATTTCTAGTTATCGTTTTGACCCCCACCAGTCCTTAACGATTTAATCCATTTCATAAAATTATTAAATTATTTTTTTTCCGTTTTTTTAGTATAATTTGAACACAAACGGGAGTATGTATTTTCACTGATTCTAAAATAAAATTGTTAATAAATAAAAATAAAAACTTAACTCAAAATATTAAAGTTCAAAACAATGTGACTCCTATAACAAATTTGTCAACAATGCAAAGTACTATATATTAATTAATTAATAACAGAGTTTTATAACAGAATTATAAGATTCCTGCTAGCATTATCCTATTGACCAATAAATGCAATAGTTACATCATGAATATTTCAAAAGAAACTATAAATATTAAGTCTCACAACCGTAGTCACTTACCGGATTCAGAGGGTCTTTTACTTAAAAATTCAATACTCTAAATTTTTTTATTAGCCACATATTGTTGAGTAATATTTATTCTTTTAGCTTTTAACAACATCCCTTCTTTTTTGTTAATTAAGACGACATCGTACATTTTTAAGAATGTTCTGGGATGTAATTGTAGTTTATCTTGAATTATACTTTCATAATAATATTCAGGTTTATGTTCGAGATGTGATCAAAAAATACGGTAAATGAATTTTTATAGCGGCAACTGACGACGCTACATCCATATTCTGTAATTTGACCAATAGCGTGATCAAATGAGACAGGCAGGGACAAGTTGTAACACGTTCGAGCTTGCCAGTCATCTGCCAGAGCCTCTAGAGTGAGGTTGTATTTATCGTGTCGCGCAACATGGATTTTGAACAACGCATTAACATTAAGTTTTGTTTAAAGTTGCAAAAGAGTGCCAAAGAAGCTCACGAAATGTTAGAATCGGTGAACGGCGATAATGTGGTAACTTTGAAGACTGTGTACAAGTGGTATGACCGATTTAAAAACGGAAATGAGTCTGTTGAAGACGAGCAGCGTGCGGGACTTCCAATAACCTCAAAAACAGTTGAAAATGTGCAAAAGTGGAAACAATGGTCCGTTCAAACAGGCAAATGACTATTCGAGAGCTATCGGAAGGCCTTAACATCTCGTACGGATCCGTTCAAAGCATTTTAACTAATGAATTGCAAATGAGACGAGTGAGTGCAAAATTTGTTCCCAGACTTTTGAGTGATGAACAGAAGGAAAATCGTGTGACAATTTGCACGGAGTTGAAGGGTCGTCTTCATGCAGATCCGGACTTCATGGCCAAAATTGTAACTGGAGGTGAAAGTTGGGTCTATGGCTATGACCCTAAGACCAAAATGCAGCGTTCCCAATGGAAAACCACTTCTTCTCCTCGCCATAAAAAGGCATGTCAGTCAAAATCCAACATCAAGGTCATGCTCGTTGTTTTTTTTCGATAGTGAGGGCATAGTGCGATCAGAGTTCGTTCCACTTCATTTACACTCATACATATCATCCTCATTCATCCTCTGAAGTATTATCTGAACGGTAGTTACCGGAGACTAAACAGGAAAAAGAAAGAAAGAAGAGTTCTTTCCAAGGGAAACAACTGTAAACTCTGAATTTTATAAGGGTGTACTGCACCGTTTGCAAAACGACGTACGAAGAAAGCGACCAGAAAAATGGACCAATGGCTTCCTTCTTCACCACGACAACGCGCCGTGTCACACCTCGTTTC
This sequence comes from Lycorma delicatula, assembly GCF_047948215.1. NCBI lineage: Eukaryota > Metazoa > Arthropoda > Insecta > Hemiptera > Fulgoridae > Lycorma > Lycorma delicatula. The sequence continues at coordinate 38,977,533 of NC_134455.1, forward strand.
TCATTCGCGAGTTTTTGGCCGAAAAAAGTGTTCCTGTCTGTCCACATCCGCCATACTCACCGGATTTAACACCATGCGACTTTTGGTTCTTGCCAAAATTTAAAACCGTGCTTAAAGGAAAACGTTTTGACACCGTTGCTGCCATTGAGAGAGCCACGACCGAGCAGCTGAAAGCCCTTCCGAAAGACGCTTTCCAGAAATGCCTGCAGTCATGAAGTCAACGTTGGGATAAGTGCATTGCTAGCCAAGGACAGTACTTTGAAGGAGATTAAATCGAATTCTATGTAACCTTATTACTTTTTTTAATAAAAAATTATTCACCGTAGTTTTTGATCACACCTAGTAAAATTCCAGTTTATGAATTGATCGTTAATAGTAATCTCTAGTTTTTTAATATTTAAGACGAGCTGATCTGATAAGAATAACTATGTTATCTTCCTATCTACCTTTGTGTCTTGAACTTTGTTAACCAAATACTTTTGTAAGAGATGTTATTATTTAGGATTTATGGAAGGGTTCATATTTAGAAATTATTATAACAATAAAATGAACGAAAAAGTTAGAATAAAGTGACTGGAAATTTGTAAAGCTTTAAAAATATTAAAATATGTAACAAAATAAAGAATTAAATGCCAGACGATATTATAAATTCAGAAAAATCAACTGGCATCTTTTTTATTTTAATTTAAACTCTGCTGTTACTGTCATTAATCAAGATAGAACTTTCAATTTTTTTCGTATTACATAAATTTTACAAATGCACCATGTTAATAATAAACCAAACTCTATTTAAAAATTGTTGATAACAGATTTAAAAAGGAATTTTATAACGCTGTAATGTTTCTTTATAATTCCCTTTTTTTATCTAAAATTCACGGTGAGGCAAGAGCACTTCTTGCATTTTATCAATAACTGTTATTTCGTCGTCAGACATTGTTAAAAATGTCTTAATCCTATTAATTTCTTCAATAAAATTAGTTTTTTAATAGTTGAAAAAATAAGTCTAGAAAGAGAAAAATAAAATTTGATTTCGTATATTGTATAAATTCAGGATATGTGCTGCTCTCACTTGGGGATACGTTGAACTTCTTGAACACAAAGTCAACTTGTATAGTAAGAGAACGTTTCCATTTTTTATACAAAAACCGAAGAATTTAGAATAATTTAATTTTTTGTCAACATCTTGCAGTAAAATTGATATAATGAAATTATAAAAAATATTTCTCCTCGAACATATTTGATTTTGAAGAATAGTAAACATATACATTTAGTAGCGTAAGCTAAATATGATGTATTTATATTAAATTGACTGCTTATATTACTAGTCATACATATTTGAACTACTAAATCCAGTAAACCAAATGTAAGAATCATATTATAAATACATTACAGTATGTGCATGTCCGGTTGAGTGTGTAAGTGCATGTGTGCACACCTGTACTCTTTTCTTAAATTATTTTCAACAATAATATTTTTAGCATCCTAGTTTGTTGAACTTTTGCAGAAATAGTTTACAAATTGTTTTTCTGGTTTTGAATATACTATTAATGAAAATTTATTGTATTTTATTTTATTATCCTCGTGTAAAACATTTGTTGAACATAATTATGTATAAATAGTTGAAAATAAACGGAATAACAAACGGGTTTTGAACAGATTTTTTTATAATTTAAATTTAAAAAATTAACATAGAGAAGAGTTTTCTCTAACTGTCATTTATAACTGCAAAAAGTAACAGATCCAAAAAAAAAATTATTTTTTTCATTTTTCATTTCTGCGTGTGACACAGATTATTCAAGGGAGAAATTTGGTATCACTGGTACACAGCAAAAATTAATACAATCAAAATAAAATTAATAATAAATTCCCAAAGATGATATATTTTCTACAAAAAAGTAAATTCACAACTACTGGTCGTCATAGAATAAAGACAGCCATGAGTGTTATGTAAGAAGGTATGTTTATGAATTGATCATTAATGGTAATCTCTAGTTTTTAATATTTTAAGAAAAGCTGATATGATAAGAATAACTGTTATAGATCTACATAAGCAAACATAACAACTGTGTGATTTTAACGTTTTATAAATTTACATTTAACATAATTTAATTTTAATGATCTGAAGTTGAAGAATAAATTTTCCTGAGGATGGTTTTCTGAAGATAACCGAAAGTGCTAGAAAAGAGAACGCGGACGAATTGTTGGTAACGTTGAATTTCTTTTATTTATACTTAAATTAAAGGATGTTCCCTATCTCCGTTACTTTTTAATCTTTACATGGAACTAGCAGTTAATGATGTTAAAGAACAATTTAGATTCGGAGTAACAGTACAAGGTGAAAAGATAAAGATGCTACGATTTGCTGATGATATAGTAATTCTAGCCGAGAGTAAAAAGGATTTAGAAGAAACAATGAACGGCATAGATGAAGTCCTAAGCAAGCACTATCGCATGAAAATCTACAAAAACAAAACGAAAGTAATGAAATGTAGTAGAAATAACAAAGATGGACCGCTGAATGTGAAAATAGGAGGAGAAAAGATTATGGAGGTAGAAGAATTTTGTTATTTGGGAAGTTGAATTACTAAAGATGGACGAAGCAGGAGCGATATAAAATGCCGAATAGCACAAGCTAAACGAGCCTTCAGTAAGAAATATAATTTGTTTACATCAAAAATTAATTTAAATGTCAGGAAAAGATTTTTGAAAGTGTATGTTTGGAGTGTCGCTTTATATGGAAGTGAAACTTGGACGATCGGAGTATCTGAGAAGAAAAGATTAGAAGCTTTTGAAATGAGGTGCTATAGGAGATTGTTAAAACCCTGATGGGTGGATAAAGTGACAAATGAAGAGGTATTGCGGCAAATAGATGAAGAAAGAAGCATCTGGAAAAATATAGTTAAAAGAAGAGACAGACTTATAGGCCACATACTAAGGCATCCTGGAATAGTCGCTTTAATATTGGAAGGACAGGTAGAAGGGAAAAATTGTGTAGGCAGGCCACGTTTGGAATATGTAAAACAAATTGTTAGGGATGTAGGATGTAGAGGGTATACTGAAATGAAACGACTAGCACTAGATAGGGAATCTTGGAGAGCTGCATCAAACCAGTCAAATGACTGAAGACAAAAAAAAAAAAACTTAAATTAACTTAAGTTAGATATTTATTTGTTATTTGCTAACTTAATTAGACTAGTTCTACCTGCAGAAGTGTAAATCAGTCGAACAAGATTCATTTACAACAGAGGTTCCCAAACTTATTTTTTCATAGACCACATTCAAAGGGGGTTCCGATGGAATCCCTGCAGCTAAATTTCTATCATATTTCCAGTAAAATGTGAAGATTAGATCTAACTATGAAAATTTTCGTTACGCCTGAGTTCCACGAACCAACAGCTTCCAAAAAAAAGTGATAATTGATTGGTTAATTTTTGATTGACTGCGCTGTGACTGGATGTCAAAAAAGTAAAGTTGGCCGATCAAAAAATATGCTTCCATCCAACTTTACATTTTTGACATCTACTCACAGCACAAGAAAGCAATCAATTCTCACTTATTTTATTTAGAAAACTTCCCATTCAGAGTGGTAAAAAGCAAAAGAAAAATAGTACATTTTTTGTGTTGCATTTATTCAAATATGTAATCATTACTAATTATTGTTATCATATTGCAATGTAATATAATAAAATTGTCGTAATATAATTAAAATTAAACATTAATAGCGTAATGTAACTTCTACAATGACAAACACAAAATAGTTACAATATTAATGGGAGGGATGTACTTGATGTTTTGATAGCAAATTATCAATATTTAGCTTTAGTTTTGTTAGGAATAAGCGCAAATCTCCCCGTTCTGTGATATTGAATGTGCTCCTTTTTTTGATAAAAGGTTTGTAACAACAGTAAAACTTTTTTCGACATGATATGACGAGGGAAACGCTATCAAAAGCTTTCTCGCAATTCCCCACAGTCCAGGATATTTTTCTGGTATTTCTGCCTGAAAAATGTTTGATTCCCTCTTTTAAATTTCCCCTTCAGCTCCTCATTAGTGCTAAGCTCGAGTAGCTCCTCTTGTAATATCACATTCTCCACTTGCGTTTCATCAAATTGATTTATGATCCGTGGTGGTATTTCCATCGTCAGAATATCTTCAAATCTGATTTTGAAGTCATCATGCAGGGCAATTAAATCTTGAACGTATGTCTGAATATTCTCTTCAAGGCATTCTACCTGTGACAAGTTTGAAAGCTGCTAGCTTTGTAAGTCTCGACACGTTCGTTGTACTGAATATGAAATATGCAAGTTTTTACAAGTAACAGTCGCTGAGCTTCTCAAAACATTATCTGCCTAGATTGATACGCAAATTCAACCCAACATTTTAGTTCTTAACTATCGAAACTAGATGAATTGTCGTGGACACCCGCTTACGAATTGTGACCCCCCATTTTTTTGTCACGCCAACGTAGACCCCCGTCGAGTCTCCCGTGGACCCCTTGGACCACATTGGGAATCAATGATTTACAATATAATTACAGTTTACTAAAATATTCTTATTACTTAACCATTTTCTCTGCTGCAAGCAAAGAAAAGAAAATACTAATCTTTTGGTAAAATTATATGCGATAATTTATCAAGTGAAATATAATTATAAATTTATTTAAAGTAAAGAATTAGTTATCGTATTTTATACTATTCATAATACAAGAAAATTATACATTTTACCAAATAATCATAATATTAGAGTAATATATTAATTTTAATATATATATATATATATAAGTTAAGTTTGTTACTCAACGATTTACGTTTTTAAATTACATTTATTTCATTTATTTACATTAATACAGTTTTGTATCCCTTTTATTATATATTTATATTAATTATTATTATCAGAGTTGGTAATTACAAAATATATATATATATATAATATTAACTTCGGACGTAAAGTGTGCATCTTTCCTGAACGAGATCTATAGTAGAACTTCATTGAATGAGATCTATTTCACAACTTCACTGTATGAGGTCTATCATAGAATTAAATAAATATGTTACAAAGACAAAGGGCTCAACTGCAATAATTCTTAGAAACAAATGATTATTTAGAAAATAAGTGATTGCCAGGAACAAGTAGCTTATATTACGTTAATATCAGCTTGATACTATAATCAATATATTGTAGTCTTTGTAAATCGGTCAAAATTGATTGTATATATGATAAACAAGAAAGTTTACGAATAAATAATATAGCACTATGAAAGTAGACAAATTGGTAGCAATTGAAAAAAATGTTTATGATTTGTAGTTCCAAAAAAAAATATAATATGGTTATACTTCTTTTCTAATGCAGCTTATTTGCCTGCTTGTATGATTGAATTTTATGTATATCTTAAAAGGGCACTAAAACTAGAAAAACAGCTAGTTTTTTCCTTTTCAACTTTCCCAGTAATATTATTAGATTGGTTATTATACTTAAATCAGATACTGATAGTGTATATGATATTTACTCTTCATTATCTGACCCAGCCACTTCTATGCCAATGACGCATGTAAAACCTTTGAAGTAAAAGTGACAGAAATTTTCTTTCTCTGATAGTAATATTCACCATGTGATATTTATTTTCCACAACATTGTACAAAATAAATATCAGTGATGTCACTTATGAAACTGAATCTCACCTGCATTTTGATGAGCTTACCATGATGCTGTGAAATAGTAAATTCGAATCGGTGTGCGTGACAATGGATAAAAATTAATTTCTCAAGTCCCCTGATATACTTGGTCTAAATTGCTTTCGAATTTTGGAATGTATAATTTTCAGGTGTCTTGTTTCAGATGGCACTATCTTACAACTATTTCTGTATGGCACTTATCTTATTTACAATGGTTATGGTGTAATGTTTTGCATGATTAATGGTTGGAAACTAAAAAAATACTCGTGAATAATGAATTTCGTTTAAAATGTAATTTGATGCACTATTTATAAAAATATAAATTTTTTTAAATGAATTCGTTCATTTTCTGTGAAATACTTTTCAGTTTTCTAAAAAATATTAACGTATTATTTTTCAAACTGCTAATATATACTGGCTATCATTTTACAAAAAAAAAAAATTTTTTTAATTTAGTAAGGGTAATATATCAATTGAAATTAAAAAAAAATCAATATCCATTTTATATTTTACTAATTTTAGAACTTTGCTGAATTGTTTCTTTTAACAACTGGTGTAAAATTCATTTATAAATTTAATGTTGAATATTATAATTATGACGATCAAAATGATGATGATTTTTTTTATTCTCCTATTTCTTCCTTACAGAAAATATCTTTACTGATGTCATCACTTTCAAATTTCAATTAAAACACATAATGCAACGGGTATATATTCTCATATTAGTTGTTTCTTCATGATGAAAGATTGAATAGACTTTAGTATTCGAGTAATTCTTCTACATCAAATCGGTGTTTGGCATATAATGTCGATAATATTCCTAAAATAGTATATGATGCGGCATCTATGTTTATTCACAGTACATCGGAAAACCTTATTTGATTAGTTCATGATGAACACTAAAGTCAGTGACACTTTTAAAAAATAACATGTCTATAACATCTTCAAAAGACGTCCGACTCAGAAAACTCTCATCAATTGTAAAAATTGTAGAATGGCCACTAATAGACGTTTTTAGACTTTTAACAATCATAAATCTTGGTTAGTACCGCTGGAGAGATGTTTTATTAATTGAGTTTTAAAGATGATCTACTATTCCTTTTAGCTTCACAGACCCAGAGTATCCAGTGCACTTGATAGTCGCAACACGTTAGTACAACTCAGGTTTATGGTATTTAGGACAACCTTTGTTCGGCAACGTTTTATTTTACTTTCGGGATCTCACATAGAGATCCCAAATTTTTTTCGAAAGTTCAAAGTTGCTTTCGCATTCAGCTGGTCTATCATATATAATATGATGTAGGACTGAATGGTAAAAATCACCAAACAAGGTAAAACAATACCATATATTATACAAGATTTGCATAAAAACCTTATTTGGGTTTTACAAGCCTTCGTACATTTGAAATTGGATTATGGGGTTGTTGCTGACTAATCAGTTACAAAATCCCATACGAACAATTTACAGATAGTGTACCATATTGCTATTACAAGGTACCTACCAAACTATTATCATTTATAGCCTGGTCTATGAAGATGGAATTTAGACACTGAAATACAGAATAGAGATCCAATTGCTTTCATACGCATTAACTCCAGAGCAATTACTAATCATTACCTTGATGCTTTACAGGAGCAGTGTGCTACGTATTTCAACCCAGATCGAATTTTTGATATACAGAAGTACTTTCATAAGGGGTATGAAATTGAACTCAAGGAAATACTTCCGAGTTTATAATAAATTCCACCTTTTCGTTATTTTCTTGATTGAGACATCAAAATGATTTCTTCCAATGCTCAGAATGAAGTTTACAACCTTTTTTTTTCATTGACGATGCTTAAAAATAGGAAACTGGCAGAACTGACCACCTTACACATGACAGAATTAGTGACAATAGAAGAAGCCTTTAGTATTACTAAAACGGTTGATGAAGAGACTACGCTTGCATGTTTATTCTTGAATTCTGTAACAGCTTTACACAACAAATTCACGAAAGACGCTCAAGTCAATACTTCCGGTTAAATTTGTACAATCAGAAGTGTAATCATATGTACGTATGCAGGGGTACGTTGGTAAAACTGGAAAGAAGTGCCGATGAATCAGTCAGTGTCAAAAAATCGTGGTACAGTGCATCGGATCCCAATAAGGATAGACAATATTAAAAATTACCCTACCGAAGTTGTGAAAGTAAATGTTAGATAAACTAGAAGAATTTTACGATAAGTATAAATGGAATAAAAAAAATCCTCTGAAATAGACTCTCATTCACTTTTAAGGTGCACTCACATAACACATTTTCAGATCGATAACAAACTGCTTTTTGTATACTTTGATTGGTGACAATAAACGTAGATTTCCCCTATAATTCGTCATTACAGTGACCTCAGAAAAAGATTCAGAGATTACAACCCAATGAACTTTGTTAATGAAATTAAGTTTGGATTTGTTGTCTTTTAAGGGGACTGTTTCTGATACAAAAGACCTGTGTGATTAAGTTTCTGTCTCCACTTAAATTAGCACGCAAGCCAATTATAAAAATGTTTTAGTTTAAGTCACCGCAATTTGTGGGCATTTTTACACACACTTGCAATGTTTTTATAAATTTTTTTGAGTGAAAAATAATAATGAAAAGTGATTTTTGAGAGAACTTATGAATTTAACAATCTTAGCCCAAATAAAAATAAGTATAAGAGTAATGAAAGGTATAACATTAATTATGAGAGTACCAATCTCGCATATAATTCAATAGAACCATATTAAAAATTGCCTATATAGTGCTATTCATCAAAAAATAATAATCAAAACTAAAACTAACAGGTTTGTGCACTGTGCTGTTAAATAAAACCATTCTAAAATACGTTCTATAGAGTTACGTGCGAAAGACTATTGCGTGCCTAGTTACTTACCACTTAATGTTTTGTAATAGTTCATATTGTTCGAAAGTTATTCGGAAAAAATATTTTTTACCAATTTTATCTTCTGTTTCGCTTATTATTCCAGTTATTCTACCAACTCCGAACGCTATATTCAATGGTTTAGAATAGTTACTTTCATTCAGAATAACCAGAGAGATGCATTTTATTTAAACAATCTTGTATAGGATCAGATTTTCTAAAAAGATAGAATACAAATGTTTTTCGTAAAAATTTATCTATTTGTTACTTTTATTATGTATATATCGAGGGAAAATGTACCGATTAGATGACGCTGTCGGGTTGAAAATAACTAGCGGAAAACTTTGTTTATTTTTTTTCTACATCATATCAGTAGTAAATAAGATAAAATTTTAACGGTTGGTAACACTGTATAATCTAATATTAAACGATATATTTTAAAAGGTTACGGTAGCTGATCTGGCGTTCAAAATATGATTATTACCTGATCAATGCCAACAAACTTTGGTAAATATAAATCACCATTATGTTTGAACTAAAGAAGATGCTATGGAATCAAAGGGTAAAATTGCTCAAGAAAAGAATAACATTCATTAAAAGTAGAACCCAATGTGGGTTACATTTTACAACATGATTTTTGTTAAAATTACAGTATTTTATTTTGGCTCATTCAAATAAATTCTAAAATTTTAATGCCTTTGATGTCCAATGCTCAAGATGTAATTCCTGTAAAGGAATTGCAATGTAAAATGAAAATTGTAAAGGAATGCAATTTTCTGTCACGAAAGTTCTGATTATATATTGATATAATTTTACTACCCAGTAAATATTAGCACCAAAATATATCATTTTCTGTCGGGATAACTTTTTTTTTTTTTGATACGGCCCGGAAGGACCAATTAGTCATTTATGTTTAGTCTTTCTTATCTTCCAATACTCTTTCATTTTCCTGGAAAAATCCCTTTTCCGTTCCTATGTCCAAACCGTCCCCGTTTTCTTTTTAGGATTTTCTGCAAATTTAACACCGGGCAAGTTGTTATAATTTCCAGATCCTGTTCTGAGATCTTGCAGTGCAATGCCTGCTTCTTTGATGTCTTAAAGCCCCTCAGTGAGCCACACTAATTGCGTTTTTAGCTTTAGCAATCTTTCCAAGAGTCTTTCACTTTTCCTTGATTCCTCCAAACGCAAGAGGTTGCCAAAGAATTTTATTCTCTTCTTTTTTATTTCTTCTGTATTTGGTGTAACGACCTCATACATTTTATAGTTTGGGAGTAATCTCCACTTTCCTTCCACCAAGTTTACCCCGCCAATACAGGTCCTTACCATCCTTCTTTCTATTTTGGCTAATTTTACAGTTCTCGATGCTATCTTGATTTGTCCCAGTGTTTCACTCCCATACATTATTACCGGTTTGATCACCGTATTATAGTGTCTTATCTTTGCTTGTTTGGAAAAGCATTTCTTGTTATAGGTGTTTCGTGTGACCACTTGTGCCATTGCACAAGTCTGTGTGCTCTTTCTTGCTAGGCTATTTTCTCGTTTAGATTCCATGTGATGACTTCACTCAAATATTTAAATTTTGATACTATTTTAATTCTGCCACCATTGATTTCCAAATTGGATAATTTTATTTATTTATTTTTTTTTAATAATGATTTATCAAAAAAAGTCAGTAGTAGTTAATAATAATAAATATGATAACAAACATAGACCGATAAAAATTCAGAACTTTCATCTGTCTTAATGATGAATAAATCTTTAAAAACACAAGGATGGATGTGTTGCGAAAAATATCAGGGTGAGACAGGTTCACTAGATTGGTTGTAGCGTCAAGCACTATGTGAGAAATATGACCTACAAGCGAGGAAGCGTTTGACTCACCTATTTCTCTTTCACCTCAACTACAGTTCAGTATTACTCCTGACAGTCTACCTTTAAAATTATGAAATTTAACAAAGTAATTTAGTAAAACCTTAAATCCTAGGAGAACAAACTTATCTGGATATTAATTTCTATTTCTATTTTTAATATAAAAATGAATTTTCAGCCGTAAATTAATAATATAAGTACATTGATTTAGTCATTTATTTATTACAACGATATTACCGTTAACTAGTTTTATTTCGAATAATATAAACAACATTCTGATAGATGAAGTGCGTTGGCAGGATTTTAGAAAATACAATAGGTATGTTTCATAAAATTATTGAGAGAAGAGGCTTTTTCAGTCACTAAAGTACACTTTTTTCAGTCACTATAACACACAAATATTTGAGTAAAATTTATTACAGAATAAAAGATACTGTGGCGGATTGACACTCAGTTTTCCAAATTTAACTAGAATAACTTATACAATACTAAATAAAGGTGCAACAGTTAAATCCACAATTGTACATTTGATCTTATCACATAAAATAATTGTGAATAATTCAATTTTCTTGGTTTTATGCAACTGTATTTTGTTTCTTGAATAACTAATACTTTTAAAAGCATATCATATATTAAGATTTATTAAAAAGCAAAAAATTTATCATCAAAAGTTAAGCCTGGGTAATGAAATTACTTCTCTAGTTTTACACTAAAATTGTTAAGTTTTACATAAAATACTTTTAATTTGTTATATTTACTATACATTTTTATGTTTTCTTTGAATTTTTTCATAATTGTGTAGAAACAAAACTTTTCAAAGCAATATATGTTTTATATATATATATATATATATATATATTTAAAAGAGAACATCTTTACGTTCTCTTTTTTAAAAAGGGAACTTCTATTTATTTAAATTTATATTTTTAAAATAATATGAATTTACTTTATTAATATTAACTGTACAATTATTGATATGCGGCGTACATGCTAATGACGTAATAATGTGAAATCGGACATTAATAATTTCACGAACGATTACAATAAAAGCACATCCGTACAGTGAGATATTTTAAGTAGTGCTGAATAATTATTAGTTCAATTAAAATAAAGAGACAAAGCCTGCAGGTGCATTACGTTCTTCCACACGGTGGGTTTTCCTGGAAACTAGAGATAGGCAACATACGTGGCTTATGAAATATAATTAGGTTTAACATACATAATTATTACATGATTTATTAACATAATTTATATGTATACATACGTACTGCATACGAACCGCTAATTTTGTTAAGTTATTTATTTATATATTTTTTTTTTTTTTAATTTATGTAATGGATATTATTTTATTTTTTTTAAATGTTATAACTGCATAGTTTTTAATTTTTCAATGAGGGAGGCTCCAAAATTAAATTGCAAAGCCTCTTACAAAAGCTCTCATACGATTACTGAATAACAATAACTGAAAGTAATTTATTGGGTGTTCTTTATTAAAATAATTACATCAAATTGTTTTATGAAAAAAAGAAACTTAAACCAGTAATTGAGATTTTCAAGAATGGTAGTTCACAATTCAAATATAACCTAGCTTATTTTAAGAAAATATAATACGTCATAACAGAAAAATACCCAGGTAATTACTGTATCTTTTCATACATTCATTATGTGATTTTTGAAGTAAAACTTTTACGATTTAAATTTCTATAAGAAATTACATGATGCATTTATTTGTTTGAGTAAGTAAATTAAAATAAATTGTTTTTTTCTGATAAAAATTTAAATATTTATATAATATATAACTTTACTAGAAAATTTAGCTACTTAATAAGATTTATAAATTAATAATAAAATATGTTTTATGAAATTTTATAATATTTAGAAACTTTTACCAAAATAAATTTATCGCAATGGTTTTCACAAGAATCGAACTCTCTTTAAGCTAAAATCTTTAAGCTAAAGATTCTTTGAAGCTATCATGAGACGTTTTGCGTACGCCCTGTATTTTTTTAAAGGCAATAAGATTCTCTGTGGTAGGACGTTTTTTATAGGCGTTATACGCTCTTTTATTTCTTTTAATAACTTGACTAATTTCATCGTTCCACCATTCAACGGGTTTCTTCGTAAGTTTCCCAGATGTTTTGGGAATGTATCTCGACGCATTAGTTATAGCGTCGACATCGTCTCCGATAACTCCAGTTGTGTCAGGGAGTATCGTTCTAGCTGTGAAGCTCGTCCAATCTGCCTTATCAAACAACCATCTTTGAGAGATGGGATATGTTTTTCTTGTAATATCAGTTACAATTTGCACCGGGAAATAATCGCTTCCATGCAAATCGTCTCAAACATGGAAGGTGTACCTCGGTGCTATTGATCCGCTTATGAGAGCAAGAACTATACAGGACGTCGATCCATTTCTGGCATTGAAAAAGGTTCCTGACCCGTCCTTTAAAATAATAAGTTCAGAATTCATCAGGAACCTTTCCAATTCTCTTCCGCGCGGTTCTACTCGATCCGATCCCCAAAGAGAATTATGAGCATTAAAATCACGCACCAGTAAAACAGGTGGGGGAAGCTCAGAAATTAATCGCGCTATGTCATCCTCCTTCCAATCAAAATTCGGTAAGTATATGCTGCAGACAGTGATTTGAACGGACGCTTCATTCTGATGGCGACTGCTTGAAGGTTTGTATTTAGTACAACCGCTTCGGTGGTAGCTCTGGCCGATGTTAATATGGCTACTCCACCTCTAACTCTTACAGTTGGCGTTTGATCTTGCCGAAATATAATGTATCCTCTTTATTGAAAAATTCATTTCGGCAGAAATGTGTTTCTTGCAGACACATACAGATTGGGTCTACATTATGTACCAAGCGTTGGAGCTCATGGATGTTTGAAAAACATCCATGTTCCATTGTACAATTGACTCGCTGATATTAAATTAATTTATGGCCTAGGTTTTCCTTTCGGCTTACCTTTTTTTCTCTTTTTTTTCATGCTGCGAACACGAAGCTGTTCGCAGACAACATCGTCGCCCGTTTAGCTTCCGGTCTCCGAAGCGGAGACAACCGACGACGATGGACATAGGTCGGCGCCAGTTTCTGGCGTCGATTGAGAAGCAGAAACCTGGCCGACCCCCGACACGGGGATCGCACCAGTCACCGCCTGTGGAAGGGGGGACACTTGGCTCCACTGTTTAGTTTTTTGTGTCCTCTGTGTTTTAGAGACCACCTCAATTGCAGGAGGCTTGTGAGCCTCCATAATGGACTGTGAAGCAGCAACTTTCTTCTCATCGAGTTGAATCTCTCTAAGACGGACTTGAACTTCTGGTTTAGCGTCCGTTTTCTTCTGTACAGGAGCAACTTTCTGTTTCGGAGATGTATCTTCAGGAGGCTGTACTTTTATCTTTGGTTTAACAGGTTCTTTAGTATTGAAAGGCTTCAACTTTTTTCAATGATTCTTTCAATCATGTTAGCCAAAGTAGGCGCAAGTTTGCTGATGAGCTGACTTTCAGCGACAGCAATCGGTGCAGGAGCAGGAACAGCAGCCGCAGCCTGAGCATAAGTTGTTGTTGCTCTAGTCTTGCGGGCGTTAACAATCTTCTTTGCTTCGAAGTAGCTGACCTTTTACTTCCTGCACAGCCACCTCGTCTTTGTAGACAGGACAGTTCCTGGATCTACAAGAATGCGATCCCTTAAAATTGATGCATGTAGGAGGTTCTTTACATGGCTCTCCCTCGTGCAACTCTTCGCCGCACACGAATATTTGTGGTCTCTCACTTCTGACAGCGGTGTGGCCAAAACGTTAGCACTTGCAGCATCTCATTGGCTGCAGGACAGATGCCCGCACATCCAATCGATGTATTCCCGCTCTTACTTTCTCCGGCAAAGTAGGCCGGTTAAATGTGAGAACATGAGAGTCTGAAGGTAGGACTTCGCCATTCCTTCTCATGTTCAATCGCCGATTGAACATGAGAGTTCAATCGGCGACACTCTATTACACCTTGTGCTGCTAGTTCCTCAAAACTTTCTTGCTCCGAACAGTTTAAAACATCCCGACAGACCACAACACCCCTTGAGGTATTGAGTGTGCCATGGAGATCGACACGTACAGCCAATTTTCTAATTTTTTTCAGCCTTAGGATCTTCTGAGACTGAGTATCATTTACAGTCTCCACATGTAGTCCAGTGAAGGTTTTTTCTAATTTCTTTATCAGGGCCTCCAGCACATTTATTTATTTCCCGAGCAGTGAGGAAGGGAAATTACCTTCGAGAAATTACCGTCTTCCTTTGTGATTATTAAATATTTCGGTTTCGGAATGTTGCTCTTGAAAAAGCTTCTTGCAAGCTTTTTCTAGCCTCAACTTCTATTCTTCGAGATTCTCCACTCTTTCTCCGTTTCGCCTCGGGCAAAACGGCCGGTTCTAAACGAGGGTGTTTTCGTGAACCCTCTGCCACGTTTGATTGTTCAACTTGAAAGAACGTTTAATCCCTTCTGTAATAAGGCTAGCCATTTCCACTCCAGGGCTACCAACCCTGGAGGTCCGTTCGGGTACTCCGGTGGAACCGGCATATGTCTTCGCAGAGAGCGGATGAGCAGTCTCTGCACTGACTCCAGGCCCTTACACACCGAGGTTTTCAGGGCTCCCATGCCCCGAAAAACATGGGCACCTTAACTACATGCTTGCCATCGCGGGGGGTATGTGGACAACGAAAGGCCTCCGTTACACCTACAAATAACTTCGAACGTGACCGCCACATCTTCACCTCTAAAGGTGGTATCAATCGATGTCCGTAATCGTTAAAAGTTTCGTACCTGCAGGTGGCCGCGAAATCCCGTCCTGAAATTCGGCCTGTAGATATAATTTGGTCGGAAATGAACATGTCCGAGAACAACATTCGGAACCCCGTTAGCCAGCTGAATGTACGTGAGTACAGAAGTTGCCGCCCTGGACGTGAAACGTAGATGTTGTGTTCCGGACGTGGGGTTTATCTACCTCAGGGCAGTACGTTAGTAATTTTTGTATTACTACTACATTTTGTTTTCTTAAACTTTTTAATAATCAGTGGTAAGCGAATCCCATTAAATATATGTAGCTACAAGAAGAGTTGTGGGAGAAATTTTATAGAAAATTTTTATCTTTTTCGCAATTTATTTTTTTAATTTGAATTTAATTTATACTCATTAATTTTTAATTATTAATCCGAAATTAACTATTTATTTCTACAATTAACAAAGCATAGATACTTCTTTTGATGTTTGTATGAATATTTTAACTAAGGATTTTTTTTTGTAAATTGATGGTTATAATAAAGATATAATAGGGTGAAATAAAAAAAGAATAATTTACAGTTATAAATCTGAATTATAAACAAAAACTAAAATAAATGCATAAACGTATTTACTGTAATAAATTATTTTGTAAAATATATAATTTTTTTTTAGTCATCTATAAGTGCAAATTCTATCTCCTATTTTTCCAGATTTGTCCTTATTGAATCTCTCTACGAAGCGATCACGTCACCGCTTTTATCGATCCATCTGTCTTACTTTTCCATAAATTATTTTCTGTCATTTTTTCTTTGCTTATTTTTCTAAGCGACCTGAATTATGGTTTCAATAGAAGGTTTGTTAGTTAAAATACGTTTCGGGATTTTTGGAAGCTCTGTCCAATAATGTTGAAACTGTTTAAACCACTGTGGCAGTTTTAATGGGAATTGGTGGATGACATATAAGCCTACTGAGGGTGACAAGTAGTGATAAGTCTATTTGTGAGCGCGAACTAAATTGATACAAGTGATTCAAGCAATCGCTTCAAATTTTATTTGTTTTCGGTTTTATTTATTTTTTTAAATAAAAGAAGATAACATATTGCGTAAATATAAAATAAATTAAAAATCAAAAATTTACTAAATATGTAATATATAATTACATACATATATTTAAATTTTAAAAATATTTTACCTTTATTTCAAAAGATGTTCTCATAATTACAATTGCTGGAAATGGCTAATTAGTATAAGAAACAATTGCTGATTATTTAATAGATAAATCTATTTGAATATTTTTATACTTGTTTAGTCATAGAGGGAATATCAAAAAGAAATAAACATTCGTATAACTATGTGTGGAATCGCCAAATAATTATCAATTTTCTTATATGAAACAATTTTTTTTAATGCAACGTATTCCAGTTCATAAATATTTCGTGTTCCAGTTCATAAGCAATTAATATTACTGTCGGTAATATTTTAGGTAAAAATGTTTTATTCGGAAGGAAATCAGTGAATTGGTTCCCTTAAATTTCGTAAATGTAAATATCTTTTTTCTGTAATTCTTGAGAAAAAAGTATTTAAATAAAAGTGCCTAAAATATATATATATATATTTTTCAATTTAATCAAAATTTCAATGGATACATTTTAATTTTTGTTCGGTTTTATTCAATTCATGAATAATATATAAGCTACATATCAATGAATACACACAACAGAGTACAAGGTGGTGAATCATAACACGTTAATCCTTTTCCTGTGTATATCTACACCTGTAAGATTTTAAAACAACTCTATATGATAAATGTTTTTTTGTTTATTCATTTCTGAAAAAAGAGGAAGCTGTCAATTCAAGTTTTTTTTTAATTATAAACTGAATAATTTATGTGATTTAAAACTTTCATCGTATCGAATAAAATTAAATCGTCCGTAAAAGGAAATTTACAACAAAAAAAGATTTCTTTAAATTTTTATTTTATTTCATTTCTCGATATACATTACTGATCAGTGAATTTTCTCAACACTATCGAGGTTTTCTGTAAACGATATTTTAATAGTAAATTGAAAAAAAAAAATCAGTAATGGTAGGTAAATAAATAAGATATATTTAATGGGAAAAGTTTTATACATACATATATATATATATTTGTCATCAGCCATTTGACTGGTTTGATGTAGCGCTCCAAGATTCCCTATTATGTAGGGAATCGACTAATACCAGTCGTTTCATTTCAGTATACCCTCTACATCCTACATCCCTAACAATTTGTTTTACATATTCCAAACGTGGCCTGCCTACACAGTTTTTCCAATCTACCTGTACCTCCATTATCAAAGCCACTATTCCAGGCAGCCTTAATATATGGCTTGTAAGTCTGTCTCTTCTTGTAACAATACTTTTCCAAATGCTTCTTTCTTCACCTATTTGCCGCAATACCTCTTCATTTGTCACTTTATCCACCCATCTGATTTTTAACATTCTCCTATAGCACCGCATTTCAAAAGCTTCTAATCTTTTTTTCTCAGGTACTCCCGTCAGCAAACTTTCACTTCCATATACGCTCTAAATACGCACTTTTAAAAATGTTTACCTGACGTTTAAATTAAATTTTGGTGTAAGCAAATCATATTTCCGACTGAAAGAACGATTCCCCCTGTGGTATTCGGCATTTTATATCACGCTTCTTTCGTCCATCTTTAGTAATTCTACTTCCTAAATAATAAAATTCTTCCATCCCCGTAATCTTTTTAGTCTTCCTGTTTTTATATTCAGTAGTCCATCTCCATTATTTCTACTATATTTCATTACTTTCGTTTTGTTCTTGTTTATTTTCATACGGTAATTCTTGCGTAGGACTTCCTTGACATTCATGGTTTCTTCTTAAATATTTTTACTGAGCTAGAATTATTTTATCATCAGCAAATCATAGTATCTATATCTGTTTACCTCGCACTGTTACTCCGACTCTATTGTTCTTTAATATCATTAACTGCTAGTTCTATGTAAATATGAAAAAGTAACGGGATAGAGTCCTTCTCTGACTCCTTCTTTATTACGGCTTCCTTACAGGAACCAAACTCTTGCAGTTTGGTTCCTGTAAATGTTAGCTTTTTCTTCTATCTCTATATTTGAACTCTAAATTTTTTAAAATTCTGAACATTTCAATCCAGTCTACGCTAGCAAATGCCTTTGCTAAGTCTGTAAATTCCATGTATGTTGGTTTTTTCTCTATTCTAACGGTGAGTAGAATAACTATTCTTCCTTCTACTATTATTCTTAGCACTGAAATTAGTTCCCTTGTCCAATACTTTTCCTGAAACCAAATTGATGTTCTCGTAACACCTCTTCCACTCCCCTAAATTCTTCTTACAGAATTTTATTTAAGATTTTTTATGCATGAGTAGTTAAGCTAATTGTTCTGTAACCTTCATATTTATGTCCGCTTGCTTTCTTTGGTATAATGACAATAACACTCTTTTTTGAAGTCTGACGGAACTTCTCCTTTTTCGTAAAAATGACAAACCAGTTTGTATTACTAATCTGTCGCTTCTCACATGCTCTGGGCAGTAATTCTGTAGGTACCGTCTATCCCAGAAGCCGTTCTGCAATTCAAATATTTAATGCTCTTTTAAATTCAGATCTTAGTATTGTAGCTGTCGTTTCATCCTCTTTCAGTTCTTCTTCTTCTTCATTCTTCCTCTATAAAACCAGTTTCTTCTTCATTCTTCCTCTATAAAACCAGTTTCTAATTCATTTCTTCCGTATACTTCAATATATTCCACCTACCTATAGACCTTTTTTTTCGTGTTATAAATAGATGTACCATCTTTATTTAACATGTTATTAGATTTTATATATATATATATATATATATATATATATATATATATATATATATATGTATGATATGCTTTATATTTGATTCATATATATATTGTTAATAAATTTACCTGATTTTATTACAAAATTTATTATAGAAATATTCAGTGATTGTAAAATAAAATGAATTATAGTTGAATAAACATCATATTAAAAATATTCGTAATAATGAAATAAAAGAATAAATCTGAATTTAACTTACAGAAAAAAAAAAGATTTATCATCTTATCTAATTTCAGACGGTTTGAAAGTATTAGCTAGATTATAGACAAACGGGTCTGAGTAGTTAAATAGATTTTAATTTGACATTTCTTCAGAATGCGAATTTTATAGAACAGTTCGATAGTACTAGTATGAATTTTGCTATCCGTACTTAATTTATTTTAACACCGTAACCGTTTTTAAATCAAGTTTAATGCATTTTATTTTAATATAATTAAAACTTATGTAAAGTTTGAATTATGTTTCGCTTTAAGTCAAGCTCCATTAATTCTAGGAACGGTGAATATTATGTGGTTTAATTTATTACTTGTGTGTGGATTAGATATTTAAAAATCAATAGTTATTACGATTAGTTGGTAAATAGGGAGATTAAAATTGTATTTATTCGTCTAGATGTTTTTTCAGTATTTCTGTATTTCGAAATGGTTAAATACATGTAGTTTTCGTCGTTTATTACTAATGTGTATAATCTTTTTGTTCTTCATATTTGTCGTGTATATGTTCTTTCAGTAAGGGGATTTGCAAATACTGGCTACAGTAGTGAAATGCTTATGTTTACACTTTACCCTCTAAAATTCTCTCTGACGTGGAAATTAACACAGTTAGAACAATAAAAGATTATAGATCCCTGATGTAAAAAGGTTGGTCGTTTATGTTAGTTTTTCTCGGACAAACGGTATTTTGACTAATGATCCCAGAACACTAAATAATTTAATTGTATAATGAGGCAAATATTACAAACAGTATTACGCTTTACTTTCTGATCGTCTATGGACTAGCTTATTTTGACTTTTCTTATTTAAAAATATGTAAGAGTATAATAAACCACGCTCATATGAAAAAAATCATTTACAATTAATAGAGAAGGAAAGTCCAAAGTCTTGAAAATATTAAGAAAAATTGAGAAACTTTACTGAATTCTAGGAAGTGTGAGATAAGATTGTTTCAAATACGAAAATACATGTAATACTTTTTCTAAGTTTAAAAGTAAAAACTTTGAAATTTTGCTGGAAAATACTTTTAACATCAGCGTGATTTCACATTATAAACTGTATTAATAGAAAAATTCATTAGTAGAGGTAACTAAATGATGGTGTTAAAGAAAAATAATTAAATAATATTATGTAAAACAATGTACTTAAATTAAGAAACCTTTCATTAAATTTGGATTACTTCATTACTCTGGACTACTTTAGTTAGCGGGGCAGAACTACCAGGTCTGCCCTTCGCATGTCGAAATACTTCAACTGCCAGTGTCGCTTTGGCCCCGGTGGGTGCTCCAGTGTCCATCGCGCAAGTCCTCAGAGAAGCTCGATAGCACAGGCTCCGGCTTACGCTTCCGCCTGGACTTGCGGACATCCTGAAACTCGGACATGGCCGAAGATTCCCTACCCTAATAATCTACAAGAACTAACGTATTCTCATCTTCCTCCTCCTAACTGAAACACTGGGCAATCCCACAAATGTGACGACTGCCCACAGCGAGCACGGATAGCTGGGGACCTTCTGTATTCCCCTTTCACTATTTGTACCTCTTGGCCAGTATTGGGCCAATTAGGGTTCAAATACAGAGATAGAAGAACAACTGCTAACATGTACAGGAACCAAACAGCAACAGCAACATTTGAAGAACATAAGAAAGAAGCCGTAATAAGAAAGGGAGTCCGACAAGGATGTTCCCTATCACCGTTACTTTTTAATCTTTATATGGAACTAGCAGTTAATGATGTTAAAGAACAATTTAGATTCGGAGTAACACTACAAGGTGAAAAGATAAAGATGCTACGATTTGCTGATATAGTAATTCTAGCCGAGAATAAAAAGGATTTAGAAGAAACAATGAACGGCATAGATGAAGTCCTACGCAAGGACTATCGCATGAAAATAAACAAGAACAAAACAAAAGTAATGAAACTTGGACAATCGGAGTATCTGAGAAGAAAAGATTAGAAGCTTTTGAAATGCGGTGCTATAGGAGTATGTTAAAAATCAGATGGGTGGATAAAGTGACAAATGAAGAGGTATTGCGGCAAATAGATGAAGAAAGAAGCATTTGGAAAAATATAGTTAAAAAAAGAGACAGACTTATAGGCCACATACTAAGGCATCCTGGAATAGTCGCTTTAATATTGGAAGGACAGGTAGAAGAGAAAAATTGTGTAGGCAGGCCACGTTTGGAATATGTAAAACAAATTTTTAGGGATGTAGGATGTAAAGGGTATACTAAAATGAAACGAATTGCACTAGATAGGGAATCTTGGAGAGCTGCATCAAACCAGTCAAATGACTGAAGACAAAAAAAAAAGAAAAAAAAAGGCCACTATTGGATTTATTGGGTGAAATACGTAAACCTACGGCATGAAACCACAGATTACGGCTTCCGCTCTGTAAAGAGCGCAAGCAGGACTGAGGAGATCATACGACCTTGTTACAGGATCATACGACCAGGAGTCGTTGCCACCTTTTGGCCGCGATGAGGCGGGTACGCGTCGTATAAATATAACCCTTTTACCTCAGTAGAAGTAAGAAATGACAAGGCTAAAACACACAAGCACTAACTTTGTCCACAGTCTGATAATCAGCGAAGCCTTGATACTGCTGAAAGGTACACACACGACCAGCAGCCAAAACATTTCTGAGAATATACAGAAACACAGGTACTCTGGATGTACTTAAGGAGACCAGAGTTTCGATCAAGAAGGTAGTCCTGATAAATTACCAACCAAAGTGGGCAGTTTAAATTAATAAACTACCGACCTAAAAATATGGCCTAGATAGCCTATTAGCTAGCTAAGAACCAAAATTTATGAATAACTAATAAAATGGAATTGTACTCAGTAAATAGAACGAAAATCAAATAACAAACACGTATACTAACTATCCAACAAACAAAAATATTGGTATAAAATAATATATCAATTCTAAAATTCTGTATTCCGGAGCTCGTACAAAACGAAATTATTACTTCGACGTTGAGTATTGAACTAGACAGCTAAAAACAGGAAATTCTTTGTTAGTTAATATCTTGTTTTAATATAAGTTCTTATGATTTCACAATATCATGCAGTAACTTTTATATTTAGTTACCAGTTAGAGGATTGTTTTGAAATGACTAATCTGAAACGAATTCCGGTTAACAAATAATTTTACACTAAAATTTAACCTAAGTAACTGAAATTTATACATTTAAATATACATGATTTGTGAATATCTGCTGAAACTATTTATATGTGTAACAAGAATTTCTTTGGCTCCCTGAATAAAACAGGGGAACATAGAAAGAAAATCTGGTTTCAATTGTTTCCTATAAGTGAATAATTGAAGTAAAATTTTATATATATATATATATATATATATATATGTATATATACATATTTGTGCGTGAGTGTGTCTGCAAAAAAAAAACTTTAATATGTAATTTGTAATATGTAAAATGTAATTTTTTTGATGCGTATATTTTAAATTTTGATAATTTATTACCATAACGAAATACGTTTTTTTATGCAATTTTTATTTTTAATATAAAATATATATATTTTTTTTCTAGACCTTTCTATTAGTTGAGTTGAAATATACATTTACAAAATAGACAGGATTGGGGTATTTTTACCGATACAAATGAGTATTTATCTCTAAATAGTTATTGTAAATTTTAGTTAGAAATACATAAAGTTAAATATTATTTATTTTATAATGATGTGTATATTTAGTAAGATAAGTAGTAGCAGAATGATACAGCATAATAATATGAGATAATAGAAAGATATACAGATGTAACGCTGTGGAGTTAGTACGGCATGTTGGGTTGGCACTGTTACAACAAGATAATAAGATTTCATTGTTGCATTAAGGAAGACATTAGTCTTCCCACTTACCAGCACACACCAAAGCAGTCGCTACACTATATACTTGTTTCGTTCCGTAGCTGTTTGTCTGTATATGTGTGTTTATAGACGTGTTTGTGTCCTTGTGTAGTATGTATTTTAGGAAGGGAAATAGTAGCAGAAACAGCTTCCAAAAGATCCTCACCGCCCCTCATCATCGTCACCACCAATTTATATCTATTTCTCGTATGGACTGAAATTACTCGCTACTGCATTCCACAATATGCTCTGTTATGTCAGTACTGTTCTGTTATCTTTAACGAAATTAATTTAAAATAAAAAAGTAACATGATTGTTAGACTAATATTCTATAGTGTTGATACATGAGTACAAACAAGAACATAAAAAGTACTTATACAATATATTTATCATAAAATAAATGTGTCGTACACCAGCTATATTCTTTCCTTCATAACATATTATTATCACCTCTTTATCGTTATCTTGTTCATATATTACACTTCTTAATGCATTAGCTTCATTCTGTTTAAATCACTCACAACTTATATTTTATATACGTTAGATTTATTCAATGTTGTTGTTATTCAAATTATTTTTATACATCTCTAACGACTAATCATCCTGTCAAGTTCTCACACCCAGCTACTTAGTTTGTTGACAGAAAAAAAATAACAAAAAGCTTCCATCTCTTACAGCTTTGAAGGTATTGTTTATCCACCGAGTGAAAAATCAAGACGTTGGATTTTTAAAAAAATATAATTGTTTTCTAGTAGTAATTTTTTTTTTTATTCCTTATTGAAGTCTTTGTTTATGTTAAGAGTGCTCATTATAGAATTAGAGTTTTACATTACCCAAAGTTTTTAGTTTATTTTTGAGGTTAGTTTTGATTTCATTTTTACAGGCGAGTTATATTTTTGTGTTTTACATTTTCTTTTACTTTAAATTACTTTTTAATCTTAGTTAAGGTTATTCCTGCCGATTATAATTTAGATACGTATTTATAATTTCAATTTTAATGTAACTAATTATTTTTAAAGAAAACATTTTATGTTTATTGTTTGCACATCTTTGTAATTGCAATTGTATTTTTATTGATATTTGAATATTCTCCTTAATTTACAGGGATGGCTGAATGAATGTGTTGTAGTGATTATAATTTTCACGTGACTAAATATGAAAATTTAAAGATTTTTAAGTAACTGAGCATAAACTAAATATTTCATCTAAGTAAAATACCATAAGTTTCCAAGTAAATAATCCTATAGTATATTCTTTAAATACAATATGGATGGTCCATAGCACCTTAAAAATAAGGAAACATTTTGAAAAAACACGCTTATTAATGGTTTAAGAAACTTTGCAGGCCATTCGCAAACAATCTCAAGGTTATTCCCTTCTAGTAAAACAAAACATGATTTCAAGTTTTCAAGGGTTAAAAGTTAACGTACTGGGTACTGTACCAATTATATAATTTGTTCAATTCATTTTTTTATAGTGTACCGAAATAAATTGTTGAATAGAGTAATAAATACGCAAACTATATACTATCATTAAAATATAAGAATTTTTCCTCTGTGATTTTTAGATAAACATACTTTCAGATATCAAATGGTCATTTTCAAATGAAAATGACAAACTCTCGAAAAATTAAATCATCCTTTGGTTTCCCAAAGGATTCTTCCAGAAATGGCAGAATTACTTCCCTGGCTTAAATATGACGTAGATGAAATTATTTACCCGAGTGATCATTTCAAAAACGTAACAAATATAATATTTATTTCCTATAAACCTTTTCACTATGTCAAATTATCTTTCACTTGAAGGGAGGGCTTGAATTTCTATTTACATACAAAATAAAGGAAATAATTATATGCTTTCATACTACAAGCACCGAATATAGAATAGTTTGTTAAAGTCGGAAGGTTTTGTCTAAACAATAGTTTTCTTTTATAGTTTCATTGATCCTATTTATCGCAGGTTGTCAGAGACATCATTAGAAAGATGTTCATAATTTACTGAAAGAAAACATTTGAGAACTGAAGAAGATTAGGCTATCCTATCAGATTAATAGAATACAAAATATACTATTAGTTTAAGTATACAATTTTTAAAACGTAAACTTATTTTAAAAGCGGCAGAAAATAGATAGATATATAGTGTGAATAATTATGATTTATTACGCTTCATAATTCGTATTAATAACAGAAAATAGTATTAATAAAAGGAGTTATGTGTGTTAAGAAATGTAGGTTTTAGAACCAAAAAGGGTGGTGGAAAAGTACCCGTTGTATTTTTTATTTAGTAATTTTTCTGGTATACAATATTTCAAACATTCTATAATAGAAGAAAAACCATCTTATGAGTTACTGTAATTGTAAAATTATTGTGTCCCATTGCACAAAAAAGATTTTAAAATGTTACAAGCAAGAAGAAAATAACAATAGAATTCATTGTAATATTTTTCTACGTAATAAATAATCTATCGGAACAATGTATTATACTTTACGTATTAGATAATAACGGACAGAAAATGTAGCATTATAATTACAATATGTATGTGAACATTATTATTACAAGATACATGTGATTTTTAATAGTTAAACGATACGGGGAAAGGATCAGATTATTAAAAAAATTATATACTATTAAAAAATAAATATATTATTTACATTTTTTAATAACATTACCAGTGGATTTATGTATTTTGAGTGGAGAAAGTTGGAATTAAATCAAAATTTATAAGCTAAACAAGAAGTTATAAATAAAATACAAAACTGTATGTTTGTGTTTTGTGAAATGAAAGTTTGTTTTTGTAGAGGATTATATGAACACTCCCTGTAGACTTCTAACCGTTACAGTATTATCATACGATCACTAGACTTCTCAATATTGTTAAAAAACGATTTAGTACAAGTGTGTAGAAATTTAGAAAAATTGAACTCATGTTTTAAGATTTTTGTGTAATTTTTTGTATATTATTGTTCAAATAAAACTACACATTTTTATAAAGAATTATAAATTACATTACATAAACACAAAAAAAAACTAAATAGACTTTATTGAGTATAAAGCAATATTTAACATTCATTTTGTATTGAATAATGAATGATAAAAAGTTATTATTTTAATATTAAAAGAAGTCAAAAATGACAACAATAAAACTTTTAAAAGTTTATAACATCAGAGTTACTCATACCATTTTTTTGTTAATCATTGGCTATTCAGATCTTTCTTTTCTTTAATTCTACAAAAATCATGATCACATTCTACATCGCTATTTCATCAGTCATTATTATTTGTATTAGTTAAAATTACGTATTGAAATTTACATTCGGTTACTCATTTGTTCCATCAACTTTTTTCATGCGATTGTAATTTCTTTGTCACTTCTCTTTCTCAATTTTACATATTTTAGACCTCTACAGACACATGATGACTCTCAAGTTAAATGTCATATTATGAGATGCTAACAGTTCCTCAGTTCAGTCAAAGTAAGTTAAATTACACTAAATTGTTTGAGGCGTAGTCAAACAAATGTACATAGCTCTGCAATATCAGAATATTGCAGAGCTTAAGCACAAGGCTGCATTATTGAAAAGAAATATACTAGAAGCTAAAAGAAGTTCATACAGGTCGTTCCTCCAAAATCAAAACTACAGAAGAGATGGGATAGTTGCGCATAAGTTTTTGTCTAGATTAAATAATGAATAAATCACATTTAATAACAGTACATACATACATGGAAGCTCCTCACTACTGACCAGCGAATGGTACTGGTAATTTTAATGGCCACTAAAATGGTTGGACCATTTTATTAAACACTACACGAATATTAGTAATTTCACACCAATTGTAATAATAAGACTCTAGCCATTCAAATCCTACGAACATGCTTAAATAAAGGCAGCGCTAAAAGGAATAAAACATGGAAAGAACACTGTACTGGATAATGCATGCCTGAATGCCTCACCCACCTACGCAGTTCAGCAAAGCAGTTAATGGTTTGGTTCCTCAAAAAAGTATGGCCATTTTATCTCCCATGTAAATATAAAAAAGCCGAGGTCATCCCTATTCTGAAGAAAGGGAAACCTGCTAATTGTGTGGAAAACTTCCAACCAGTAGGATTTACCAGTGTCTTTTGCTAGTTGCTTAAAAATGGCACTGAGGAAATTACAGAATTATCTGGGAAATAATAGGCTTCTATCACACAAGCAAGCAGGTTTTAAACGACATCGAAGTAACATAGAACAAGTAGTGCAGCTTACACAAGACATTAAAGCTTACACAAGTTTCGCTCACGGTTTTTTTTGGATTTCAAAATTGCCTTTGTAGAGTTTGGGGGAAGAGACTTCTTGAAAAGTTGTTAAAAAATGGTTTGCCGGGCAGGGCAAATTGTTTCTATATACTTCAACTTCCTTTGGCCAAATGCTTGTTCGTATCAGCTATAAATAAGGAAAATCCATATTCAGGCAGATAAAACCAAGGCCTTCTCCAAGGTTCGGTTCTCAGGTCTACTCTATTCTGTATAATGATAGATGATCTTATACAGATTCTTGAGTCCATAGCAGGAATTAATGTGCTTCTGTATGCTGACGACCTTGTGATCTGGGCTACAAGCAGTGATACAGGGACATTAGAAGCTTATCTAAATAAAGCACTAGAGAAGGTCCAGAAGTGGTCAAAGGGGAATAAGATGTGAGGTGTGTTTTCAATGCCTTGAAAACCGAATTTCAGCTCTTCTTACTCTCAAACAAGGAACATCATATAACTCTGACCTATACTAAAGAGAAACTGAAACGAACAAATTCAACGATGTACCTTGGGGGACTCCTAGACTAGAGATTGAGTTGGGCAAAGCATACAGATCATCTGGTAGAAAAAGGTGCAAAGCGTATTGGCTTGGTTTGGAGAATCACTAAAAGTTATGCGATTCTTGTACTCTACTACAGAAGCGGACTACTCATTACAGCACCGGAGTCCACTATCAAAACAATTGAAAAAGTACAAAATAAGGTCCTCAGAGTTATTAGAGGAGACACAAATTCAACTCTAATTAAGTCTATGCAGTTGCAAACGTGCATAGAACTAATCAAAATAAAAAGTGAGATTGCAGTACTTACAATTAGCGAGAAACTACAGCGAGTGGATATTGGTTTCCTAGACGAACTGTAAACCTGTTACCATAAGACGTAAAACCTAGGTCACATTTATGAATAAAATAGACTGAATTAGAGAATATAAAGGACTTGCCATTGGTACTAAAGAAAATTTCGTTCTGATTCCACTAAATATCCCAGAAAAATCAGCAGAAGCCAAATTACAGCTCCTGTAGTCCATAAACAAACAAAGTTGCTCTAGAACAGAACTAAAGAATTTTGCGCTCGAAACTATGAGAGAGCGGTACTCCACTCCCCTATGGTTACAAGTGTTCACAGATGGTTCTACAAATAGAGAAAAAAGGGTAGAGGGGCTAGAGTTTATGCAGAAACTTTCCAGTTATCAGAGCCTGTGGGGAAGCTATCCAGTAACTTTGACGACAAGGTCAGAGCAGTTTTTCTCGCCTTGGATCGTAAACCGCAGAAGGTCATTATCCTGATTGATTCTCAAACTGCCATAATTACCGTATCTAACACTTCCTGCTCTTCCACAAATCAAGTTAATATCTGCAGGAATTGATTGAGGAGTTGATTTTAGAATTTGATTTTAGTCGTTTTACAGTGAATATCGGCCCACTTTGGGTTATCGGGCAATGAAAAAGCTGGAAAATTAGCTAAAGAAGGTACCAGAAACGAACAGCCCGATATGCTAATATATTTTTTGACGGCAATAATATTATTCAAATCATCAATCACGGGACAATTGGAGTAAAAATGGCAACTATAGTTAAAGAGAAACATTGGGCATCATTATTACTTGAGGGAAAAGGGACGAATGCTAGTATATCTTCCAAGAGGAGTGAGGCTCTTGCATAATTTCGAATGAAGACGGGGCACGATTCTCTCCAGAGCCACCTCCACCGCATTGGAGTCACCGAATCAGCAACTTGCCCATTGTGTCGGCAAGGATCTATGACAGCCTGGGTCTACCATCCTGTTCTGAATTACGGGACATTAGAAGAACAGCAAAGAGTGTGAGTGAAATGTAATGGGCTGCTAGACTTTGCATGGCCAAAATGGTCCAAGGCAATCAAGGCATAGGATTTCGCGTAGTATGAAGGATAATGCCGTGTCCTTTTTTAGCGAATATTTCATGTATGGAATAAACAATTTATCGTATCTCGTTCTGCTTTTAGTTCTTACAGTTTTACTTACAATATTTTCCACATGAAAATTAATATTGTGATTTCTTTACTAATTTTGGATAACTATTTTTTTAAAAGATGAAGCTTTTATTTTGTTTACCTTAACATTGATTGTTATCGGAGGCATCTTACACCACCAATAATGTCCGGCCAGTTGAATGTTACTTTTCCTTGAAGCTACTTTGAAAATTTTTTTTAATTCCTTTCGTTTTAGTAATGACCAATATTTCCACAACTTAAGTTTAATCTCTGGAATTTAATTCCAACATTTTGAAACAACCTAGAATGAATCTCACTTCAACTCATAAATGAGGTATTACAAGTCTTTGTTCTTTTGAACAAGAAACTTCTTCCAGACTTGTTTTATTTGACCAAATTTTACCGTCAGTATGACTGCTGTGAACATATTTTCCGTCAAAATAGAGAGCTAGAGGATCTTAATCTGTGAATTTCTGGATATTTTGAAAAAAAAATCTTAGTACTTTTTACTATATGCAGTACTCTTCTATTAAAATCAATCTGTTAGTTTGCATTTTTCCAATAAATATCCTACTATTATTAAATTTTGTGCAATCTGTATTCTCCATCTTTAAATAGCCTCTTTTATTAATTTCACAACAATAATCAGAAGTGAAAACTTTTTGTTAAACTGCATCTTTGTAAAAGTCATCTTCTTAAGTTCTTTTTTTTTTTGAAGTTTATTAAATTTTTCGCCAGGAACAAAAAAAATAGTTATCTTATATTTTTTTGAGCTCCTTTAATGCTTTTTAAAGAACTAACATATCCTTTAGTTCTTTTAAACACGTTGTAAAATTTTCTTGAGATCAATTTCAAATATCCCATTCCGTTCCTTCTCGATCATAACTACACTAGACTGCCTTCTGAGGGATTTACCTTTCTTTAATTTAAAATATTCTATCAATTTATACCAGATTAATGACAGTAAATTTTATGTTTAATATTACACGTTTAGTAAAACGTGTAATTAATCGTTAATGAATTACATACTAAGTAAATTTTTGGATCTATCCAAATTTTAAAACTTAAAATCTTAACTATTTGTTAACCCTACGGTTAAGAGATATATTCTGTTATCTATCATTACATTTCAAAAATATATAAATATAAGAAAGCTAAAAAATAATTAGTAAACTCAATGGACTATACCGGAATGATGAGGGAAAAGGGCCGGATTACCCCGTTACGGTCCAGTAGGGCTTGCGAACGAATCAAAAATCTATATATCAAATACCGCAAGGTACATGTAACTTGGTGTCTAGTTGGAATTCTCACAATATGAGACTTTTACTCTAACAGTAGTAGGAATTTGAGTCCAAATGCTTATTCTGAAATGGTAATTTTCAGTATACGAGTTATTATTATTATTATTAATATTATTATCATTATAAAATTTAAGCTTTTTGGCCTTTGGTCCCATGCACGTGCAGCGATTTTCTGAGAAGGGCTTTACATTATAATTACTCTTGTAGTCATTTCATTATATCGTTTCGTAGCTTTGCTCTTTCTTTCACTTTTTCCTCAGGTGTTTTTTTTTGTCTCTATAGGCCTTTTTCCACCCGCCTGTGAGCGTATCCTACGTCCTCGGTGAACTTTATTCTAGGCTGGGTTTTTCCAGTCTGCTGATTTCAGCTGGTTTTTGCTAGAAGCCAACTGAAATCAGCGCGGGCAAAGGCCTGGAACTTTGGCTGGTTACATTAACTGATCAGCTTTTTACCCAGCCCGGCTAAAGAGATCACTGTTTCTATGAGTTTGACCTTTTTATCCCATTAATTTTTCTGAAATTCCATATATTATCCCCCAACAGGTAAGTCGTGAGGTCAAATTCATTGTTGATTGTCTGACAGGTCAGGAAAGCAATACCCTTATTTCATCTTCTGCAAAAGATTGAGTTTTTCTTTTCATTCAACAGATATGGGCAACACTCGTTAACTGAAGTTTCTAAATTTGGATAGGATTCAAATTAAGTTAGATTTTCAAACGCGTCAGGCAGGATGGCGTCTATAGATTATGATCATTTTGACAAGTCTATTAATGGGTGGCAGTAAAGAATTAGTTTTAAAGATAACTGTGGTGGTGTTTTCCACCCTAAACGTGTTAATATTAAACCAGAAGATCTTGCTTGATTTGCTTATTATTGATGAGATGAGCAAGTATGTATATTATATTTATGCTCGAACCGTCAAACGTGATCTACTCCTGCTTCTCTTGGAAAGAGCACTAGAAAAAATTTATGGATGAGAAAACTAATAAAAATGTATATTATCATTGCATTTGATGATGTAATTGAAACAAAATATGTGTGTAACTAGATAGCGCCAAGAGATTTTCAAATTGGATGAAAACTGTCAACCCGGATGAAAATTTGAACGCAATGATGAAATAAATGGAAAGTTTCTCTGCCACTCTTAACACATCCACTGCTGTCTTTTCATCGGTGTATTAACTATTATTTTTTATTTTACTCACTTAAGTATACTTATTATGAACGTTTATATATGTCTTGGAATAAAAAATATTTTTGTAAACCCCGAAAATCATGACCATGCTCTAGGGCAAGGTAGACGCTCTAGGGCGTAAGAGATGTTAAAGTACCGGATTTTTACCGTTCGTATTGAACACTCACTCGCGCGTGGCTGAGCCTATTTATAAACTTCTTAGTTTTTCATGCACGAAAAGTGCATGAAAAACAAGGGAAGCGATACTTTGACTACAGTCTTGCGGTCACCAGTTCAAACAGATGAGGCTAACACGTAGTTAAGACATTGTTTCATAGACATTGTGACGTAGAACATTGATGACATTTTGGGCGGTGCGCTGCGGTCGATCCACAGCGCTAATCTTTACAACACCGTCTAAAACGGCTTTCTTATGATGGAAATGCCGGAAGTGTTGGTCATGTTTGGGTTCGATGACGACGTTGAGCTGCTTATTGCCACCGCGAGTTGGAAGTTAGTCAAATGAGGGTCAGCCGGGTAAATCTCAGGGTGATAGTCTATGACCCGGTGCGCACTCAAGACCTCCGGGCACCTAGGCACGAAGCACATCTTCCGCCTTGAGCCAAGTGTATCGCACCCCGTCCAGCGAAAGCCACCGAAAGTTCGGTGGATATGCATCATGAAAGTTTAGCCGTCGTCTCAGTTAAATGAGAGTGAAAATTTCTCCAAAACAAAACATCTAAATTTAACCTTCAATTATTTTTAAAATAGACTTTACTGGCTTTCTAGAAAACAGAGAGCTAAGTCCTGCAAAAGAACTCAAAAATAAATAAATTTTACTCTATACAATACATTTAGCAAGGGAGATGAAGTTGCCCAGTGGCAACCGCCTGGAGGTACTCTTTATCATACCACAGGCATAGAAAAAATTCCCTAAGGGCTCCTGGCTAGGCGACCACGTACAGCGCACGAGCCTCAGAGAGGAACAGAATAAGGAGAGATAAATAAAGAAAATTAGGAGATAAAGTTATAAGAAAGATTAAAGATATGAAAAGAATAATGTGTTGTGTTTCCCCTGTAACCAAGCGGTGTTGATGTAGTATACGTTTTTTTTTTGTTTTTTTTTTTTTTTTGTGTGTACTGGATCTGTTTGGGGAAGAGTGTACTTTTACCACATGATGGTTATGTTATTGGAAGTACTTGGTTTAGACAAAAATGGAATATGATATTTTTGTTGCCAAATAGACATGTCTCGTTTCTTGCTTGATGATACTGTTAGTTTCATCTGTATAGCAATTAAATTATATTTTAATTGAATTATATTTAATACATTAAAAAGTATTATGCCCGCCCAGTTCAGTCATTTATAAGAAATTACTGATAATTTTTTCAACTTACTTTTTTATATTGTTGTTTGTTGAGCCCAAATTGATTAAAAAATAATTATTTTTACAATGCTAATATTAGCGTAGCTGCATTAATCATTAATGCATTCCAGAAGATAAAACTAAAAAGTAAATTAATGACTACAAAATGTTTGAAAGTGATTTTACACTTATGTTAAAATATTTAATCCATTTTAGTATATTGTGTTACATAATCATCAATACATTTTAAAAATGTTTAAAAATATTTTCTAATTTATTTGCCTTTTTTGATTTGACTATTGTCATAATAAATTATTAATTATGTATAATCATGTAACTGTAATTTTTGTTCTTGTGTTGATTTACTGTTTTATATTTCCTATAATCTATCAATGAATAATGATAATGTAAAGCAATGTATATATATATATATATATATATATATATATATATACATACTTTTAAGAGGAATAATTAATAA
Source organism: Lycorma delicatula (assembly GCF_047948215.1). Taxonomy (NCBI): domain Eukaryota; kingdom Metazoa; phylum Arthropoda; class Insecta; order Hemiptera; family Fulgoridae; genus Lycorma; species Lycorma delicatula. The sequence goes on from NC_134455.1 coordinate 39,011,292, forward strand.
TATCTTTGAATAGAATAAAATGTTAATTTATTAAAACATATATGAACTCCTGTTTTTCATGTGGTTTGGTTAGAATGAAGGTGTGATAATCTGGTTAATTACTCACCACCCCATTAGACCATTTAAAACTGCAGCAGAAATTTCATTTAATGGAGATCTTTTGTAGAAAATCCCCTAATATTTACATAAACAAGTTGTATTATTATTACAATATTAAACCTAATAAGAATAAAATAAAAAACTTTTGATCACATAAGTCTAACCCACCAGGTTGGTCTAGTGGTAAACATGTTTTTGCAAATCAGCTGATCTCAAAGTTGAGAGTTCCAGCGTTCAAATTCTACTCAAGGTACTTTTATATGAATTTCAATACTAGATCATGGATACCTGTGTTGTTTGATGGGTGAGTTTCAATTAACCACACATCTCAGAAGTTGTTGACCTGAGACTGTACAGACTACACACTTCACTTATACATATCATCGTAATTCATCTTCTGAAGTAATACCTGATGGTGATTCCTGGAGGTTAAACAGGGAAAAATGTATGATCACATGTATGATCACATAAGTCTGTAAACTGTCTTACCTTAAGTACTGAATATAATAAATAATTTTAGACTCAAAGTATAGTTTTCAAGTTTTCTTACCTGACCGACTTAAATAATTTGCCTGTGAGCTATTAACAATACACTGGCGCCTGTGTGATACAGTTGATGTGCAAAAGTGCCAATAAAAATAAGTAATTATTCTTTTTTTTAATCAATAAATTTTGTGCTCAACAACCAACATCAGCTAAAAAAAAAATAAGTTGACAAAATTATCTGTTATTTCTGATAGATGACTGAACTGGGCGGGGTATGAAACTAATACGTTTTAATCCATTAGACATAATTCTCTTAAAAGTAGAATAGTTAGGGTCTCCCATCTGACAGGTTTCAGCAAAATGTAAACCTACCAACAAATTAATGGAATTCTGGAAATTAAAATCTTTCAGGAATTGAATGCCTGTCTTAGTTTCCATCTTTTATGAGGTAGATAATTTTTATCCATATGAGAGCAACTTATTGAAAAGTTATGTTAAGAAAAAAATTTATCTTCTTCAGAAATTAAAAGGACACTGAAAAATTTGTTTTATTTTTAAAAAAATTAATTTAATTTACTGTTTCTTAACAACTTTTTTTTTTAGAAATATTTAAGAAAAATTAAAAAGTTATAACAGCAAAACCTAATTTATTTTAGTTGTTATTAGTTTACTATTTTGAATTTATTGTTTTGAAAAGGAAACAATAGTTTTAAAATCCTGTCCCACTATAGAGTTCTCTTAAATATCTTTTCTTCATATATTACTGATTGCTTATGTTCGTATATTTTTATTTACACTTGTAAATTGCAAATCTAGAGAGTAGGTATTATCATGATTATTAGTATGAGTTGTTTTACTCATTGTTAAACAACTCATTACAACTCATTGTTAATGAGTTGTTTTATTAGTATGATTTTAGTGGTAACACCAAAGAATTATTTATACATTTTTACTAATGTTATGAAAAAAAAAATAATAATATGATTTAAGGGATGGTGCGACAAAAACTCAGATGATTGAAAACATATTCCCAAAGAAAAAGGTAAAACAAAAGAAAACCTATCAATAACAACATTGTTGTCACTTTTTGATGTTAATGTTCTTCCAGAGCATGGATCATCCATAACTGATTCCTGGCCATCTGTAAATGCTTTAAACCACCTCAAAACTTGGGCTCGTGACAGAGCGTAGCTCCATACACCCTTTCTCATTTTGTAACGCACAACAAAAACTCATTTCACGAAAAGTTTGTTTTCGTCTCACATGGTAACATTAAACTAAAAATATTAATACTTAATTTCAATTAGCTGTTCACATAAACATATATTTACTAGTAATTTTACAGTGTTGACAATTTGGCTGCCAAAAAAAATCTAGTCTCATTACTTTATTTACAGACTTTGTATATATATATATATATGTATCCAGTACAAGATCTGTACAACAGTAAGTTGTTGAAGGACTGTGAAAAAAAAAGAATATCTCAAAAGCCAAGAAATGTACAAATATTATAGAGTAAAAGAGTAACAGTAGGAAAGGTTTTGATGAAATTCATTGTTGATAGATTGAAAAGTGCTACTATAGCATCAGAAAAGTTACGAAAATGTGGGAAGAACATATAATTATAATATAACTTATGCAAATGATAGTGATGCATCTAAAGTGAACTAAGAAGATTAACCCTATTATGATACATACAACATAAATCATAATATTTTGAAAGAAAAAGAAAAAGGAATTAAGGCATCTGATAAAGCAGACAATTACAGACTGTAATAAAATAACACCTGAAGGGGGTAACAGTGGCAAAGACCTTATGTTTATGTGAAGTTAAATAATCATATAAGGAAAATTTATGACATCAACAAATCTCCAAATGAAATGACTGAATGTCTGTAAATAATTTCTGTTACTATTGTAGTTTATAGTTTTTTTTAACCTAAACATGATAATGACTTTATTCTAAGATGATAGATATCAAACAATTACCGGAAAGCAAGGAAAATGAATACTTCTAAACTACAAAAAAGATAACTGATACGGGTTATATGACCCAAATAAAGTTGATTATATGATACATATGCATGATACTATGTAATAAACACTACTACTATACTCTTTCTTTTCTGTTTAGGCTCCAGAACCACTGTAAGGTATTACTTCAGAGGATGAATGAGGATGATATTTATCAATGTAAATGAAGTGTTTTCTTGTACAGTCCTAGATCGACCATTTCTGAGATGTGTAGTTAATTGAAACCCAACCACCAAAGAACACTGGTATCCACTATCTAGAATTCAAATCCTTATAAAAGTAACTGCCTTTACTAGGATTTGAACATTGGAACTTTGAAATCAGCTGATTTGCTTTGTCAAGTTCACCACTAGACCAACCTGGTGGGTTATTACGACTGTACTATATAAGAGTCATAATGTTATGATGCATAAGATTGCTAAGATATATGTATACACATACATATCTTATATTTTGTATATAACAAATATCATCATGATTCATATCGCTCACCCTAAACTACTGAAGATAAATTGATGGAAATTTCTATATAAATTCTTCTTACCGTTTAGGTAAAGATAATGAAAGGAATTTTTGAAATTCCAAGTTTTAAATGAAGTAACAAAGAAATTTACAATTTTTTTTTAATTTCTCGATAACAAATATTTTGTTTGTAACAAGTAATTCTTTTCAGTGTGTTTAATCTTTAAATGAATATCTAAAAAACAATTTACTATATTTTTATTTAAATTCTGCTTTGAAAGAACTAAATGAAAATAAAAATCTGTTGAACTATGATTGCAAATTTTTCCCATTTCTGTCTATATTAAAAGATATATTCACTGGTTTTGGTCTTACAAATACTCTTCAAATAAATATCTAAAAACTATTTTCCGTTTTTTTATTAATTTAAACATTTTAAGGGGTACAGTGGTGTACAGCACAGGGCCTAAACCAAGACTGTCACTGCCACTGTTATTGAATGTGCAATGCGACTTGCTGCACCTGTCTTTGATTACCTGACTAAAAGGCATAAAATAATAAAGTGTCCATGATGGGAAATGCTAGTAACCACATATTGCTTGTGAAGCCATGACCGAGATGACAGTATATAAATATATTAGCATGTACTGATAAATTTCAATTAGAATATACTTTTGGATGGTTGTGAAACAGTAATACTAAGAAAAATAGAAAACCGAAATTATTTCAAATGTGAGTATGGAAGAAATTGGGGAAAATTACCATAAAAGAGCTAAAGTAAAAAAAAAGTAGTAATGAGAAGAGTTAATTAGAATAAAGACTTAATTAGAACAATTTTTATCAAGAGAATAACTGGCAGGTACATATCTCACGATATGATTATATATAATATATATATATATATATATATATAAAGAAAGGGAGAGAGAGAGAGAGAGGGAGAGAGAGAGAGAGTGAATGACATCCACAAATTTAGACATATTGAAAATTAAATATTTTAATGCAATTTTATTATGTAGTCATACTTTTATTATTTTTTGTTTTTATTTTTTTTTTAAACTAGCAATTCACAATGGAATAAAATTTTATTCCGACTTTGGAAGGAAGCAAATTCAGTTCAAAGTTTAACCTTCTCTTCACAGAGTGTATAAAATCTTAATCACTTGGGCTGTGAAAAGGAAGAAGGTGCATACAAAATAATAACAAAAGATTTATGAGAAAGATAAGGCTCAATATACATGACTACATTACTGAACACAAGTTTACTATATTTTAATGCAACACGTTTTGTTATTAGGACAATATTAGTTTTGTTCCATGTAATGCTTTATAGCCTAATTAAATAGAAAAGTGGTATTATTGACAGTTCTCACTAAATAAGTACACAAAAATTCTATTAAATATTACAATATATATGTATTAAAGGAGATCAACTGATCTCTATTAAGTGGTAGCATTTCAGCCTTTCATTTGGAGATTTGATTTGATTTGGGATTCGTTTGAATCTGGTCAGGCTTTTTTTCATTCACTAAAAAATATCAATCTTCATATTCCCACTCACAAGCTTCAATCTTAAGTACTGAATTCACAAAAACTAAAAAAAAAAAAAAAACATTATGATAAAGACAATCAGGATATCGTTAGATAAAAAATATATTAACAATTTCTGCTTCTCAAAAAAGATACAAAAACAGTTGAGAAAGTAAGGAGTTAGTATACTAAGATACAGAAGTTCCAAGTTAAACATGTTATTGTGTCTGAAATATGGATTGACTTAAATGCTTACCTAAAAAAAAGGTAAATTTGCAACTACAGAGGGAAAAAATGGAAAAAAATGGAAAAACGAGCTAACTATGAAACTTATTATTTGGTATTTTTAAAGCTCCTGTGACCTCCAGTATCAAATGTGATTTATTTTTTCTCTAACTTTTTTCATAATAAAAAATTATTGAGTTATTTTTTATGTGCATAATTAATTTATACAGGAACTATAATCATATATTAGCTATATAATCTTTCATGTTAACTTTTTCACTTTAAATAGTTTCAAACTGCCTTAGTATATTAAAAACAATTTAATAAATGGTTTAAAATATAAAAAATACAACATGGAACACCTCAATTTTAATCTCCTCTTTCAACTTCTATTCTTGTTATGTATAAGAAAGTTTTCATTATTAGGCATGCAGACCATTATTGCATAGTATAATGATAAAAATATATTAAGAAACACACATAATTCATATTTTCCGTCAAAATAAACTCAAAAGAACAGTTAGGTGGATACAAGACAATTGTTTTTTCATTGTACATAAAATGATAGTTAATTTGTATTGGATGTGTTTTTGTCTATATAACAAATCTAACAGGAAATTATAGTATCCTACAAACTACTAAAGTTGTTAATACATCAGTTATTTAATTTCTAACTTATAGTTATTTAAAAAACTGTCTTTTAATTTTTGTATTATTAGTACATTTAAAATGCACAATCTAATCTAGGATTTCTGCGTTACATTATGGATTTATTATTTATCCTTTGTGCATAAATAGTATGAGTACAAAACTTTCAGAAAAAAATGGTAAAATTATGATTGTTATTTATCAAACATAATGTGTTGTTTGATTCTATAGTCATCGATTATTATAAATATTTCAAAAACATTCTATCCATATTCCAAAAACTTTCTATTCATTTCCTCTCAGTTTGACTGCTTTAAAAATTGTTGTATCACTTTATTTAATCTTACAATCTTGAATAATTTTCCATATATTTTTTTCATTTTTATTGTTCAGTATTGATGTTTTAGATTTTTAAAAGTAGAGTTATTCCATGTAAAAATATTATCTCTGAAGAAAAATTAGGAAGTAATTAAAGGATTCAACCAAGCTAAAATTACTTCATTTTTTATTTTTTTTTTTTTCAAAATATGTAATAATTTTAACCTCAGTAACTTTTATAGAATTTAAATTCAATTAAATCCAGGTCAACTTCATCTTCTGTTGATGAGCTATATTTCCACTTAATAATCTGAAAGCATAATGGTGTTGTTACAAATTTATACATAAAAAATCCATTTAAAGGGGCAAATTTCTGAATAATTGATTATGCATAGTTATGGATAGGGAGAATAATTATGCATACTTTTATTTTCTATACATCTTTAAGATGAATATAGCTGAAAGTTTTCCAATAGCAAAGCAAAGAAAATTTAAGTAATTACTGTTTCCATTTTGTAGAATTTAAACTTTGTAGTTGATACTGTTCTTGGTCCATATGAAGGTCAGTTGGTCCATATGAATGAAAAAGGTATAATGTAATCATCATGATTAGGAAATAATCCCATTCTGAACTTTATATTAAAGTTCCATTATGTAGGTTGGTTTGTAATAAGCACCTACTGGCTTTAAGCCTTATGGTTTGTGTAGCAAAATTATGTTAGATATGATTAGATCTTAGTTAAAGAAAATAATCTACACAAAAATTAACAATTATTTTAAATGCATTTTCATAAAATATATATTTTTTGAATTATAAGTGGTACACTCTACAATAATTATTACAATTTCACCTAATAATGGGAACCCAAATTATGTCATTGTACTCAAAAAATGATAACACAAGACTGATTAAAATTAAAGTATTTTTATTAAGCATTATTTTAAATTTAACAAATTAGAATATGATTTAATCATATTATATGATTCTTTGTAGATGGATTTCATGTTAATTATTAAGAGAGTTACATATTGAACTACTTAAACAAAGTGAGGTTGGTTTAGACTTGCTACATTACATTAACTAGCCACAAATAACTTATGGAATACAGAAGTGCACATTTTCACTCAGTAAATGGTAGAGATACTGTTTGCTTCAAAGAGCATTTATAAGTAAACAAAATATTTAATGGAATATATCAGTAACAGTTATCAATCTCCTTTGTTGTTGTGCTTTAACAACTATTAATAATTTTGAAATTACTTTATGGGTGATTGTAATTCACATCAATCTTACTTAATTTTGCATAAATGTATGCCTCCGGGCAACAGAAAATCATCAGAAAATTGTTTCATCCTGTTTTGTATCATTTCATACAGTTTCTTCCATTATAATAGAATATTACTTCTTCAATATGCCCACAAAAAAAATAATAATTCCAACACTGCAGATTGTTTTTAGCATATGAAGGTTTTTTTTGTTTCCTGATTTTCAGTTATCATAGCTACCACAAATAATGATATCTATCTTTCATAAAACAACATTGGAAGTCACTATTTAATTAAAAGTAGAAGAAGACGTGAATGTCAGTTAGCAAAAGATTAAAAAAAATTATATCAACGTTCTGTATCTATGTTAGGAAAATAATACAATTATTGAATCTGACTAAAAAAATGGTAGTGAAGATTTAATCTAAAATTAATAAAAAAGGCAGAATGAACTGATTTAAGGGAATAAAAAAGAGTGGTAGTGTAAATGTATGTTCTAGTTACGCCCGTAAAATAAAACGTAAATATGGGATTTTTTATTGTAAAGTGTCAAAAAAAGGACAATTAAATTTCAAAAATATTTTGTGAAAAATTACTTAATAAAACGAAAAATCTGATTTGCTTAATTTGACCAGTGCTCAAAATTTTTTGCCTGCATCTGTCTTTATGGATGTAAGAATTGATATGTGCATTTTTGCTCTTTAAAGATGCCATCTCTCTGTATATTTTTACTCTCCATAATCTAGAAATATTAAAGAAGTCTAAATATTTTCTTGTCAAATGCCTCTACTTTAATGAAGAGAATTTTGTGTTTTGTCTTTCTTTAGATTTTTAGCAAATAATTTCCGATAACAATATATTTGTAGAAATAAAAAATTAACTGTATAGACATTAATTTCTACTACAGTCAATACATTGAAATTGGCCGAAAATAAAAGATATGTAATTTTTATTTTTTTACTTTAGCATTTAGCCTTTTCCCTGTAATAATTATCTCAGAGGAAGAACTACACCCAATTTCAAAGTTAATACTAGTATAATTAATTTTTAATAATAATATCTTTATACACTTTTAAACCATTTCTAAAAATACTAGATTCTTTATTTTTTATTGGACTAAGGAACCACTTCAGTGTTGACACATCTTTACATAGTACCAGTTCAAAATAATAGATGTGAATTTTGAATTGACATATGTTACGGTTTATAGTTTAAATAAGATTAAATATACAAAACATCTAATAAAAAAAAAAAATCATCAGAAAAAGGTGAAATAATGATAGATTCATTCTTTAAACTATTTCCTCCATTACAGTAACTACTTTCCAAGGCATAATTTCTGAAAACTTCCACATGCTCTTCAGACTATTTTCTTCTGTCTTTTTAACAAAATAGGAGAAACATTTCTACATAATTTTATTATATGGGCAATTTTATTTAATTAAATAAAATCATTTTAAAAAAATGATTTTTTTTAATTTTGGTTACAGAAAAAGAAAAGTCATAACTTTTCTTTTAAGAAATTTTTGGCAATTCTTGCTTTTACTGATTCTTCTTTAGGCCTTTTTCCACATATAAGTCAGGCTATCTTTTTTATTTACTGTTTTTGTTTTTTTTTGTAAAGGAAGGTTCCCTTAACAACAAAATATATTTCAACACCAAATGAGTAGATAAAATAATGGGAAACACAATTTTTATGCTACTGTATTTTGAATAATTTTACTGGTTACAGTACACATACTGTAATCTTGTATACCACATGTACTGTATAACAGGTGAGCTCTCACACTAATTTTAGATACACAATTTATTTAAAATCTGTTAGATACATATCCAGTAAATTACAAATTATTCATTTGTAATTCAATTTGTTGCAGAATTGCTATTTTAACTTAATCATACCTGGTGATACCAATTATGATAACTGATGGAATATGATGTTCTCAGTTGATGAAATACACCTATTACATCTAAATTATAGATTAAGATTCTTGGGTTTTGCTATTAAAAAAAAAATTATAATAATAAAAATAAAAATACTAGTATTAACAAAAAATAATACTTCCTGGGTATAGATAAAAGAGATTATTTTTTAAATAATTTACTGTATAACTGCATGTGGTATTATGAACTACAGTCTATATAATTATTAGATTACAAATATTTATACAAAAGAATACATTTGAGTGAATAGGGATTTAAAATTTTTAGAGAAAAATTATAAGATATTTAATGTGTCAGTTGAATTCTGATTTCAGTACACTAAACTCTTTACCTCATTCCACCATTTACAACAAGAGCCCTCTGTAGGCCTACTTCAACTGTTGTAAAATCAGTGTTTATTCTGGTGTGTGGTTGTGCAGTAGCATTCTCTAATTACTATTTTACAAGACATTGTTTGATACTGTCCTTACTGCTACTATTACCTTACTTGAGCTTTCCAAGAATAAGTAATATTCCATACTCCATATACATATTCTCACAAAAACGCAAATCTTTGAATTTTGAATTGTCACTGCACTGCAAAATTGAAGTTAATTGTTCACTATGAAGTTAACCTAGCAAAATGTAAAAAAATATATACTTTAATACTTGTAGAATGGTTTAAATTGTTCTAGAAATGTTAATACACTTAAGTTTTTAATACATTACACGATTTCCAGCACACCTTTTGCAAAGTCAAGTTATTGGTGGTAAATAGATATGAACTGTAATAGAATGAGTACATAAAAAGTTGAGGTTTATTAATTACCAGACAATAGTCTCATTATAATAAATGCATTTTTGTTATCATATTAGTAAGTACTACAGATTTATACTATAATATTAAAAAATTTTGTAATCTGAGTAAAGTAATAGCTATTATATTTATTTATATGGTTTATGGGACTTTATTCTGTTTAAAAAAAAATGTAATACATTTTAACAAAAATAAATAGAAAAAATCAAATGTTTAGTTAGAGAAATTAGAAAAATATTATTCTTACAAAATGCCATCTTTGCAAGAATATTACTTTTCAGCTGTCCTCAGTAAAGTTCTTGATGGATTCAAACTGATGCTTGCATTCTTGTCAACTTCAAATCTTACAATCACTGGAATCAAGTACAACATAGAAAAGTCCATCACTAACTCTTTTACTCCAATATCCATTACCACTTAAATAATGCAGACCAGGAGCTTCTGAATAATTACAGAATGATACATAATAAAGAACTACTTTTTATGAACAATGAATTTTACAATCAGTTTTCTTGAAACAAGTCCAACAGAAAGGAAAATTATAAACACATGATGCAGTAGAGTTGTGAACTCAACTTAGATGTAGGAAATTCTGAATAACATACACAAAGTGCATAAGGAATAGTCTTACAGATCCCAAAAGTTCCATTGACCAACCCATACACAACCCTTACATCTTTCCTTAACATTCTAAATAACCAACACACTAATACACCAGCTAATTAAGTACCAAAGCTGTATTATGTGAAGCTAAGGCTGCCATCTGGAATATAACACAATGCCTGAATGGCTTACAGTATCTTGAAGATACCTAAATATTTTATTATAGCATTTGTAGGAAGAATAGTCAATGCTCTCTTTAGTTCTTTTTTTCTGATTACCTGAAACTGGTACCCTGCAGGTAGTTGAGAAACTATATCTTGATTATCTTGTTATTTTTTGAATGAGAAACAAACCGAGGAAATCATTATAACTTGAGAAATGAGAAATTAATTCATTTGCCAATTGGTCAAGAAATATGAGTATATTTTTACCACAAGGATGAGTTGAAATTTTTTAATCTGGAAAAATAATTAAAAGATCTCAGAAATAAATCTCTATTTGAGTGGCAGAGAATCAAAATAGTGATTAGACTAAGATAAGCTTCTGTTATAGATAGTATTTGTCTATAATTACAAAACAAGTATATTAAACTTTGAAATGACTCATAAACTTGGAGAAAATTTTACAAAACTTCTCTATCTGAAAAAAAATTTTTTCATCTACTGTAGATGTTTGTAGTTATTAAAATTCAGACCTGTTTGAATCTACAATCTATGAACACCCTTTAGTGCCTTGAAACGACAAGCTGCAAAGTTTCACCTGAAAAATGAATTAACAGCTTTTTCATTTCAATGGATAAGAGGACTATATATACTTTCTTAGAATGAATACATAATAACCAAAAAAGTCAATGCAAAAATAGCAACTACACACTCATGTTGGTTAATATAATTCATCACAAAATTCTCTGAAAAAGGTAATTTTCTGGTTGATTTGGGTGTTATTTTTTGCTATTCATAACATTGTCTCTCTAATATTTGTAGTTGACACCTGTTATAGTATCTCAATTCTCAAAACTAAGAGTGCTAAAAGTTTTTTTGAGAATAGATGTACTTTTGAAAAGTGTCATCAATGAATGTTTGGGTGACAGTACTAGAAATAGGAGAAAGTTATACACAAATCTATCATTATAATCCTAGCAGAAATGTAAAATATCGTGAAAATTTTGCACATTATTGGTTTTAATTACTTTTTCAAAGAATAGTATTAATCAAATCATCAGGAATGACGAACATTAATTGATGAATGTAAGGATTTCTGTAAAGTTTATTTACTTGATGAGAGGAGCTTAAAAATTTGTGTGTTATTTCTAGAAAGATAGCCTTCTTCTGAATTCATTTATGAAATTAACCAATTAACCAGGATGGTTAATTTCATCAATTTCTTAATTTTGATATGCTATAAAAACCTTAAATGGCCTTCTTAGAATATTGTCACTGACTCCTTTGATTTTACCCACAACTGGAAGAACAGAACTCTCAAATATTTAATACTAAGTATAATTTTAATGTAGAAGAATGATAAATAAATAACTGCATAATGTTTAAAATATATTTGAACTTGTAAAATTTTTCCAAGTTTCCAAGGAGTATGTTTCTCAATGGTAATGAATTAGTGAATGAAGGTCTACATGAAAATGATTATATCTATATGTTAGGTTATGTTAGTTTAAGATTTATCAGTGTGATCTCTTTTATAAAATAAAAATAACAATGAAATTTAGATTTTTAACAAAAAACATTATCATTTATTAGAATATTAAAAAATAGAGCTTAGAATTTTTTAGCAGTTTTTATAAACAAGTCAATTTGAACTGTCAGTCTGCCAAGTATCTTGGAAAAATATATTCTGCAGCACTTATCTAAAGTTTAAAAAAAAAAAAAAATAATAATAATAATAATTGGAATAAGGCAAATACAACTAACTTCACATTTACAAATATAATAAAATCTGTTTCAAAATATATTCAGTTGAGATTAGTAACTGTAGATGAAATAATAATAGAATTTAAACAAGCAGCTGTAAGATATTGCAGAAAGTAGTGAAATTACACAGGAATTCAGTGATAATTTTGAGAACTATTCGAGGAATTTGAAATGCTGAAAAGGATTTCCATACCTTCATTTTCAAACATACAAATTAACTTTTTTTTTGTTAATTATATAGATAGGAATTTCATAAAAAAAACAATATTTTAAAAATGAATGTTTTTTATTACTTTTTAATTATTTCTCAATTTTGTTCCATTTAAATGTTTCCATTGACCTGTGTACATATTGGTTTTGTGTGCTCACCGCAGATGTTACTACACATGGTACTATACATTTTGCACAACTAGCTGTTGTAAGCTGGTTTTTTTTTGTAAGGCAAACCCACATTTGATTCTGTTACTATTAAAAACAGGCTATGGTCTCTGATCTTTAGGTTCCATATCAAGCAATGTTTAGATCTCCACTTTTAAATCGTTTTGAAAACAGTTGGCTCTAGATATAGTGGTCATATGAGGCTTGATCAGATCAAGAGCAAGAATCTTCAGAAACTTTCTTCACGAAAACTTTTTTCTGTTGTTGCCATTTAGAATAATTTGAGCGCATATCTCACTTGTTGGTGAGATCAGATGCGAGACAAAAATGCGTGCAGAACGACTCGTCTGCACGCATTTCGTGAGGAGAGCCACAACATTGATGACTGTCCCCAAAAGAAAGAGGCTCCATTTTGGTTGAACTGTAAAAGGTTGCGCAAAAGTCATAGGAACTCAGTAAATAGTTAGGTTGCTACTTGAGAGCTGTTGAGATGTATTTCAACTCCCTTGATGCTTAAGTTCAGTCAACTAAATGTCCAGGGAACCTATGCAGTCCAAGTTGAGTTAAGTGGGAATATTGAGAAATGGAGCTTTGATGTTCTTCTGCAACACCCGTACATGGTTAAGGATGATCTGCCAGGTTTTTCAGGTTGGAATAAGTATTTCGTTGGTGACAGCAAATCCGCCACCCTCTGCAGGAAGTCTATAGATAACGTCTTCGTTCGACAGGCCTCTGACACGAATCACGTCGTTGTTAACTTTGCCGTGGATGGTTTGGACCTGGTTGCAGTTAGCTCGTACTTTCAGTACAGAGATCCCAATGCACAGCATCTGGAAATAGGGGATAGAATTGTTAGGCTGGTACCGGGTCGTCCTATTCTTATAGGAGTTGATGCAAATTCCAAATCGCTATTTTGGCATAATGGGATCGCGGATGATGGCGGCGAATTGACCGAAGGTTTCATCGCGCAGCATCATTTTGATGTTTTCAATGTAGCCGGCGAATTGACTACCTTCGACGGTGCAGTCGGTTTGCGGAGGTCCTTCCATGGTACCAACATCGATGTTACCATTGGTAAGGATAACCCCGGTAGGATTCTTAACTTGTAAGTAATCGGTGATTGCGAGAGTGATCACCGGCTAATAGTTTTTGATTGGGTTGGTGGGCTGCGCGATGTCTTTGGGGGTGACATTCCTGTTCAGCAGGGGCGCTTCTTGCACAGGCGTGCGGATTGGTCCAGGTTTTCATATATTCTTGGAGCCAGACTTCAAGTTTTTAATCGAAATATGGACGAGGTCCCGTTAGACAACCTGGCAGAGAATTATTCTTCTGCGGTAGTTCAAGCCGCTGAGCAGTCTATTCCCAGAAACACAGGTCGGGAAAGTACAGCTGGATGGTGAACTCGGGAATTGACTGCGATGAAGTGGACTGTGGTCCGGCTCAGGAGAGCCGCACAGCGTGAAGGTGATCCTGATCGGCGTGCAGTATTGATTGCGGATTAACATCGGAAGAGGACCGAGTATTTTCATAATGTTAGGTCTTCTAAATGTGATTCCTGGCACTCTTTTGTACAACAGCATGGAAATAGACCCATGTTGTGTTGTTTATAGAGTACTTGGCCATAAGCGGAAAAATGACATTCTTCTGTCGGCTTTCCCGACCCAGGATGGAGTTGTTATCGATAAAGATCGTGTTCTTACTCTTCTGATGAACGATCTACTTCCAGATGATACTGAGGTTGGTGAAACCTCGTATCATCGAATTATTAGGTTTTCACTTTGGGAATTTGTCTTCAGAAACTACTGAAAAGGAATTCCGTCAAGTAATTTGTAGCCTGGCTAGGAATAAAGCCGCTGGATGTGATGGTATCACAGTAGAGCTCCTTGTTCGCACGTTGCCGGTGATTCTTGGTCCTTTGACTAGGGTTTTCAATAGGTTGCTTTTTGCTGGGCATTTCCCCAAGTGTAGGAAACATTTGAAATTGCTATTCAAAGAAAAGGTCTTCCGATTAGGTGAGTTATCGTTCAGACATATCTGGGTGTTATCCTTGATGAGAAGCTTCAATTCAAGATGCACCTCATGTCTGTAGCGAAGAATATCATCAATGCCTTCTTTGGCATCCGTAAGGTCATCCATCTCGATTGGGGGTTGAGTTGTAATATCATGCGTATTCTTTACAAAGGTGTCTGTGAGGCAATAATGTTGTACGATGCCACCGTCTGTGCTCATCGTTTACAATTCGAATGTTATAGGGATATTTTTTGCCAGCCTAGCGTCTTCTATTGTTAGCTGTTGTCGGTGCCTACAAATCTGTCTTGAGAGAGGCAGTCACTGTGATCGACAGCATCAAACCCATTGATATTTTAGCTACGGAACGTAGTAAGCGTTACATCTCCAAGAAGGGAGGCCTTTTTACTTCAGGGTGTATCAGAGAAATTGAAGACCAAGGTTTTGACTCTTGGCAAACTAGGTGGAACGATTCTTCTACTGGTCGATACACGCATAGTATTTTTCTAAATGTAAGGGAGTTTCGAGCAATGAGTTGGGTTTCCCCCAATCGGTATACAACTCAATTCCCTTGAGGACATAATGCCTTTAGGAATAGTTCAGCTGTATTTGGTTGACTCCAGCTTGTGTCCGGTCTGTAGGGTGGATGAAACTGTGAACGGTATCCTGTATGACTGTCCCCGGTAGGAAGCTGGACGTACCAGAAATCTTAGGGAACATGAGAGAGTGAGGAACATGAGGAACATTAGAAGACTCGCAGAGATTGGAAAATTGTGGCTGGCTTCCTCCATTTCCTCGCCCGGCGCAGGAAGGCAGAGAGGATTTAGTAGAGCAGCACCACGGTTGGCTAGAGACCACCTGGGCCGTTGATTGGCTAAAGGTAGGAATATTGGCGGCGAGCCACGTTTAGTTAGAATTGTGGTGATTATTAAATTGTATAAGCTGTCGGTGGAACGGCAACTGCACTCCCGAGGGCTTGGGTTAGTATGCATCCTTGAGGTGTAGCGGCATCTGGACGATGGGTGAAGCAAGTGAATGTCACGTG
This sequence comes from Lycorma delicatula, assembly GCF_047948215.1. Classification (NCBI taxonomy): domain Eukaryota; kingdom Metazoa; phylum Arthropoda; class Insecta; order Hemiptera; family Fulgoridae; genus Lycorma; species Lycorma delicatula. Next base: position 39,027,058 of record NC_134455.1, read on the forward strand.
GGACACTGCGATTTAGCTGAGTGGAAGTAGGAGATCTACTTACCTCTACCTTGCAGACCAGACCGGAGGCCATATATAAACCTATGTCTTGGGTATGAACTAAAGTTGAATTCAGTAAGGTAATTAAGATTACATTTTGTTGTTGCGATTAATATTTTGTTGGTATATATTTCATTTGCTTCAAATCTCGAGACATTCAAGAATTGGCTCAATAAAAGTAGAACTAGGTGCTGGATTTGTTCTTCTGCGATCACGGTTAGCCAGTTCAGAGGGAAATGAAGTAGGACATTCAAGATTTCCGGACGAGGCCTACAGCGAAGACAAAAGCAGAGTTTATAAATCACCGATGTTAATGTCTACCAAAGCATTAACATCAGTGGCATCCCCCCGAGGCCAGGCTTATTACTATGAGATGTAAAAGTCAGAGAGCGATACACAACTCCCGTCAAAGCCCATCAGGGCTATGGATGGGGAGTGGTGGGGCAACCGGAACATCACTAGGCGGGTGTATCCCCCCACGGGATTGGGATGATCTCACCAGTGTTCAGCAGTGAAAAAAGATACAAAGAGTCCATCAGAAGCTTACACTTGCTATCTAGCATTCTCCTTTCATGCCATAAACTTATCTTTCGTACAGTTATTAAACGTCACCACTGCAGTTTTCATGAAACACCAGTTCTTCCGTCTATATCATCTGAATCATGCATACTCGAGATGAGAATTACGTTTCGGTATTTCTTCAGAACATATGACGCTATCATAACCTTTTCTCCAAATTCAGATGTTGTTTTTACGGCTCCAGCCATACTAGCTTTTAGTTTGGAATTATTTCATTTCATTAGTTAGTTTTGTTTTCTTTCATTTAGGAAAGGTTTTGTAGGTTGTTTTGTTATTAACTAAAGATTTATTTTCGTATACTTAATTATTTTTAGTTATTTTAGCTCGGGTAGCCTAGGCTGTCTGGCCATGTGTGTGTGTGTGTGTGTGTGTGTGTGTGTGTGTGTGTGTGTTTGCATGGTGTGCGATTGGTGTGTTGCTGTTCTTTCCTGCAGTAAGTTTTGATAAATGTGGTTTTTGTTAAAGGAATGGATATGACTTGTGATATGTAGCGACGTGTGTAGTTTCTGGTTGCTGTTACTTGTGTTTTGTGTGCGGTGTGCCTTTGCTTATGTGATCTTCTTTGTGTGTGTGGGACTTTCTGCGTGGTGTATGATTGTGTGTATGTGCGTATTACCCCCTTCCTGATGAAATCCACACCAGCTGCACAAGGAAGGAGTAGCCATGGGTGGAGGTTTAGTTGGTAGTTTGCTCCTGCACACTACCAACTAAAACTCCATATTTACTCCAATGATATGATATACGTATAGGAATACATATGCACCATATCATCTTGCGGAATCTACGAGTGAGTCCTACACTGCTTTGGCGCCCGTAAATGGAATTCCTCCCTCTTTTTACAAGAAAAATGCTACCCGGGCCGTAGGTTATTAGGTGATTATTCTTGATTGAATTCCACCTATTTTGGTGGGGTTTTATACGTGTTTAGTGTTTAATTGTGTTGTTTACTGGAAATTATTATTATTTTTAATACGAGAAGTTTTGTTAATTCAGAGCATAGTTTGTTAACTATGCTCTGAATTAACAAAACTTTTGTTGCTTTGTTGTCATTTTGTTGCTTTGTGATTGGTCGCTGTGTTTTCACATCGGGCTATTGCCTTGTCTTGATTGGATCGTTTAGCGTTTACGTTTGTTGTGATTGGGCGTTTATTCATTCGTTATAAACAACTACTACATTTAGTTGGTTATTTATCGTTTATAATTTCTTTTTAACGTAATTATGGTGTGTGTTAAGTCATGAAAAGAGAAGCGGAGTAGGCCCAGGCGGGGAAAACAGCTCATTCCTGTTAGTGAGGTATTAACTGCGTTGCGAGTTGATGATTCAACTTCACGAGAGGAGGAACTTAGTGGTGGAATGTCCGGTGTTTCGACTCGAGCGGTTGAACTTATTGGTGAATTTCGTAAAGTTCTTGGGTGTCAAGAGAGTTCTGCTCCATTTCTGCATGAATTTAATGAATGGTATGCAATTTTTGGACAGTTTTAAGAGTGAACGTTTTTTCGGAGGACTCTTGATATGAATATAAATCTTCGGCGTTACATGGTTAAATTCGGTCAGTTAAATGAACAGGGTGCTTACATCGTGCAGATAGAGCTAGATAAGGTTGTTTCATTGTAGGAGTTTGTATGTTGTTCTTCTTCAGAATCCTTATCTTGTGTCCGGTAATCTGCAAGGTTTTTCTCATTATTAGAAAGTGTTCTACTGTAGTTTTGTCAGTATGCCCGCTGTTTTGTGCCGTAGGAAGACAGACTGTTTTTCTTATCACAGCTTTCAGATAACTATCATGATGTTGTTCATGTAAATGTTCAGAATTTGTATCTATACCTTTTAAGTTCGTATTTTCTGTACAGGGATCCTGTTGATCTTCATCTCGAGGTCTGGGATAAAATTCTCAGATTCACTGATGTTATTCTAATTCTTATTGGAGCGGATATTAACTCTAAGTTACTGTTATGGCACAGCCGATTCACCGATAAAGGCAGTGAATTGGTTGAGGGCTTTTTATCCCAGCATGATTTACAGGTATTTAATATACCTGGAGAGTTACCCACGTACGCTGGTATGGTAGATGGGCGTCGGTTGTTTGGTAAAACGAATATCGATGTCACCGGTGGTGTGGTAGGAATATTCCTGTCAATGTTAGTGATTGGAAGGTGGTTGATGATTGCTCAACTGATCATCGTCAGAGTCTTTATAAGATTGGTGGTGGGTTTAGTGATCGTTACCGATGTAACGTTCCCGTTCAGCAGAGTCGTTTTCTGTACAGGCGTGCGAACTGTAGGCGGTATGTTGATTTCTTGCCGGCCAGACTTTGGATCTTGATCAGAGTCTGGAGACGTTAGCTTACAAGACCTGGCAGTTAGGTTGTCAGCAGCTTTCATTGATGCTGCTGAATATTCGATTCCCTGAAATCAGGCTGATAGAGGATTGCTCCATGGTGGACTAGAAAATTAACAGATATGAAACAGGCTGTCAGTCGTTTGCGGAGAGCGTCTCAGTGTGAGGGTGATCCAAAACGGCGAGCAGTCCTGGTTGCAGGGTGTAGAGATCGAAGATCTCATTATTTTCACAACGTCCACACGTCAAGAGGGATTATTGACGTTCTTTTGTTATTAAACAGGGAAAAAAAGGATACCTGGGGTTGCTGTGTATATTGTTTAGGGAATCGTAGAAAGGAAGTTCTTCTCTCTGCTCTCTTCTCGGCATGGCGTAATATCAGATGTATTTGAAATTTTACGCAGGCTATTAAACGATATGCTGCCTGATGATAACGAAGTGAGGAACACCGCATACCATCTGTGAGTGAGGCGTGAGGTCACTCAATTTTACGGGGATACATTGTCTTTGCAGATTGCTGAGGTAGTAGTGCGTCGGGCTATTTGTGGTTTAGGCAGGGCTAACTTCCCTTGACGGGATAACGGAGGAGTTTCTTGTTCCCTCGGTAGGAGCAAGTGTGAGAACTATAACACGGGTGTTTAATAGATTGTTGTGTGGCGGGTACTTCCTTCTAAGTTGGGAAAAAGAAATTGTTAAATTGTTAAAGAAGGCGAGAAGGATCGCACTCTTAATTCGTTTTAAGACCCTGGCACTACTGGCGGTTATTGATAAAGTGTTTGTAAAGGTCTTGTATCTTCGTATAAATGAAAGATTGAGAAAGCGTAGGTTATTGATGAAGAACCAGTATCGGTTTCGTCCTGGAATAGGTACCGAGGACGAAACTTCGTGTAATGAGGATAGTATCGTTGACCTTGACAATGTTTCTGGACATTTCCGGGACTATTAATAACCTTTGATGGCCTTAAGCTATTTACGAATTATAAAGAAGAGATTGTAGTGAGAGCGAAATGGAGGTTCTGCAAAGCTGATGTGTTGCTTCGCAAGGATAACCATGAGGTTGATAGACTATTATGCTACATGCAGCTCCGGTTTGAGCTGATAGGCTAAAATTAAAAGTTACCCAAATATTTTACTGAAGGCCCATCGGCTAATGTTGCTGACGGTAACTGGTGATTGGTGAACTATTTCACGAGAGGCCATCTTGGTGATTGCGGGAGTGAAACCAATCGTTATTTAAATTTTATTTAATTAGATCATATAGAATTACATGGAGTAAAAATAATATTGTCCTAATAATAAAAAGAACTTAATATTCTAACTTATCAAAGTTGCGTCTAGTCAAGTAATCATCTGCTACATATGTTGGGCGTTACCTTTCTCATAAATCTCATATTATTTTATATGTCCGTCCTTATTTCTTTTTCCAAGCCAAAAGGATCAAGATTTTATTCATTCTGTGAAGTTAAGAGAAAATTTTGAGTTGAATTTGATTCCTTCTAAAGTCTGAATAAAATTTTATTTTATTATGAATTGCTAATTTATAAAAAATAAAAAAAAAGGAATATGATTACTTCAATAACATTTCATTAGAATGCTTAATTTTAATGTGTGAGAGACTCTCTCACTCTCTCTCTCTCTGTGTATATATTTATATTTATTATCATATCATGAGATATGTACCAGCTAGGTACTCTCTTATTCAGAGTTGTTCTAATTAAGTTTCCATTCTAATTAACTCTCCTCATTACTAGTTCATTTTTCGTTTTGCTTACCTTACATTAATTCTTTTTTGCACTAATATTTATAATCAATATAATATAAAATTGGTGAAAAGAAGAATTGGTAATTTGTGATTGTTAACTAATTGGAATATAAAATGTGTGTCGAACAGTAGATTGTGTAAGTAATATCAATATTATTATTTTATTACAACATTATATTTTATCTAATTTCAACATGGTTTACAGATATTTGTAATTATTGTAAGTTATTATTTTTTCAATATAATCAATATAAGTATAGTAACTTTATTATTTAATTACAGATGCTTTATTTTATTAATAAAGCATCTATTACTTTATTAATACATATATATATATATATAATTAATATTATAAAAATATAAATGTTGCAATTTTCTAGTATTCTTTTAAAATTATCGTCTATTTCATAGCGAATAGTTATTCAGAGTTCTACAAAATTATTTATTTTTTATTATTTATTTAGTATTTAATTTATTTTCTGTTCACATTAGATTCACTTTACTCTTGGGGTTACGAGTTACTACCAAAATCATCGATAAAGAAGTATATGTTAATTTGCTATAATTTTCACGTCACGCTGTTTTTTATGATACAAGGCTTACACACACAACTTAATTAAAAATATTTATAATTTTACTTAAACTAAATAGACGACTACAACAGCTGTATTTCAGTGCTACCCTGGCGCTCCTTGTGGCATACGGTTTACTGCTGACCTAGTATACCAAGTTAGCCACTAGTTTAGAGCATTTTTTGGAGTAGGATTTTTCAAACAATGTTTAAAAAATGATTTTTACAAATAATATTATTTTTAATTGTTATCAAATGTGCATAAGAAAAGTAAGCCCTTAATTAGACGAAATGTCGGGATACAGAGAATAACCTTGCTCTACAGCCTCAAACCTTTGACCTTTAAAGTTGACGTGTAATAGCATCAACGCTCCATATACAGAAGCAGTCCAAACAAGTTTAATCTAAATCGGTCCAGTAGTTCTGGAGATATAAGGTGTAAAACACAGAATCCACCCAAGTGTATACAAACATTTGAAAAATTTACATCCGGTTTTTGGGTTCCTTAGGCGTCAAAATATCAAAATCCATTGAAAACCGTATATGCCCAAATTAGACCAATTGCAATACTTTCCCTTCTACAGCTATAGCTCTGCTATGGTGCTAGACGGGAAAGTAGAAATAATTATGGCTAATACTGAGAAATCTTTTGTTGAAAACTATCTTTAAATATTTTTAAAATGTTTTTATTTTCATTTAATAAAAACATAATATAGCAAATACCATATATGTATTATTAATTATTTAATAATATTTCAGTTCATTTGTTAAGGAAAGTTATTTAAATCAGAACAAAAATTACAAATATACGTATGAAAATATTATATTTACGCCAATAATAAAAATTATAAATAGTATAATGATGCAGTTAGTAAAATATTTTGAATCATATTTTCAGTTAGAATACGTTTTGTGGGTGGGAAATCTTTGCTTATTTTTTTTTGAGTGAACTAGCTAGAATTTTTTTAAATAAAATCCTAAAAAATTGTATATTAGTTATTGTCAACTATCGACTTCACGGATTTGGTGATTTATAATTTACAATAAGATAAATATTTGCTCTTAAGATAGAACAAAATTATATAAAACAGAATAAAATATGATTGAATAAGATTAATCGATAAAATATGAACAGCTGGCCAAATTTCCGATATACATAAAAGAAAAATCCCCAGTTGAGGAAAGTATTCATATTCAAAATCATGAATACTGACCAAGAATATAGAAGAAGTATTAATATTCACGAATATGAATGACTTCGACTCGTTTAATATCAAAAGCAATCTGGTTTCTTTTTTATAAATCTATATATATAAAAATGTTAAGTTCGTTTGTGTACGGCTTCAAAAACTCAAAATGTTCTGCACCGATTGAGCTCAAATTTTAGCACAAAGAATGTTTTCATCTATTTTTAATAAATCTATCTATCTATTTTTAATTTGTACATTTTTAATTTGGAAATGTGAACAAAGGAAAACCAATCAGATCAATACAAGATGGCCGCTGTCTAACACAACGACCAAATTTCTTTGAGTTATATTTAACAGCTAAAACATCTGTATTTTATTTTTTTTAAAAAATACGACAAAAAAAATTTTAGCACGATATATAACCCGCATCAAAGATTGTTTTCATCTATTTTTAATAAATCTATCTATCTATCTTTAATAAAGTCACAAAATCACAACTGATTAAGTAAAAAATGTCTTTGAATTATATTTAACAGCTAAAACATCTGTATTTTATTAAAAAAAAAAAAAAAAAAAAAGAAAAAGAAAAGCCACCAAGAAGGATGACTTACAGTAAATAAATTAAAACACCCAACTTTCTTATAGCCCAGATAGACTTAAGATTATGCAAACAAAAAAAGTCGAAATAACCAAACACACAGAGAATAATATCCCTACATAATGACCAAAAAATCCTTTGTTAGGTTATTTTTTTACATATATATAACCAAACAATCGTTTTTTGGTAATTTAGCGTTCTTTGCTATGTAAAAGCAAAGAACAAAATTCAAAAATAGTAACACTGAAACCACACAACTAAGTATTCGTTTTTTTTTTCTAACCTCCCAAACCACCGTTATGCATTGCTTCAAATGATGATATGAATGATTTATAGCGTATGAAAATGCCATGCCTGACCGGGATTCCAACTCGGAACCACCGGATTAAAGTACGAGACGTTACCACTCGCGCCACGGAGACCGGCAAATATATTCGTTAGGAGCCAAATAAAAACATGACTTACCAATATGGCGTTGTGTGTCAAACCAATTTTATACGGACTATAATTACTTTTAATACGCGAAACCCTTTGCAATGATTGAACATTAACTTAAACCTCTTCAAAAATTATTCCTTTTGAACTAAGCAACATTTTGATATCATTGTTTTTCTATAACAGGGCTGGAATTCTTTTTGTTTAATGATAAAGAAGCGTTGTCGAAGACAATAACCGAATTCTCTTCCAAAGGATATAATACACCGCTTAACTATTTCTAAATAATTCAAATTAGTGAAATTTTTTTACGAATCGCGTTTTTATCAAAATCTCACCTTTTTCTCAATTGACCTGCGGGGTTTTGTTTTCTTTGGAGACTGTAATTCATTAGTAGATTCATACTCGAGAATCACGTTGTACACTGAAGCAGCACAACTTCTACTTACGTTAGCAGTTTATTAAAATCTGAAATCAACGCCGTTTGATTATTCTGTAATTTGTAAGCATTACTCTGCTTTTGTAAGCATTTAAAATGATGTGTTTTTTCACACGACTTTTTTTCGCAGCCCACAAATCTTTATATATAAAAATGTTAAGTTCGTTTGTGTACGCTTCAAAAACTCAAAATATTCTGCACCGATTGCTTCATTTGATGTGGATTTACGCCGTGAACAGAGTTATAACATTGGTGATCTTCAGTCATATGTCCAATCAAACATTCCCAAATTAACGTGAGAACAGAAAGGCATAATGCAAATGATAAATTCCGGAGTTGGGGGACCGTCTTCTTGGATGCGCCAGGAGGAACTGGAAAAACATTCCTCATTAGATTGATTCTAGCAACGTTTCGATCAAAAAATGACAATTATCCTGTTGCAGAATATTAATCAGCCAAAACTCTGCAACGGCACGCGACTTGCAGTTAAGAAATTGATGAATAACGTAGTGAAAGCAACGATTTTAACGAGGCCTTTCAAAGGTGAAGATGTCCTCATTCTTCCAATACCCATGATCCCGACCGATACACCATTTTAATTTAAAAGATTGCAATTCCCAATTCGATTGGCGTTTGTAATCACAATCAGTAAAGCTCAAGGTCAATCTTTAGAATTGTGTGGTTTAGATTTAGATGCGGATTGCTTCTCACATGGGCAACTGTATGTTGCGTGTTCCCGAGTCGGCAAACCAGATAGCCTTTATATCTACGCAGACAGTGGAAAAATAAATATTATTGAATATCCACAAGTATTGCAAAATTAAACTTCTATGAAACGTATGCTTTGCTTTGTTTCTCATTTCTCATCCATGCAACCACAATGTGCCACAGCGAAGCGTGGTGTGTAGAGCTAGTTATTCATATAAATATAATTTTATATGTTTAAAATAACATATTTTATAGTAATAAAGTAATTTTAATGTTGAAATTACATTTCACTTATTTCTGATTATTATGTATTCTGAGATACTGCTAAACATGCAGGAAAATTTACTATCGACTCTCAGTTAAACAGAAGAACAGTAAGATACAAGCTGTACCTAGTGTAAAAGTAAAAAGTATAGTGTTGAAATTACATATTATTATTGTTTTAGAAAATATATTTACAAATTAACCTGAAAAAGAAAACAATATAATAATAGATTTTTATAAGTGAATTGAACACTGTTTTACAATAATTGCTTGAAAAGCAAGAATTTATCGGAACAGTTTCACAGTTGCAAAGAAAGCGAAATTATTTGTTACAGATATAAAACACATGATGAAATTAAATTGTCGGTTTACAGTTCCGATACTGTGTATTGTTTTGTAGGAAAATAATACTATCTATTAAACATTATTCAGTATATTATTTAAAATAATGATTCAATAAATTCTTAAATTTTTTGTAACTGGTATTAAATATCATAATTTATATAATATATTTTCTAGAAAAAAATAATTTACTTTATAGAACAAAATTGCGGTCTATGAGATAAACTCAAATTAGATATGAAGAATATTAGATTCTTGAAGTGGCGGAAAAATCTGAAAGAGCTGATGGTATCATTATAAGAGAGAGAATAAATAATAAAAGGGAAAATCAAATCTCATTGTCTACAGTAATCGATGTGGCGGCGTCTGATATGAAAATTTGGTATTGTTGTTTTATTCCAAAGCACAAAAATATTGCAAAATAGTTTTATTTTAAATTTTTTCATCCCGAATCATTTAATTTTTAACAAAAAATCGTCATACACAACACATTTAAAATAATTACGTAAGCTGTGATGTAGTCAATAATTACTACCTGAAAAAGTGAAACCAGCACCAAGGTACAAAAATTCCTGTTTTTAATATAAATTACTTTGCTTTAGAAGATACAAAACTGCTAAAATAAAGAAGAAACAAGGAGTATCATGGATCTGTTTTTACTACATTGCCTACAACCTGCATTCAAATCCCCAAAACTCACATCCCCAAAATTGTTGGTATTTGCCCCTTAAAATTTTCATAGATTTGACAGTTGTCCACCTAGTTGCAGTTTAACACTCCGTTAGTCGAGCGGTGAGCGCAGCGCCCACTTCAATTTTTGATTAGTTGTAAAAATCTGAGTTTAGTTTCTATCTGTCATCTCCTCAGTAGCTGTCTGGTGGGATGTAAGGAGGGGAATGATGATGAATGCATAATACTCCTGAACAACCTTCAGTCGGCTCAATCCCTCCAAGTTGAACATCAGAGCACGTCGGAGAGCGCCGCGCTCATCCGTTGACCATCCGCATTACTCTTTTTTTTAATCTTTAGTTACTTTTGTATTTGAGTAAACTTTTGATTTTAACTGTTGTCATATTCTTTTTTTTCAAATTAAGTGCGATAACATATACCAAGATCGGAAAATATTAAAGTGATTAAAAGAAGAGATGTCTAGTGATGGCAATGAAGTTATCGAATCTTCTGATTTTTTTTTTTTTTGTTTAACCTACGGGTCCGCAGTCAAGCAATTCGTTCCACAGAGGATGAGATATGATTTGCGATTTGCCATCAGAAACGATGCCAGTAAAAGTGAACAGTCTGCAGATGAAGAAGGTAAGTGATCTGGCCAATGATAAACCAAGTTATTTAGGTCATGACAATGTAACTCTTTGGAAAATTCATGCACACCCCTTATTCGACGTATATTGCAAAGAAACATCGTTATTCATCCACCCGAAGTTAAAGGGGACGCTAGGAATCCTGCAAGAATATCTTCATCCTGGAGCCTACTTTTCCAGAACCAGATATCTGAGACATTACTTATCACACAAACATTTGGCTAAGGAAAATTGCACAAAACTATAACTACTAATGAATTACAAAAATAAAGAAACAAGGAAAATAAAACAAAAAAGACAAAGGAAACAAAGGAAGTCAGATAGGATTAAAACCCCTCCACTGTCCTTTATTTTGCTAAATAAACCATGAAATCCTCAATTCTTCAATTATAGAACACACGGCCTGGTTACCCCAGTTCTGTTGCAAATTCAATACTGACCTAAGAATTTCCAGTTGATAAAGGTTCTTGTTACGCTCCTCATCATATTTGATACACTCATAAAGCACATGAAAAACGTCATCTAACAACTTGCACTGGGGATATAAACCCGTATTAATCAGGCTGAATCTTGCCAGCTTGCCCTGAAAACCACCGTGTCCCACAAGAAACTGTGACATACTTTTTTGGGGAAATCCAGGAGCAAGTACAGAACATCTGGGAAGAGATCGTGCATATTCTGCCCGTCTTCTGTCTCATCCCATCTCGCTTGCCATATATCAAATCCGTACTACTCGATTTCCCGGATCTTTTAGGAAGTCAACACACCCAACTTCCTAGCAGCACAAGGAAAGTGCCTTTAGAAAGTGATTTATTAAAATCACTAGTGTTATTCATAATCTAAAATTGATTAATTTTTTCTTAATCTTCTTTCATAATAAATATATTTGAATTACTCTTTTCAATTATGTACATAATTAATTAATGTAATAACTATAAACATATATTAACTATAGTTTTTCACTTTAAATAGTTTCTACTTGTCCTATTTCATTAAAAACAATTTAATAAAGAGATTAAAGAATAAAATTGTAACACATTTCAATCTCCTCCTTAAAATTTCATTCTTATGTAAAAGAATGTTTCTGGAACATGTTTTCATCATCAGGTGTGCAATGCATTAATAAACAGCGTAATTATGAAAATCATCACTCATATATATATATATATATTATAAGAAATACGCATAATTCATATTTTACGCCAGAATAAACTGAAAAGTTATGATTATGTTATTTTAAAACTATGGTATTGTGGATACAAGACTGTCAAATATTAGTGTAGAGAAAAGATTTCCTACAACAATAATCTGAAAGATGATTACAGATAAAGGAAGTAAACATTTTTAGAATACGGCATATGTTGTATTCACTTAAAGGTATCCAGTTTTTCCCTTCTAACGATTTTTTTTTTAATTTTTAGATAGTTCTGATTTTATTAGTAAAGTCACTGAAGCGTTTTGTTGCAAATAAAGGAAACATCAGACGTTGCTTTTAATCACGACTAACAAAATTCCTTTATTCGAAAACAGTATAAAACAGCATGCACAAAGTGGATGCTACTCTCCCCCCGCCAGTATCCTGATTTATAAAAAAATGTAAAACTATTGTTTACGCCGTTGCGTAAAGTTGTTTTATTCCAATGAATTCAAGGTTATGGTCGAGTCTTGTAGTTTACAGGCTTTGTAATTTTATTTTGCGTTTTTGTAAGGCTTATTTACGTGTATTTTTAAATCGGTTGTTTGGGTTTGTTTTCGATATCATTTCTCTCAGTCTCCAGTTTGACTTACTGATTGCATCATCATATTGGTGTCAGCTCATTTCATATCTCGCATTATTTATGTTTAGTCTTAATGTATATAAAGTGTTTTTTATTCTAAACCAATTTCAATATTGTTATAGTTCCTAGAAGTCTATTTCTCTTTGTCTGCCCTGATGTCATTTCTTCAACTTGCGTATTCAGAATTTATTTTATTTGTCTTACGTAATTCTTTAGTGGTCTGCTTGCTTGTAAATTATTTTTGTTATGTCTTCGTTCCCGAATTCCACACCGTTTCTCTAATCGTTCTCATACTAACACTAAGAAACTACTCATGTCGTCAACACACACACACACACTCTTCTGTCCATTGCTTTGTTCGCTTCCCCTACCTCTCACCAAGCCAGGTCATTCTAGTCCTGACTTTCACGTTGTGCGGATCCTGGTCCTCCAGTTTTGGAGGACCAGGCTTCGATGTTCTCTCTCTCTCGTATAATGTTAATACATTCGTCGTCTTCATACTCTTATAAACGTTGCGGTATTTCTCTGTCGAAATTTTCTCTAGTTCTACTCGCCAGTGTTTCGTGATTTCACCGTTCACTATGTTTTTGTTTTGCCTCGTTTCTTTGTTAAGTTATTCTACAAATTCACTACATTATGTCTCTGTCGAAAGTGTTTCAATCACTACAAGCTGCCAATTCTATCGACGCCGGATCTTCTTGAGCTGCTGATTACATTTTCATCGATGCAGAATCTCTCCAAACTCGTTGCTACATTTTTGAGAAGCCACGTCCTGCTCAACCTCTAACCCACGTCTCACCCCTGCATTCCTGATGCACCACTGCAGGCTACCCCCAGGATTATTGTATGTATTCATTTACCTTAATTCACGAGTTCGTCTGTTACTACTATTTGTGTGCTACAGGCAAGTTCAATTTTCATTATTTATTACGTTAAACAGTTATTTTATCATTAAAATTTGTGGAACATTCAGTTCATCGTAACTTATGCATTTCGATTTCAAGTTTAGTTTAAAAAACCATTTATTCACTTAAGTGCAGTCACGTAAGGTGGCTTATATAAGGTTATGTCATTGTTCAGGTGCAACCTATTTTACGTGCTTAATTATTCCAATTTGTTGTTATTGTAATTATCTTTATCATTTAATCTTGTAACTTATTAATCGCCGAGATTAATCCTTTTCTACTCATGAACTGTATTCATAATACTTCTCGTAAATTAACCTAAAGCAAATTACTCCTGATGTGCAGGTATGTTTTAGGACTTTGTAATTTTTATATTTTCAAGAATGCTTATTTATCAAAATGAACTCTATTTATATGTCTATTTATTTCAATTTGATTATTGTAATTAACCCTTTTTGTACTAGAATATTATTGTGGCCTTTTTTCTACATTAAACTAGAATTACATGTTTGAATTATTTAATGCTAAGTTTGTTGTTCATAAATCAGAAAAGGCCAGTGCCAATAATAAGAATTGTTGTAATTTATTTTTCTAAGTCAAGGGCATTTGTTCATTGCTAATTTTTCAATATTATAGCATATGTCAGTAATGCAATAGTTTTCCAGTCATGCTATGTTTATTGATGTTATGTTTCTCTAAGTATATAATTGTAAATATGGTGTTTTATGTTCTCTTGTTTTCAGGCTTTGTAAAATTTTAGATTTTCAAAATGTGTATTTAAAAAATATTTATTCATGTATTTTCTCATTTAATATCATTGTTCATATGTTGATTCAGCTGATATTTCTTAAGTATCATTATGTTATGTTAATTTCATAATTTTATTTTTTTTTTAAGGTTATGATTTAATTAAAGTTCAGTTGTTTTCTTTCCAATTAAAGTCCAATTTCTTTTGGCAAATACGAGCTGTGTGTTCTTTTATTTTTGTTAACTTTACCCAACAACTATATTATTTGTATTTTCAGCCTAACTGTTGTTTTCATTCAGAATAGTAGAGAAACATAGTTAGGAGTTTGACGCTACGATCAAATAGAAGAGGAAAGGGGCTTATTGGGTGCTCCGATGTGCAAGATGAACGAGTCTTACATCTTATTCATGAAGAAAGTTTGAAAGATTTTGTTAGGTATGAATAGACAGTTTTTAACATAACGTTATTTTCTTCTTCACTTCCATATGTTGATTTATATAAATTGAGGGTTTGTAAATGTTAAAATTAGCTACATTTTTATGTAATAATACTTCTTCACGAAATTGACCTATGTTAAAACGATTTCTCTTCTTTTACTAAAATGTATAGAGTTTGTGTCTAAATGATATAAAATAGCTAGAATTAGAGATTATTTTGATTAGTACTGTCATAGGAAATGACAACGGTTTTCAAAGTACTTTTTTTATATTTTAACATTCCGTTTGACCAATTATTTCAGTCATATCTTAATCATCCCAACTTTTTTCGTATAATGTTTGCAAGAAATTTTATTGATCAATATATAACGGTAATTCTTTTGTCGTCGATAAAATTTGATAAACGACTATAAACAAAACAAAACATTTAAAAAAACACTCAGTTTTCATTGAAATTTATCAAATTATATTTTGTCACTTTCAAGAAAATAAAATAAAATTTTAATAGAGTTAATCTTTGTGAGTCTAGTCGGATGATATATGAAGTTTATTTACTGATAACTTATTTTTTTTTTTAAATTAGTGGATAAAGTAAGTGAGGGAAAAAATATTTGTAATAATCGGAAGGAAACCACTGCATCCTCTCTATAGTTTGTATTGTATCGTGGAAGTGGTGCCACAGTTTTGCAGTGGCGCATCACTTCTGTTAGTTCTTTAGGTTGCAGTAAATGTGTAATATCAAAGAATAATTTGAATGGAAAATATTAAAATTGCAGTTCTTTTAGCAATAAATGGAAACAGGAGTCTCTTATAATCCAAAAAGATTATTTAAAGATTATTTCTTTATTTATTTTTATGTATTTTTTTAAATTCTAATATCTTGTAAACAGTTGTGTTCGGCAAGTAACTATCACACTAACAGAAATAACTATTTTGGATGTATTAAGAGAATTTTCAAATTAATTACAATTTCTCAAACGAGGGCAAATCGTATTTTTACAGGCATCTTAAAAAAAAGAATATGTAAACCTACAACCTATAAACAATTAATTGAAGAGAAGTTATGTTATTAACTTTTATCCTGTCTATCTCCATAACAAGTTTGTGATTTTTCTATATTTTCTTCCATAAAATCAATTTTCATTCATAAAAATTTGGTAAGTAATACTTTAAAACATATTTTAAATACATTTAAGTCAGTAATCTTATAATAATACCTTAAATTATGTTCCTGGATGCATATCTGCTACCGTCATCTTTTAATGGATTTCTTTTGTTGAATATAAATAATAATTTTTTAGCAAAAGATCAATTTTCTTTAATTAAAATCCTTGGAAAATAACACGAATGCATATGATTAGAAATGTGTACCAGATATTTTGGATATAGTATATTTATTATTATTATTATGTTAATTTTTGAATATATTGAGAAGAATAGTATAAATTTTGTTTTGATAGTGAAAATTAAACAGCTATGATTGGTGAATTTATAATTGATGAACATGCTTTAAATTTTTTTATTGTCGATTGATTATTTTATACGTGTAATTGGTCTAATAATTATTGGTATTATTATTAGTTTTAGTTTGATTGTGTGGAATTTTTAAAAAAGAGAGATTTACTGAGGTCGACGTAAGGTAATTGAAGCAAGAAAATAATAGCTGTGTCATATAAACTATCTACGATGAAACTTTGTGAGATTATAATAATTTTCTTTAAAATAATGGCTCCTTTAATTATTATACGCATTTTCTTAATAACTCCTAAAATTAAACATATCAGTTTTTTAATGTTTAAAAATAACTATTCTAGACTGAAGTAGCTATTATTTGGAAAATGAAAGATAGATAGCTTGAATACCATTAGTCTAAATAATTCCAAATTTGAAAAGGAAAATTAGAAAATGTTAGTTTTCAGGGAGTTTGAATTTGTTTTTAGTCTTAACTCGTAAATTTATATCAAGTTGAAAAAATATTTTAAAATTGTATTTGATATTAGTTTTTGTTCTTATGTTTTTAAGCTATATTTTAAAAAAGCATTTACATTTCTCAGACAACAGAAATTAAATTGATAGCTAAAATAAGCCTTAGTACAATCTTTTATATTTCTACGAAGCTGATTATTAACTTTCATACTCATTAGCAAAAATATAGAAGTATATCGTAATACTCTTCATTTAATTACGGTGTATATACTTATGTGTACTAAATCAAATGGTTATTTTTGACTATTGTTTATATGGGCAGAAAATGAGTAGCTTAATATGCCAAGATCATATTAGTATTTGTATGTAAATCTTTATGTTCAGTGCTTCCTGGTACTGTTTACTTAAAACTTGGAAACGTTTTGGTCGATCTGATTCATTGATTATTTTATTACTGTACTTACAGAACTTTAAACAAGGTTTTACCCGAAATTTATCCTGACAATTTTATTAATTATGAACATTAGAGGTTAAACCGAGAAAGCGTTAAGGATTTATGAGAAGAGCTTCATTTATTATGTTTTAAATAGCACAATGAACCGTACACTGATATCAGCCTTCAGATGTTCAATATATACTGTCAATATTTCAGAATTGATTATATTATTTATGGTGTAAGGGAAAATATTGACAAATCGATGACAAAATGATGGAAGGGTTGGATTATTGGGAAGTGAAACATTCTTTGTATTGACAAAGGATTGATAATAAATATTGAATGTATATAGTTTAATATGCACTAAAATTTTAATGTCAGATTATGTTCACAATATCTACAGTCAATAAACGAGTGCTTAATATTAGCAAGGTTGTTTTGCTGTTAACTTTTTGCTGATATGGCCGATTATAATATACCTAATAGAAGTGAATCCATCATGTTCTTCAATAAGTGAATTCTTCAAGAACATAGAATTTACATTATCAAAAAGTACTGTTAAATTTTATTGTATACTATTGAGAGCTAACAATGAGCGATATGGGGAATTGACTTTGAAAGGTTATCTTGATGAAAACATAAAATATGGCGTACGACGAGTTACTTGAAATTAACAAAGGTATTGTAAAAGATGTAACTATAAAAGTTGCCATGAATAAAATTAACACTCTCAAAATGAATTATAAGAAGGAGTTAAGGAAACTTGATCCTTCTAAAAAAACTGTAGAGTTGGTACCAGTGAAGTATATGAACCAAGTGATGGATATATGACGAATTATGTTTCTTATGCGGCACTTTTACAAGATCTTAAAATGGCTATATCTTTAGAAAAAAATCCAGCAGCCAAATTAAATATCGAACCACTGTTCGATAACTTACTGTACTATAAGTTTTGTTCTATATACCAAGTACTTACAGGATACTATAATACTGTATGTATACCAAGGACAATAACAATCATTTTCATTTAATATTCAAGTTACATTCGTTTTATTGAATCACACAGCAGATTGACGTATAGTTGGAAACGACAAACAATAAGTTTGGAAGTTGATAATCAAGGAGTATTATATCTCTATTGATACAATCATACACACACAAGTTTGTAGATATAATTAGTGGATGTATATAGGAATCACGTGTTTCATAGAGTTGATATTTTTCAAATGTATGCGAATGTGTCCTCGACTCTCTCTTTTTCTCTCTCACAGGCAACATGTTCATAAAAATACCAATATAACGGCACTTAATCGTAAAACGTTTTTACCTATCACAGTAAACCAGCTGATCTTTTCAACTTAAATTACCATTACGTTGAACCTATGCTCCACAGAATCAAGATATTATCTGGCATACCATTTCGTTAATATTATTAGATACGAGTATATCAAAGCTATAAAAAATATAAGTTACATATAATTTAAAGCCAGATTCTCCACTCAGTCACTTAAACTAACTCTATAAGCAAGCTTTGTAGCGAAAAACAATCAGGCGAATTTTTTTATCATTTCAGCGAAGTTTTTGTAAAACTTTAACATGTGAGTAAACTTCTTTTCACGAGTTTTCAAGGTCCACGAGCTTCAGCAGAATGTTTTGGCTAGTATCAAATGTTTTGAAAGAAAAAAATTCTATCATTCCTTTAAAACATTTATTTTTATAAACATCTTAAAACCGTGGAATAAATTAATCGCGGCTTTCAATAGCACCTTAGACCCAACATATTCTTTTTACGTCTAAAATAATGATTTCGTAAAAACATTATTACATAAAATCCGAGCTAAAAATTTTTATTCAACATAATTTTAGCCGGCATGTGAAAAGGGTTTTAAAAATTAGATAGTTACAAAAACAACACCTGAGTTTAATTTTTGTGAAATTGAAAGCAGATTTCAGATCCACGTAAATTAATAAAATATCTGAATACATGAAAATTATAGATGTCTTTGTTTCAAAATATGGCTTACAAATCCATATTAATTACTCTATTTCCATTAAGGAATTAGGAACAGGAAGTTCTCTAAGTGGCTGACAATTACGATATTTTATATATTTATTGTTTCCAGAGTTGGGAACAGTGGTACCCTACTGTTTTTTTTTATTAGATGACATGTCTTTAACGTTATAAGAGATTTCCTGATGGAACGATTCCAGATATTTTGAAACTATACCTCCCCACGGAAAGTGTTTATTGTTGATTATTTGTTTTATCTTACAGAAGGAGGCATCGGTGGGAAAAATTGCAACAATTTTTTTTTATTTAGGGTCACTAGCCCTTGTGAAGCCACCAGTTCTCATCAGGGTGCAAACTATTTTTCGAAAAAAATTGCATAACATCAACGAACCTAAAATATATTGTATAACGTGATTTACGTTTCCATTTCAGACGGAAACATAAATCACAGTTTTAAACAAAACTCTTTAAATAAAACTACTTATAAATTATTTGTCAATCATGACGAAATGCAAGAGAAAAACTGAAGGTTCTTCTCTGCAAGGAGGAGGCCGTTTAAAAAACGTTTTTAAACGTACAATAATAAATAATAAATAAGAATTAATATATATATATCTTTATATATATATTTCTTGTGTGCGTGCGTATGTCACTGAACGCCTCCTAAAAAGCTGGACCTAGTTTGATGAAATTTTTTGTGTGCGTTCAAGAGGATTCGGGAATGGTTTAGATTCACAATTTGGTCCACTGGAAACTGTTTTTTTAATTAATTTTTTATTTATAAGAAGTTGTTAATTTTGGAATGTTTTACATTGGATCCGGCAGACTGCGCTACCATCGCAGTATCGAATATTCAATAATATTCTATTTTAATTTTAGTTTGTCCCGACAGTTGGTGCTGCGATCAGATTGAGAAAAATGTTTCGTAATTTTGTGTTATTATTGTGTTACAAAAAATCTCGAGAAAACAGTTTTTTAATAAATAAGAGGCTAATAAATCAAATAGAAATGTAAACAAAGGAAAACCAATCAGATCAATGCAAGATGGCCGCTGTCAAACACAACGACCAATCACAAAGAGCCCGTACGGCCGTTGCCAACGTAAACAAAATCACAACTAATTAAGTAACAAGTAGGCAGCACTGCAATTGCGTTTAGAATTTGTGCGTATTGAAAAATATTATATTATATTATTATTTATTGAAATAACGTTTTAAAGAGTAATTAAAAAATATACATTGTGCAAATTTGAAAGGTACAGTATTGAAGTGAAATTTTTTTAAAATTTATTTATGTGTTCTTGACCTTGGGATGGTTAAGGTTCACAATTGGGTCCAGTAAGCAGCGTGTGGGTCCGGTAGGCAGAGCTGCGATTGGATTCTAGGTATTTTTTTATTTTGTTGCTTTTTCGCATATCAGTTACTTGCGTCGTAGCTTAGTGTTGTTCTTACATTAAAATTCGTATTTTTAACGGACTACTGTGTTTAGAGAATAGTTTGAATTAAATCCGATAGGTAGTGCTGTTCTGACAATTGGATTTATTTACATTCTGAATTTTATAAAGTTAAAGGTGAAATTTTGTTAAATTGCTAATGTTCAGTTTTTTAAGGTGTTATGAAACTTTCAATTGTTGTCATTTAATCTGTATGTATACTCAGATCTAGCAATAGCGAAGCATTGCCGAGTCTGCTAGAATTGCGCGCTTAGTGAGAATATTATATTATATTATTATTTATTGAAATAATGTTTTAAAGTAATTATAAATTTACATTGTGCAAATTTGTAAAGTGCAGTATTGAAGTGAGTATTTTACATGATTTTTCATGAATTTTAATTATGTATACACGTGCATTCAATAACAATCAACTTAACCTACAAATTTAAATTGCCAGTGTCATTTAATTCTATGCAACTTATGAAGTATTGAACGGCTCTTTGAAAATAAAAATTTAAGTTAGTAAAATAAATTATAACATTTATAAAATTAAAATATAAGTTTCTTATAATATACTTTAAAGTATATTTAAAAAATTCAATTTATAATGTTTTAGCTGATTAATTTTATAAAATGTTTTCTAAAATTATTTTTAATTTACAATTATCTAAAATTTGGTAAAATAAATGCTAAAACAAAGAATGAGAAAAATGATAAAAATTTCTAATAAAATTATAACTACGTTGTTTTTTTACAGTGCTTTAATTTTTTTATTAATTGATTAATTAAGCTGTTAAGAAAACATTAAGCTTACTTAAATTATTAAGTAAGCTGGTTATGAAACTTCAAAATTATTAAATAAAAATAAAAAAATATATAGGAGGTACTTTTTTAGAATGATGTTAAGTGAAAATTAGTAGCAATATTGATGAAAATTTATTAATTACACTAATTATTAATTTTACGACGTTTCGAGTTTTTAATTGAATTTTATCGGAGGTCTCAATATTTAGTCCAAATAAATATTAACCATACTAAACATAATTAATCAATAAACCCATTACAATAATACAAAAATCACAAACTGATAATATCAATACTAATAGTCATTTTAATGAAATTTAGAACACATTCCTGCTAATTTTAACTTAATTAAGTTACTTATATTTATGTGTGTGCATGTATTAAAGAATAATGCCGCGTCAGGACAACGTCTGTCGGGTCCGCTAGTATATATATATATAGAGGCCTCGCAGGCAAGAAAAAAAAGATTGGCACTTTTTATTCTCCATCACTGGATATGATTGGGAAATTCACAAGCAATCATAGTACGATTGGAGAAGTGGGCATACAGAGGCTTCATGAGTTAAAACTGCAAGTACCTTTTAGATCTAACTTGTCTCGAAATTACTTTTTCACAGAAAAAAATAAGGAGAGTTTTTGTTATAAGTCATGACAGAAAGAAAAAAAAATATATTAGCAAATTTGTATCTAAAACCAACTTAATTGTGACTATGATCTAACTTCATAATTATAAAATAATAAAAACAATTTACAATAATACAATATCTCTGTTTGTATTTCGTTTATATATTAATCATAGATTATTGCTAATTCAGTATTAATATAATTATATATTGTAAGTATATGGTTCATAGTTTTATTATTAATGCAGTAAATATATGATGTCAAACACACAAAATTAAATTAAATTAGTTAACCTCTTTGAATTCTTAAAATTATATCAGCTTATTTCTTAAATTATTTTATACAGCACAATTGATTTAGGATTACGTGATTTCCAGGTATTTTACTTTTACAAATAATTTCACCCAATATGAGGACAACATTGTAGTAGGTAATATTAATAATAATAATAATATTAATAAGAAGAAGAAGCATTTATTTTACCATACATATAAACCGTGACAATTAGTGATATTAAATATTAAATAGAACTCTAATATATGTGATATTCTTTCGATCATCACTATCTTATCTTACGGCCTATGTCTTCCCTAACCGATCTCAAGCTAGTCTTATATGCCACTCTCTGCCAAATGAACTTGCTCATGCAGTAAATTAACATTATCATCTCGTCATCTGGATTGACGGTGCCCTCTCACCCTTACATTGTGTATAAGGTACCAATCTTTACTTCTCTTCGCCCAATTCTCTGGATCAAATGTTGCTATACGGCCCGTCAACTTGCATTAAACTGAGAAATCATCAGTTTTATTTACCTGATACCGGTCCTTTTTCTTATAATCACCATTGTTTTATTTTCTTTCTTCTAATCCTCAACATACTTCTTTCCATGGCTCGTTGTGTTCTTTCCAATTTAGTAATAATTCTCCTTGAAACTGGCTATGATTAGCCTTCTAAAATTAAACATACAATAATACAGCAATCAAAAACCTTCTTTTTTTAACATCATATCCATCCTACTTTTGAGTATAAATCTTAGTAAGTAATACTTTTTCCAAGGTAATTCTCCTTTTAACGTCTCCCGTCACTCCTTTGTGAAATGAAATCCACTGTCTAAGATATCCTGCTTTCTGTACCCACTGTGTAGTTTCTTTTTTTTTAACTTCATTTCTCATTTTGCGATATTTTTGAATGAATATTATATGTTCCTCGTTTGTCTTCATCCCAGCTTATTTTCCGGCATTATTTATTCCTATTAAATCTACTAATTTTTCAGCAGTACTTGAAATCAGTATCATTTACCAGCTAAACATATTTTTTTTAAATTTCTCCGTCTATATTTAACTCATACTTGCTCCAATTAATTTTCCGGCAAACCTGCTCCAAAATGGCATTGAAATAATCTAGAGACAGTGGCCCGCCCTCCTTGCCTTACACCTCTACTAAAGTGAAAGTATCTTTTTGTTCTAGAACAGTTCTATAGTACTTGTTTTCATACCACCCCTAAACAATCTTAATGATTGCTTCATGTGCTTCTTAATGACTGAGCCACAGATATTTAGAGTAATAAATTATAGTTAAAAATAAAAATAAAATTTATTTGATATTCGATCTTTTTCTCTATCATTTGGTTTATGGCATGTATAATATTTAAAGTAAATATTATATACGAGTTGTTGCTATTAAATAACGACATTAATGCTGTAAAATATTTTATACTAATTAATACATATTTAGTTATTATCCGCTTCAATTAACACCCTTTCTCTATCCCAACCACGCTCCATGCGAATTTTCCATTGTTCGAAACAGTACTGGGAGTCTTCTGTGAGCTCTTTCATGACGCGTGCCGCTTTTCCTTTCACAGCCTCAACGGTCGGAAATCTTGTTCCTTTTAATGCAGATTTGACCTTAAAACAGATAAAAGTCACATGGTAAACATGTAAACACCATGTAAGCACGTGGTTCGCAATTCTCTCCATTACTTTGCACAGAATGCTAGGCAAGGAGGATATGGTTTAAACAAATCTGAGGAACATGGTTTGTATCAACCAGGTTTAAGTACTAGTATGACAACGGCTTTCAGGACGTTGGTTGGGTGGGTGGAAGGACTTGACCGGAGAACAGCACATTATAAATACGCAATAGGTGATGTAGTACAGAATTGGGAATTCATAAGAGCATACTGAGACGAATGTTGTCAGGTGTCACGTGAGTCTTTTAATGCAAGAAATAACTCATTGAATGGAAAGGGAGCACTTAATTCGCCAATCGAATCCCCAACGTTTAACGGTTTATTTCCATCTATATCTTATATCTCTCAAATTTGTTAGTATATGATGAAGCTAGGAAAACACAATCTACCAGGTTAGTTGCGAGTGCAGACGTAAGAAGTTCTCCTTCATGTCCGGGGATAGACAGTTTCTGAGACCTGCAAATTGCAGGAAGCTTCTTCTAAACAGTAGACGTGGGAGTAGTTTGTGAGACGGGGTCTACGTAATTCATACATGACTTTCTCCTAGCGTCTCTGAAAACACGACGACATACCGCTCTACCGTATGAAACAAATTCAACTGCTCATTTGCAGTTCTGCGGTTAAATTTACGCAGTGCCTGCCGTCGTTTTGTAATCGCGTTTTGGCAATCATCATTCCACCAGAGAAGGAAACAACATCTTGGATTCCCTAATTTTTGTGGAATGTAACTGCTAGCATTCTCAGGTTTTAAAGAAATAAAATAAGACGATCTATGGTGTCAGCACTATCGTCATCCTGTGATGGGAAAGCTTTATGATAATCGTTCCGACTTGTACTTTGATCAAACCATCTCTGTGGTCATCTGATCACCCTGCGGTAGCACCAAAAGCAGTAATAATTTCTTTATGGTTACTGCCATAATAGTCGTCACAAACGTTCTAATCAAGACGAAGGCGTAAACTCGGTGAGCTTAACAACAGGTCGATGTTGGAGAAAGTAACATTCGATGACGACATAAACGTGCATTACCCACCATTCAGCAAACGACATAAGTCCATGTTCTCTGTTTATGATAATTCTTTGAGGGGTGGAGATTGTTGAGTCCCAAGAAATATGGTGGGTCATTAACGACCTATACTGCCGGAGATGCAATTTGGACGAGGAAATTTTAAATATCTAGTGCATCAACCTCGGTGAGGGATATAGATTGTAGGTGAGCAGTCTGAAAGGGACAGTAATTTTTACGGGGACTGCAGGGATGTGGGTAGCAAGTGGTACCCTTGTAGCTGGTATCCTGTCCTGTGTGAAGATAGCAACCCCACCACTTTCTGAAGGGTGGGACTGAAAACCTCGAACGTTCCACTGGATAATGTTCATAAATGAAGGTTCTGTAATAAATAATTACAGATAAATATAAAAATAATAAGTGGTGATTCGGTTTTTCTCTTTAGAATTTTTAATTTTAGTAGTCTCCTCCGATGTTCTGGAGTCGGGCTGTTCTTCAACCATATTATCCAGTATACAAGGCGATGTTGGGGGGGGGGAGATTTTGAAAAATGGAAAGTTGCAGACGATAACACGGAAGGGGGTGTTTGTGTGTGTTCCCTTAACAAGGAGCTTCTTGTACGGCTTACCACCAGCTTTATTTACTCCTGGCTGTAAAGGCAAAAATTTAGGGAAAGTAACTTTCGGAGGTATATTACTAATGTTTGTTTCGCTGGATATATCTAATGACTTCTTGTTCATCTCAATTAGCATCGATATAGTTGCTATTTTGAGAAATATATTATTCAGTGAAGTAACTTGATCAGATAACATCTGAACAATGTTTTTTTTCGCTGCAGGATCCACACTGTTAATTAACCGGTAATTGTAGTCAAACTAAGTGTTTGAAATAAAGTTGTGTTCTCTAAGGTAGGAATAAATTTCGTTGTTGCGAACAACAGTTCTTGTGGTATGTTATTTATTGAATTGCCTCAATAATTATGAGACATTTACTCACAATAGTAGCTGAATTAAAGTGTAGAACAACGCACGGGTCTCGTGCTTCCGCGAACTTGATTAACTAGTTCAGAGGGCAACAAAGTAAGATAGTCAAGATATCCGAAAGAAGCCTACAGCGAAGGCGAAGGCTGAGTCATAAATTCACTAATGTAAATATCTACTGAGGCATTTACACCGGTGACATCCGAACGAGGCCTGGCTTATGACAGTGAGTTGTAAAAAGTAAAGAGGGTCCAAGACGACCTCCGTTATGCTCCGTAGGGCTAGGAACATGGCGGGACCCACCGGGTTGGTCTAGTGGTGAACGCGTCTTCCCAAATCAGCTGATTTGGAAGTCGAGAGTTCCAGCGTTCAAGTCCTAATAAAGCGAGTTATTTTTACACGGATTTGAATACTAGATCGTGGATACCGGTGTTCTTTGGTAGTTGGGTTCCAATTTACCACACATCTCAGGAATGGTCGAACTGAGAATGTACAAGACTACACTTCATTTACACTCATACATATCATCCTCATTCATCCTCTGAAGAATTATCTAAACGGTAGTTATCGGAGGCTAAACAGGAAAAAGAAAGAAAGGAACATAGTGGGGAGGGGATGGTGTGGCGACCGAAATCGTCACAAGGCGGGTGTCTTCCCCTACGAAGGTTTGGATGCTAATTAACCGCATTTTCAGGGGCTTGTGTTGTTGTAGCAGCAGAAAATGAGATGCCTGGTTTAACCAGGTTATGAGAGTTCAACAACATCTTGCACACTTTTCGTGACGCTGGATACTCTATGCGTGCGGCTTCTTGTCAGTACAAATTTTTTTGAATTGCCATCTCTTCTTTAAAAGTTTGGCAATCTCAGTGTATGCTGTTGTTTTGATGTGAGTATGTTGGAATTTGTGTAGTGTTTTTGGTGGAATGTATGTTTATAGTGTAAAATGTTCAGTACCTCAGTGTGTAGTGGGAAGAAAATTTGCATAGGTTAGTACCAGTGGGACGGCAACCTTCAAAGTCTTAAGTAAGACTTCCCGTCGGGAGTGAACGCTGTTGAACACACAGTTTTTTAATTGGTGATCGGGAAGACGAAAGAAGGACATGTTACTAGCAGATAGGAATCCTGAATGCTGATAAAATTATTTGCCGTGTGCTTGAATTAAAAAAAAACTGTTAAAATTTAGCTATTGAAAAAAGTATAGTTCAATCAAGTGTTTCATTCAGAATAAGAGATACAGAACAATCAGTACATTATATAATTAGAGATTTGTTAATTTATTTTAAGTTCTCGAGTTATTTATTGTTTTAATTGAGCTATTTGTAATTATAAAATATATTTTATTTCCTTTATTAATTTTCGTACTTTAAAAAAGCTAATAAGACTTAATATTTTATTATTACTATTTTATTAATTATAGCCTAACGCCAAATGTAGCCGCTTATAAGAGATCAATTTTTTTACTGAGGGGAAAGTTTTGATTAAATGAAAATGTAAAATTATATGTGTAAATAAATTGTCCGGGATAGTTACTGTACGAGAGAATAAGTAACAGGTGTTACTCTACCAGATATTTTCTTTAAGCCTTATTTAACATAGTATGTTTAATACTTCAGAATCAGTTTCGAATTTATATTACATAATTTTATTTTTATTAATGATCGTACCGTATTTGCGATCATAAATTTCTTCTTCTAATTTTGTAAGTAATTTTTTTTTTTTCTATTAAGTAACATAAATTCATAATAGTGAACATTTATTTTTAAATTAAATTACTTTAATTACCTTCAATCAGTACAAGGTTTCAAATTCTGAAACCAGCGTAATTTAATATCTGTTTATGATTCATCAGAATAAATGGATATATCAGTGTTTTAATATCTTTCTTCTAAAAGTAACTACAGTCTTTAAATGGAGTAGAGTGAATTGGTGACAAAAGGAAAATTATAAACTAAGTGACAGTGAGTGAGAGAATGAATGATAAAGAAGAGACAGCTTTCAAGTTCTAAGCAGAAATGGAAAACTGAAGACAAATTAATAGTTTTCTTTTTAGAAGGTAATAATAAAAAAATTGAAAATAGATAACATTGAAAGCGAGTAAATAATAAAATTCAAAATCTGATTATACAATTTCCTAGAAAAAGAGAGAACAAATAAAGACAAGCCCGCACTACTTTTTTGAAAATACTTTGCGAATGTGTTTATCAAAAGAAAGATTAGGGAACCAATTATTTCATTGCATATGATTGAAAAATTACCACCAACAAAGATGATATTTATTTGATTTTCTTTTCTTGATAGATACAAAAAACGATCAGACAAATTAAAGAACTGTGGAAAATAAATGCTATTGCGATAAAAAATTTATTTGTTATTACAGTTTTCGTTCATTATCTTAGCTTTATAGCTTGAATTCATTATTAGGTATTTATATTATATCATTTTTTTTTTTTTGTTGCGGGCACAAGCAGCTATGGTTGTCAGCTCGGTAAAGATTGGTAGAGCATGAAAACTAGCAGTGGCTGACCCAGATTTGAGCCTGGAACCTCCGCATGAAATACTGAGACGCTACCTAGTAAGCTACAGGGTCGGCTATATCCATATTATTTGTATGATTTATGAGTTATTTATATATCTAAATTTTTGTGATGAAATTATGTAATAAAATATGCTTATTTATTAAAAATTCTATCTTCTAATCAATTCACACAGTTTCTACTTAATTAAAACGATATTTTAGCATTACCCTTTCTATAATTGGTTTAGTGAAGTTAATTAATTTTAGCCATAATTTTACGATAGGCTGATAGCATGTTCATTGCATATTTTCAGTTTAATATGAAACTAAACCGGAATTTTTATATTGTATTAATTTTACTTTTTTTAAATACTAACTTTGTTGGGACAGTTATAAAAGGAAAAATTACAAAAATACATATGATAATAGTAATACATAATAAAAGATAGATTATATCATGGTTAAGCAAAGATTTAGAAATCAACTCATTGACTGCAAAACTTACCCTGGAGCAGACATTGATAGCGACCATAATTTGGTGAAAATGAAATGTAGATTGGGGTTTAAAAACCTGAAGAAAAGGTGTCAGATGAATCGGTGGAATTTAGAGAAGCTTGAGGAAGAGGAGGTAAAGAAGATTATTGAGGAGGACATCGCAAGAGGTCTGAGTAAAAAAGATAAGGTAGAAAATGTAAAATAAGAATGGGAGAATGTTAAAAAGAAATTCTTAAATCAGCAGAAGCAAACTTAGGCGGAATAAAGAAAACTGGTAAAAAACCTTGGGTTTCAGACGATATATTGCAGATGATGGATGAACGTAGAAAATATAAGAATGCTAGTGATGAAGAAAGTAAAAGGAGCTATCGGCAATTAAGAAATGCTGTAAACAGGAAGTGAAAACTGGCGAAAGAACAAAGTGTTCAACTAGAACAAATTTATATGCATTAAATAACTAAGTAGAAAAGAGTTTATTTACCATTAATAAGGGCATGAAATGTAGTAGAAATAACAAAGATGGACCACTGAATGTGAAAATAGGAGGAGAAAAGTTTATGGAGGTAGAAGAATTTTGTTATTTGGGAAGTAGAATTACTAAAGATGGACGAAGCAGGAGCGATATAAAATTCCGAATACCACAAGCTAAACGAGCCTTCAGTAAGAAATATAATTTGTTTACATCAAAAATTAATTTAAATGTCACGAAAAGATTTTTGAAAGTGTATGTTTGGAGTGTCGCTTTATATGGAAGTGAAACTTGGACAATCGGAGTATCTGAGAAGAAAAGATTAGAATCTTTTGAAATGCGGTGCTATAGGAGAATGTTAAAAATCAGATGGGTGGATAAAGTGACAAATGAAGAGGTATTGCGGCAAATGGATGAAGAAAGAAGCATTTGGAAAAATATAGTTAAAAGAAGAGACAGACTTATAGGCAAGATACTAAGGCATCCTGGAATAGTCGCTTTAATATTGGAAGGACAGGTAGAAGAAACAAATTGTGTAGGCAGGCCACGTTTGGAATATGTAAAACAAATTGTTAGGGATGTAGGATGTAGAGGGTATACTGAAATGAAACGACTAGCACTAGATAGGGAATCTTGGATTCCCTATCAAACCAGTCCCTACCCTATCAAACCTGCATCAAACCAGTCAAATGACTGAAGACAAAAAAAAAAAAAATATTATAATATAATTAGAAAAATAACATTGTTGGGAAAAAATTAAGAATTTTTATATGTTTTCCCGTTTAGGTTTTCTTAACCTGATCGATTTGATTTTGATTTTATATTTTATTTCAAGCATAATAGATATTTTGAAAAGATTCTTATGTATAGTTTTTCAAAATAGGCTATATATTTTCTTCAATTTAAAGATTTTTTTTTATTTTACTTAACAAATACATCTGCTACTACTACTAATTGAATTTTTTAATTAATAATAGCACAAGCTAAACGAGCCTTCAGTAAGAAATATAAGTTGTTTACATCAAAAATTAATTTAAATGTCAGGAAAAGATTTTTGAAAGTGTATGTTTGGAGTGTCGCTTTATATGGAAGTGAAACTTGGACAATCGGAGTATCTGAGAAGAAAAGGTTAGAAGCTTTTGAAATGTGGTGCTATAGGAGAATGTTAAAAATCAGATGGGTGGATAAAGTGACAAATGAGGAGGTATTGCGGCAAATAGATGAAGAAAGAAGCATTTGGAAAAACATAGTTAAAAGAAGAGACAGACTTATAGGCCACATACTAAGGCATCCTGGAATAGTCGCTTTAATTTTGGAAGGACAGGTAGAAGGGAAAAATTGTGTAGGCAGGCCACGTTTGGAATATGTAAAACAAATTGTTAGGGATGTAGGATGTAGAGGGTATACTGAAATGAAACGACTAGCACTAGATAGGGAATCTTGGAGAGCTGCATCAAACCAGTCAAATGACTGAAGACAAAAAAAAAAAAAAAAAAAAAATTAATAATACTTTGCCACAAATTCAAATTTAATTATAATTTTTGTACTAATACGCTTTTATTTTAATTTAAATATTGTTATTATCTTGATTTATCGTTTTCTGTTATATATTCATATTTTACTGCACGATTACAATCAGTAAATGTTGTGGAATAATTCCTTCCAAATAGTTCTTGATATTAAAATTGAATGAATCGAATATTTTGAGAGCGTAAACTATTTATGACAGAATATACCTGACGGGGAAGGTTGCGAGATTGAGAACTAAGGAATAAAACTATATGGTTTAAGGGCAATGAAAGAAAATGCATTTAAACCTGCACAACAATTTTTTTTCAGTTTTTTTCTACTCTATCGCCCTGTCTTTTGTGTACACGTTGCTTGAATACGAAACAAAAAATGTCAGTGTTTCTGTTGATTTCTGTTGCTTATAATAATTAGTAACAACAATGTCGTTTGCTCTTCTATTCTATTTTAAGCAAAAAAAGTAATACTCAAATAGAAAATTTAATCCATCTTAGAGTTAAATTAAAAAAAAAATCTAAAAAAAGGTAATTAGGAATGTACGCATCAATAAAAATAAAGAATCAGCTCCCTATATAGAACATGTATTATGAATTTTTAATGTAACCTATAATGCTGTACTTAGAACAGGTAAAAAAAAATTACTTTGTTTTTTAATTTTTTAATTAGTACTATTTAAAAATTCATCAACAGCACTGTATTGTTTTTGTACAAAATTTTATTTTTAAAATGTTACTTTATTTTTTTATTTACTTAATTGATTTACTTTAAATCAGTGGATGAGAAAATATTTTTTTTGTTTTTTTCTGTAGTTCATAAAAATCTCAATGGAATCATTAAAATATCCATTTTTTAAACCAAAATTAGTATTGAGTTGTACGAAAACAATTTTACGTCTAGTATGATAAAGATAGAAATACATATTTAAGGATAAGTGATACTTTTTAGAAAATTGCACTTTCATAAATATAATAAAAATGGATAAGTTAACATTTTTAATTTTCTTAATACGAGTTGCAGTATCAAATCCACTCAAATTTAATGTCAGTAGTATTCGAACTGGATCAACAGTTATGATTTTTGAACCACTGGAGAAAGAATTTATTAAATTCTGTTGCAACATGAATAAGGCATGAGAAAGAAAAAAATTGAGTCCTTTTAGAATTATTTGAAGTTGTCTGACCTGTTTTCTTCCTAAATCCAGTTTTAATAATCTTACATAGTTTTACATTTACTGTTTGAATTAAGTATTAATTTATAATAATGTAGTTATTATTACGAACAACTTTATTATAAATTGGTTTTGTAATTTTTCAAATAATTTTGTGGAGCAAAAGCATCTAATATTCAGATATTTCACATAGTTTCATTACTGAAGAGCTTTTACGAATCATCTGGTAGTTTATGATTTTTCTTTTAATTTTTAAAGTATTTTATTTGCTAAACAGCAAGTTAGTACAGCATTATGAATTGCACAGAATTCAAAGATTTTTGTATCATCCGTATACAGTAATTTTCAATATAAATAAAATTATAGATTTTAACAAAATATGATTGACATCTAAATCACAATTTTTTTCTGCAGTTCTTTAAAAAGTGTCAGAAAGCTTGAGATTAAGTATCTAAAATGGATTCTTTGTCAGGTAATATTTTTAAAAAACCTAAAAAATTATTGAAAAAATACTTCAATTTGTTGAGTTTTATTTCTTGGGTATTCCGTATATATGTTGTACTTTTAGACATAAGAATATTTATTGTTTTACAAGAGGAAGGAATAAGAAGGAAGGAATAAAAAGAAGAAGAAAATGTCCTACTTTGAGAAGAATAGGATAAGTTTTACTGCAGACTTTATTTAGTTTATTAATATTAATACAGGAATTTTTAGAGAGAGAATTTTTAATGTGATTTAGTATTGTAACAAGACGGGTATAAAGACCTGAGTAACGCATTCCTGCCGATTAAGAGGAAACTAGTAGAAATATAATAATGGGAGGAATCCAGAAACGGGCTAAAAGGAACCCTTTTTAATAAAGCTAACAGGTTCGTTTAATAATCGTCTTTTGTAATATTGTCCGCTGACACAGCTAAGCAGATGTTGTTCTGTGAGAAGAGTTACCGGACCCATGGGAGAAATGGATGGGAAAAGTAAAGGGCTCAATCGATCGTTCTCACTCGCAACTAGAGTCTGGTTCTACAGGTCAATAGGATAGGAGTAGAAATATTTCAGGGAAGAGGAGCTGAAATCAGTTCAGCGGGAGAATTCTAAGCGAGGAGTTATACGAGTTTGAAACGAGAGTATTCTGCGAGAATGTCAGTGAAGGAGCGAATTTATAGTGCGTACAAGTTCGACGCAGTTAAAGTGACGTCACAAGTAATTTCAGACATGAAAACAAGAAGTGGTTCGTTGAGTTACTGTTAACTGTTAGTGAAAAAGATAAATTTCATTCATAGATTGTCAGGGTAGTTTAGTTTGTATACAGCAAAGGTATTTGCAGTAAATAAACTTTATACTTGTCTTATCTACTGTACTATTGTTGTCAATACAACACTAGTGGTTAAAGGTGTTCAGATTTTCCATTATGTTATGTATGTTAGTAGATTTTCCTTAAAAGGGTTAAGATCGTTAAGATAAGGTCATGTTAATGTCTTCTTTCTAATAGAACTGAATTCTGGTTTTCAATATTCAACTACATGTAAATAAATTTTGACAATTACCTTAGATTCTGTTTTGTATGTAATTAGAGTTTATAATTATTGTGGTTGTGACTTCAATGATTATTTGTTTATTATTGGCATTTATTATTATTATTATTGGTTTGTCTTGTTTTACTTATGTTCTTAAACAAATAAATTGTAATTATCAATCAATTTTCAATTGTTAATCTCTCAATATTCTGATCGAGCCGCGAACAACCGGATATTAAAAACAATCTCAATCCTCTCATAAGAAAATGAGATATATGAAGAATATTATAGATGAATTGTTTCAAAACTAGGAAAATATTTCTCTTTTATTTATAAAAACAAACCCTTCTTGAAAATTTTCAACAGCAAGTTTCCTCAACTTTCATTAAATCTAATTTTAAAAATATCGCGTATATACACTAACGTGTAATAAATTAATGAAAGAAAATACGATTAATTCTCAGACAATGTGTTGATTCTCAACATATTATATGAATATCAAGTATTGTTTAATCGTTTTAACGACCAAAGTGTCGATGTTTAATCTTCTTGTATACCCAAAATTAACAGTTTTTTTCTCAGTAGTAGGGAGCTGTGTGTTGGCAACATGTGGATGACGTTTAAGCAATGATGATGACTACGTGATCATCAGGAGTATAATTCTAAGAAAGAGTTTCTCTTTCATGAAATTAAACTTCCAGATACTCAGAGACACAACACAAAAGAGAATTGACACGCAAAACTATTTAGTTTAAGACTAAGAAAAAATATCTAATATGGTAAAAGGATTTACGATTTTTTTGACCTTCGTCATTTGTGATTTGGTCCCTAAAATATATTTCTTTTTTACAATCCTGAGTCAGACACAAAGGGAGACAAATCTACAAAGAAAACCTAAAACAATTCTTTAGTTTTACAACCAATGTAATTCCTATCAATTAGACTGCGTTTCTTCAAATCTTCACCAGCTTGTTAGATACAAACCATCAAGAGACAACATCTTCAAAACATGTTTAAAAATGGATTTTGTCTCTTCTTTGTTTATTTCTGAAAATTACTTGACGTATATAAATTATAATATGTTTTTCACGGTAATTATGGTTAAACAATACAACGCTTTACTTGATTTAAAGAAAAAATGGACGTTCAAATACAAATAGACCGAGATTAACAGTTCTTTTATTGCTTTATTAAAACGATGAATTGTTTGAATACATTTACGTTCTCATTGCTACACTCTGATAGTTCGACTGCAATCATACGCTTACCATTCAATGTTCTTAAACCCAACGCCTTCAGTTGTTAACTGGCGAAGGAATATTCTTTGTTAGATTTGCCTGCAGTCTTTCCTTCTACTACTTAAATATCCTCGTGGTTGGAGGAAAAAATTTAGTACGGGTTCTGTGAGTACCAAAGCCAAGGGAGTCACATTTTTTCAAGAAAATATTTGTGCGACTGCATGCTGCATTCTTTGCATGTGGAGTCCCGATAGAATTAATGTATGTAATGTCATAATTCTGTAAACTGTGAATTCCAAGAAATTCCACATAAATAAACTAATGCGCTTTTTATTGATGTTGTTCGTCCAATTCTATTGCAATTAGATTGAATAATTACAATTTTTTACAATTCCTTGTCAGATAAAGTCTTTAACACATTGATATTTGAAAATATTGTTTTTTCTGTAAGTACGTTTTGTCGATTATGATATAAATTCGTATTCAGTCACACCTGATTTTAAAATTTAAGATTAAGTTTTATAACATAACTTTTTTTTTTTTTTTTTTTGTCTTCAGTCATTTGACTGGTTTGATGCATCTCTCCAAGATTCCCTATCTAGTGCTAGTCGTTTGATTTCAGTATACCCTCTACATCCTACATCCCCAACAATTTGTTTTACATACTCCAAACGTGGCCTGCCAACACAATTTTTCCCTTCTACCTGTCCTTCCAATATTAAAGCGACTATTCCAGGATGCCTTAGTATGTGGCCTATAAGTCTGTCTCTTCTTTTAACTATATTTTTCCAAATGCTTTTTTCTTCATCTATTTGCCGCAATACCTCTTCATTTGTCACTTTATCCACCCATCTGATTTTTAACATTCTCCTACAGCACCGCATTTCAAAAGCTTCTAATCTTTTCTTCTCAGATACTTCGATTGTCCAAGTTTCACTTCCATATAAAGCGACACTCCAAACATACACTTTCAAAAATCTTTTCCTGACATTTAAATTCATTTTTGATGTAAACAAATTATATTTCTTACTGAAGGCTCGTTTAGCTTGTGCTATTCGGCATTTTATATCGCTCCTGCTTCGTCCATCTTTAGTAATTTTACTTCCCAAATAACAAAATTCTTCTACCTCCATAATCTTTTCTCCTCCTATTTTCACATTCAGCGGTCCATCTTTGTTATTTCTACTACATTTCATTACTTTTGTTTTCTTCTTGTTTATTTTCATGCGATAGTTCTTGCGTAGGACTTCATCTATGCCGTTCATTGTTTCTTCTAAATCCTTTTTACTCTCGGCTAGAATGACTATATCATCAGCAAATCGTAGCATCTTTATCTTTTCACCTTGTACTGTTACTCCGAATCTAAATTGTTCTTTAACATCATTAACTGCTAGTTCCATGTAAAGATTAAAAAGTAACGGAGATAGGGAACATCCTTGTCGGACTCCCTTTCTTCTTAGGGCTTCTTTCTTATGTTCTTCAATTGTTATTGTTGCTGTTTGGTTCCTGTACATATTAGCAATTGTTCTTCTATCTCTGTATTTGAACCCTAATTTTTTTAAAATGCTGAACATTTTATTCCAGTCTACGTTATCAAAAGCCTTTTCTAGGTCTATAAACGCCAAGTATGTTGGTTTGTTTTTCGTTAATCTTCCTTCAACTATTAATCTGGGACCTAAAATTGCTTCCTTGTCCCTATACTTTTCCTGAAACCAAATTGGTCTTCTCCTAACACTTCTTCCACTCTCCTCTCAATTCTTCTGTATAAAATTCTAGTTAAGATTTTTGATGCATGACTAGTTAAACTAATTGTTCTGTATTCTTCACATTTATCTGCCCCTGCTATCTTTGGTATCATAACTATAACACTTTTTTTGAAGTCTGATGGAAATTCCCCATTTTCATAAATATTACACACCAGTTTGTATAATCTATCAATCGCTTCCCCACCTGCACTGCGCAGTAATTCTACAGGTATTCCGTCTATTCCAGGAGCCTTTCTGCCATTTAAATCTTTTAATGCTCTCTTAAATTCAGATCTCACTATTTTTTCTCCCATTTCATCCTCCTCAACTTCCTCTTCTTCCTCTATAACACCATTTTCTAATTAATTTCCTCCGTGTAACTCTTCAATATATTCCACCCATCTATCGACTTTACCTTTCGTATTATATATTGGTGTACCATCTTTGTTTAACACATTATTAGATTTTAATTTATGTACCCCAAAATTTTCCTTAACTTTCCTGTATGCTCCGTCTATTTTACCAATGTTCATTTCTCTTTCCACTTCTGAACACTTTTCTTTAATCCACTCTTCTTTCGCCAGTTTGCACTTCCTGTTTATAGCATTTCTTAATTTCCGATAGTTCCTTTTACTTTCTTCATCACTAGCATTCTTATATTTTCTACGTTCATCCATCAGCTGCAATATATCGTCTGAAACCCAAGGTTTTCTACCAGTTTTCTTTATTCCACCTAAGTTTGCTTCTGCTGATTTAAGAATTTCCTTTTTAACATTCTCCCATTCTTCTTCTACATTTTCTACCTTTTCTTTTTTACTCAGACCTCTTGTGATGTCCTCCTCAAAAATCTTCTTTACCTCCTCTTACTCAAGCTTCTCTAAATTCCACCGATTCATCTGACACCTTTTCTTCAGGTTTTTAAACCCCAATCTACATTTCATTATCACCAAATTATGGTCGCTATCAATGTCTGCACCAGGGTAAGTTTTGCAGTCAACGAGTTGATTTCTAAATCTTTGCTTAACCATGATATAATCTATCTGATACCTTCCAGTATCGCCTGGCTTTTTCCAAGTGTATATTCTTCTATTATGATTTTTAAATTGGGTGTTGGCAATTACTAAATTATACTTCGTGCAAAATTCTATAAGTCGGTCCCCTCTTTCATTCCTTTTGCCCAGCCCGTATTCACCCACTATATTTCCTTCCTTGCCTTTTCCAATGCTTGCATTCCAATCTCCAACTATTATTAAATTTTCATCTCCTTTTACGTGTTTAATTGCTTCATCAATCTCTTCGTATACACATTCTACCTCATCATCATCATGGGCGCTTGTAGGCATATATACGTTAACAATCGTTGTTCGTTTAGGTTTTGATTTTATCCTTATTACAATAACATAACTACATTTTTTAATTAACCTTTCATAAATAATTTGTACACGCACTGCCTTGAATGCAAGTAGGCTCACAAGCCTCTTTGCATATGCATACTTAACTTTTTCGTATAACTCCCAATTCTGTCAAATATATTCCAATACAAACTGTTGGTAGGACTGTCTACAAATGCCCCAACGGAACATATAGTGTTGATAAAGTGCCCTTATTTACTTTCACTATAACATCTTTGTTAATTCAACGAAGACTTATCTTTTACCTTCTTAAATAGTGCTGCACTACGATAACACTCAATATCTAGTGCTTGGTTCACACCTTTAAACAGATAGTATCAGTAACCAAAGCCAGAATTTAACAGTAAAACTCATTCAAAACCTTTTCTCTGCCAAATGTTTTATCAACTCTTGACTGATTGCAGAATTTATATTAGTGTTTTAGAAGTAACAGGGTATAGGACAGCTTTTTATAGCTAGCAAAGAAATTTTGTTGTGTTATTTGTAAATAGTGAGCTAGGTCGTTAAAATTGTGTTTACGTTTTATTCACAATAATAATTTGACTCTTTAGCTGCTGAATTTCATTGCTGAAATAGGTCTTTTCGTGAATGGACTTTTATTTATTTTATTCTTATTTTACTGCTTATATCTATTTTAAATTAATTTTTTTGAGTAGATTCATAAAATTCTTTCTTAGTTTTTAGCAAAGGTATTAGATAATTGTAAAGGTTTTTATTTTCATACATTTATTTAAGTTGACTAATTAGGATGAGAGAATGCAGGTGCTTAAAATATTACTGATGAGAGAATATTTTCATGTGAATCCAAATTAATTATAAGAGATGAAGGAGAATATTTCGTCTTGAAAAACGAATTGAGGTTTTTGTTAGATAGAGCGCTAAGGAATGAGGTAAGATTTTAACGTTCATTAATTTTTGTGACAATATTCTTTGTATTATCATACCCAGATTACGTAAAGAATTGTATGTAAACTATTTTCTTATCACTTTTTGAATGAATTAGACCCTTCCACCTTTCAAAATTATTGTACCTTTTTTTACATATCTTTATACATTTTTTTTTACATAAACATAACAATGTTATGGAAATAATCACAAAAAAATAAATGCAATGTAATAAAAGTAATATTTCTACGAGGTGTATTGCGTAACTTAACAAATCGCTTGAATAGTTTCCCTGAATTTCATTGAAAACCAAACAGAAAACATACTCAAAAAGCAAACACTACCGGCTGAACACAATGTTACAATGACTGCGTGGAATTCAAATAAAACAGTTATTTAATTTTCTAATGATGCAAACGATTAAATAGACCAAGGGCTTAAAATTAGCTTTTATCGAAAACAATTAGTATTTTATAAAACAACCGTTGAGTAACGTTATATTTGCTACAATATTCCAGTATATGTTAGAGGATGATATTTTAAGATCGTAGAAAAATTCATAAAAAAATCCGAATATTTTACAGGAAATTTGCAGTTTAAAGATTTTAATAATCTCAATTACCGAATTCTCTATTGGTTTTAAAAAATTTTACTAAACATTTACATTTTCCGAATAATAAAAAATTAAATTTAAACAATTTTTTTTGTTGAAGTGAAGGAATACTGCGAAGATCAGTGTATCATGCACATAACAGAGAATATCAATTCAGTTCTTATCTTGAAATAAAGCGGAAGACTCAAAGCATTCTGTAAAGTGCAGAATAATAATCTTCATATCGAGGATAAAAAATAAAATTACAAAACGTAATGATAAATAGCGTTTGAACGCTACAACTTTCTAAAACGCTTCAACATTAGACGTAAGAATTGGATAAAGTTAATTTACTCGTCTACCAATGTCGAGTTGCTTATTATTATAATTCGAAAACTAACAACCACAAACAAAACAATTTTTGATGTATTCCACGAAATAACGGATGGTAAATCTCAATAAACCCTTCAGATATCGGGAAATATTTATCCAAAACTGACAAAGGATTATTGCAAACTAATTTGGATTTACCAGCTTCAACTTACTATACCTCAAATATTAATTTTGTTTTGGACATTAAGTAGCCACCTTGAAACAGGATCAAGTTCATCTTGCCCATCCGCCAAATTTTGTAATGAATGGAAGAATTTAACTTTAATATTGCCATGTTTTAAATACTTCTAAAAACCTTTAAAAAGTAATTTAAAAGAATACACTGGAATTTAATTTGTTTGGTTGGATTCTATGTGTAAGTATACAGCCGTGGGTGACAAACAAGTTTTTGACATGCATTAAAAACCCTTAACTATTTTTCCACTTTTATAAAATATTACTTGATATTACACATACTAAAAAGTTGTAAAAATATTCGTCTTTATTGTTATACGAGAATGTAAAAAATCTATACTATTGTAATTACGCAATAATGAAGTAAGATATTTTTTATTTTGTATTGTATTACTTGAATATATTTTCCAAGATAGTTTTATTTAAATTTCAATTTTTAAGAAATTAATATGTGACTTCTCCTGTCCGCTTTTAAGCAGGCGGGTTAGTCTCTACACCAATATATATGAGGGCTGTTTGGAAAGTAACCTCCGTTTGATTATACATAAGAAACCTGCATAGATAAAAATATTTTCTTATATACCACTTAAAACTACAGCTTTTAACCATAGTCGAGAAAAGACTACACATTTCGTCTTGTCGGGTGAAAATGTGAAACCAGTAGTCCCTAACCAAGCCTCAAGGCGAAATATAGTGTTCTGCATCAGTCGCTCCGCAGTGCATCAGTCTTTGCGAGCAGCTCGCAACGTAAATAACAAAATCATCAACGAAAAGACAACAAGAGATAGGAGCCTGTTCACAATTGGTAATGCTGTTCATGGCCACAGAAAACAAGGTGGCACTTAATGGGGTACCTTGCGGTACCCCATTTTCTGAGACGACACTGTCCGAAAGTGAATCGTCTACACGAACACGAAACGTCCGGTGATTCAAGAATTCCCGGATAAAAGCAAGCATGTTGCCAGTGATCCCCCACCTCCGAAGGGTGTTAAGAATGCCACGTCACCAGGCTGTGTCGTACGCCTTTTTTATATCGAAGAAGATAGCAACAAGGTGTTGGCGGTTCAGGAAGTCGTTTTGTATGGCTGTCTTCATCGACACCAAATGGTCAATGGAAGATCTCCCATGTCGGAAACCACACTGTTCCGAAGTAAGAAAGCCATGTTTCTCTAAGTACCACGCAAGCCTGCGGTTCACCATCCTCTCCATTACCTTACACAACACGCTTGTTAGAGAAATAGGGCGGTAGCTTAAGGGATCGGTTTTCTCTTTGCCAGGCTTTAGTACTGGTATAATAAATGCTTCCGACCAGTCGGGCGGAAAGACTTGTCCGGAGAATAAACCATTGTAAATACTCAAAAGATGTTGTAGTGCTGAGTCAGGAAGGTGCGAAAGCATACAAAGGCGAACGTTGTCTGGTCCAGGTGAAGTGTCACGTGAGTTCCTAAGTGCGTGCAACAATTCTTTAAGTAAGAATGGAGTGTTCAATTCACCAACCGAAACACCAATATTCAACCCCAATACTTCCATCCGTGCTTTGTACCTCTGAAAGTCGTTACTATATGACGAGGTGAGAGACACCGAACGGAAAGATTTCGCTAAAGTATTTGCTACAGCCGAAGATGACGTAAGGAGGAGTTCTCCCTCATCGACGAGACCGAGAATAGATTGCCCTGGCGACCTGAAAATTGCATGGAGTTTTCTCCACACAGTAGACGTGGGAGTAGTACGTGAGATGAAGTTCACATACTTCGTCCATGAATTCCTCTTAGCGGTCAAGAAGACCCGACGGCACACTGACCTAGCCCTGCGGTACATATCTAGATGTTCAGTTGTAGGTCTATTATTATCGACTCGTCGTCGATTCCGAATAGCACACTTGCAACCATCATTCCACCACGGAACGGAAGGACGTTTAGCAGTAAAGCCGGCGATCACATGGAGAGATCGATATTAGACACAGTACCAGATGAAAAAGACATGAATGTATGAGACCCATCATTCAGCAAACAATGGCCCAAGCAAACAAGGATTTTCTGAACAGGGAGCTTATTGCTGTCTCTACTTACGTCAGGTTTCTGGGTTTGCTTTTTGATAGCCGTCTTACTTGGGTCACACATATGAGGGATTTGAGGACAAAGTGTTCCAAACTTTTGGATATGATGAGGGTCCTAAGTAACACCAACTGGGGGGCTGATCGTTCGTGTATGTTACGTTTTTACTTCTCCCTACTCCCTTGTTCGTTCCCGTTTGGATTATGGTTGTGTCGCCTATTCTTCAGCTCATCAAACCGTACTTAAGATGCTGGACGGTGTGCATCATTCTTTTCTTCGGCTTGCCACGGATGCGTTTAGATCGATCCCTATCGCAAGCTTACTTGTAGACAGTGGCGAGCCATCACTTTGGGATAGATGAGACCAGCTTTTGTTATCTTATTTTGCCCGTCTCAGCGGACAACCGAATCACCCAGCTTTTGACCCAGTTCTTAAGAATCCTAATTTGAGGAAGTATGAGGACGGTCCACGTTGTACTGCGCCTGTGGGTGTCCGTACACAACGTCTGCTGCAGCGTATGAATGTTGGCACTCCCTCGTTCTTTCCATCATGTCCGTGCTCGAATCCCCCGTGGAGAATAAACCATGTAAATTTTACGTTTGATCTTACAACGTATGA
Source organism: Lycorma delicatula (assembly GCF_047948215.1). Classification (NCBI taxonomy): domain Eukaryota; kingdom Metazoa; phylum Arthropoda; class Insecta; order Hemiptera; family Fulgoridae; genus Lycorma; species Lycorma delicatula. The sequence continues at coordinate 39,069,500 of NC_134455.1, forward strand.
CAAACAATCAACGCCACCTTTTGTTTACCAGCAGGTGGTCCAGTTTCTCCTCACCAAGTCGAGCCCAGACGTGGTGGTATACACTGATGGGTCGAAGCATGACGGTAACATTGGTTGTGCTTTTGTTTTCAATGAACAGACATATGTTTGGCCTACCCGGTGTTATGAGTGTGTTCACCGCGGAACTACTCGCTGTGGATAGGGCTCTAATTATCGTTGGCCCTAAATATAGGAACATTCTTATTTGCAGTGACTCATACAGTGCTCTCCAGGCGTTGGAGAACCTTTATGCCGGACATCCTGTCGTCGTTGGCATTTATGATAAAATCGCTGAGTTAGCAAAACGAAACAAGGGGGTAGGTTTTTGCTGGATTCCTAGCCATGTTGGGATTCTTGGTAATGAGAGGGCAGATTCTGCTGCGAAAGATGCGTGTATTCAGCCTCCTTTCACCACCCGAGTTACTACCTTTTATTAATCATATAAAACAATCACTGAGAGCAAGGTGGCAAAGTGGCTGGACGGCTGCCGTCGATAGTAAACTTCAACGGATTAAAGACTCAGTGTTGCCGTGGGGCTCCTCTTGCAGGAACTCTCGTCGTGAGGAAGTGGTCCTCTGCCGGTTACGGTTGGGGCATACGAGGATCACACACGAATATCTAATGTCAGGAGGAGACCCACCCCTGTGCACACGATGCAACTGCCGCATGACTTGTGCAACACATTCTCGTGGACTGCGTATGTTATGCGGCGTTGCGTCGTCAGTTTAATATACCCAGCAGCATTCGTGATGTCTTGGGCAATGTGGCAGGAGCGAATGTTTCTCTTTTTGCATAGTACTGGTTTACTGCAAAGGATTTAATATACTTCTATATGTTTTTCTTTAAGGAGAGTTTTTTAATAATTTTAACCTTTATTTTCGATTTGATTTTTTAGTTCTATGTGTTTAATTTTACTATCCGGGGTGGGGATTTTTGCACAACCCATCAGAGTAAGGTAAGTTTTTATACTTTCTTTATTCTATTTTTTTATCATTAATATTTTATCAACTTTGTCTGTGATAGTTTTGGGTTTTATTTTGCCTTCTTGGCTTGTATTAGTAAATTTTTATTATATGATTAATATTACGTTTACACCTTGTATAGCTTACTATTTTGGAGTTTATTACCCTTTTAATAATAACTACCGGGCGATGGTAACGCCCAAGCGTTTTTCTCCCACAAACAACCAAAAAAAAAAAGCTTTTAACAGTTTTCAAATATAGTTCCCATTTAAATTCAAGGATTTGTCATAGCGTTTCTCTAATTTACAAATACCTTCATAAATTTTAGTCGCCTGGATTCCTACTCAAACTTACGTGGCATTTTAAAGTTCATCTTCGTCAACGAAGTGCTGCGACGCAAGCCATTTCTTCACATGAGTAAAGAGATGAAAATCATTCGGCCCCAAGTCCGGGCTGAAAAGAGGATGATCAAAAATGCCTCGTTGGAATTTATTCAGAAGTTTTTGAGTTCTTTGAGCACTGTGAGGACGAACGTTGATATGCAACAACACCGGATCACAGCACACCACGTCGTTTGATCTGGATGGCTTGCCTAAGCTTTTTCAAAGTTTTGCAATAGATTTCCGTCAAATGGCTTGCACCACAGCACTTCGATGACGAAGATTAACTTTGAAATGCCGTGAAAGGTTTACTTGGTTCCCAGGCAGCTGAATTGTATGACGAAGGTGTTTGTAAACTAGTGAAACGCTATGACAAATGCTTGAATTTAAATGGCGACTATGTTGAAAAATACATAAAAGCTGTAGAAGTAAGTTGTATGTAATAAAATATTTTTATTCGTTCAGTGTTTTAATTGCAGCCAGACGAAGGTTACTTGCCGAACCGCCCTCGTACAATATTTACCAATATATTGCATATATCCAATTAGGGGGTTTATATACGTAATATTATTTCTTTAATTAAAAGTACGGACCTGAGAGTGTATATGCTTTTTCTGGACGGGCTAAATGTCTTTACAGCAACATAAAAAACAAATAACTGCTGCTTCTAGCACAGCCGTATCTGACACTTATTAAAAAATATATCTTAGAAATTTTATTAGCAACTGAAGTAGGATAAACACGTACCTGTTTATAATTAGATAGAATAATTCTATTAAAGAAGACATTCAGATTAACTTCCAGCTATTTTTATCATCTGTGTTACATGGAATGCTTCTTGAAGACTGGATTTCCAAAACCGGGAATTGATTTATCTGCATTATAAACTTTAAATTTACTTTTCTATCAATCCCTCCTTGAATTTTATTATCATTTTGTTAAAATTGAACTTACAATTTTCTAATAGTTATTTATAGGCTTAATTTAAGTACTTTTTGTAATGGATTATTCAGAATTGTTTTGTTTACAATCTTGAGTCAATTGAAACCCAACTGACGTCAGTAGTTCACTTTGTTAATCCAAATAGAAGTTTCTGATGCCACTGGTTGTATGTCAGAAAAATACCTTACTGAGTGTAATTGAACTCTTCACTCAGAAATTGCGTTTCATGAAATTTCGCATTCTATTGTCAGAGAAAATTGATGTTTATCTAGATATTGAATTACGGTATAACTCTAGGCGTATATCTGTTGAAGATTCCTTTTATACTACCTCAAATTTTTCAACATACTTAACTTTTTTGTGTTAAAATTAGATTATTATTAATGAAACATTAATTAACTTTATTGTTAATTTTTTTTTAATCACCATTATAAAGAAAAAAAAAACACAAATATAATTATTAAGAGTTATAAAACTGATTTTAATGTTCATTATTTTGAGGATGAAAATAAAAGCTTCATTATTTTAGTTAAAGATTACTGACATCATAGTAATAAGTTTTTAATTTTAGACAGAGGATCAATGTAAGAATAATTATTTTTTTGAAAGTATTAAGACTTTTACTCTGTGAACAAGAATCGCTAATTGTGTTGAGACTCAAACCATATTCAATTTAAATGTAAAATATAAATTTTAGCCTAATTACATATTTATAATTTCACGTTAAATTTTATTAATATATTATTATTGAATGAAATCAATCTTATTATTTAAACAAATATCAGGAATTACCCGAACTAATACTTTGGATTAAAATCAAACTTCCTTCGGATTAGGAGTATGCTTTCAATTTTGAAAAATGTGAGAAATAAGTGCCGTAACAAAATGGAGGTAAGTGGCATGCAACACGAAAGTTTTTCTTAATAACTTTATAAAATACCTTCATTCTTAATACTCATACTTTTTATCAGTATATATTTAATTTTATAGAAATTAAAAGTTTTCAATACTCAGATTCCTGCAAGAATTCCTTACACACTCAACCTAATCAATTTTAATATATTAACTTAGTATTAACAAGTAAGTTTTAATTTTTAATTATAAGAAAATTTGGGTATCGTATTCCTTCTAGATATTTCATTAAGATTTACACTTTCAAATGTCATAATTTTTTGACAAACTTAAATATAACTTTTCAATCGTTAATTTCACCCATTTCATTACTGTACTTCCAGAATAATTTTTAATACACACACACACACACACACACACACACACACACACACACACACACACACACACACATATATACATATACATATACATATACATATACATATACATATATATATATATATATATATATATATATATATATATATATACTATGTGAGTGAATGTATGAGTCTGTTAGCATAGATAAATATAAATATATTGTCGCCAGATTACTCCAAAGGCAAGTGGAACCTAATGAACGACAGGGTGTTTGGGGTTCTGCAGTGGTGGCTTTGAAAAGGGCCTCTGGTGCGTTTGATAAGGTAGATCTGAAAAGGACTGACCACATCCGCTCGCTTGTCTCCGGCTATGTAGGCTCGGCTCGACGTATTGAAATCGGGGAATTGCGGCTCCTCCATTGGAATCAGCCCGAGCTTCTCCTCAACGGCAGTCGGGTCCCCTGAACACCGTGTTAGTGTTTCCCCAGAGCCCTGCAGTTTTATTTCGACGTCGGACGTCTTTCGCCAGTGCGGCTGGTGTTTCTCCCAGAACGGCGCTAATCCGGCTCCGTCTTCACCGCTACGACTCCTGATGCTAGCGTACTTCGTGCTATCAGCTACTGCTTCGGCGGGGTATGACCCTACGCCGGGTGAACTCACGTTAGGACGGCTTCTGCTGGTGCGCCCGTTCATCGGACCGCCTTTTCAGGCGTTTGAAAATATGATAGGCTTAGGAGGAAATGCGGTGCTCACGCAAAGAGGCTGCTTCGGTGGGCCGTTCAGAACTGCAACTCCGACGAGGATGTTGGCATCGGTCGGGAGGTACCACGTTGTTCTAGCCAGGGAACGTTTTCCTACTTCTTGTTCTTTTCTTGGAGGTTATCCAAGAAAAGAAAAAAGGCTTTCTTTATAGGAAGGCAAAATCCTTTTGCCTTCCTATATGGCTGTTTATGTAGCCGCCGGCGTGTGATAGGGTGATGAGCCGCTGTGGCGGCGGAAGTGCGTGCTTAGCAGCAAAATGTTGGCTTGGGGGAAGCGCGTTTGCCTATGCGTGTGTGAACTGAAGCTCCATTTGATATTTTTCCGGCTAGCGTTGCTCTCGCCAGTATGATTCAAAGCATTTTTTTTTTTAAATTTTTTTAAAATTGGATTAAATGTTTTTTTCTTAATTTTTTATCGTGAGATATGTAATTGATTGAGTTTTTATTATTTCCAGTTGTATATGTGAATTTTTCTTTATCTTTGTTTTTTTATGTACTTCTTTCTTTATTTTATTTCAACTGAAATTAATAGCTGTCCTTTTGATTTTTCAAAAGCGTGAATTTTTCTATACTTTTATTGGTCGTGGTTTTTTTAATATTTTTTATCTGAACATAAAAATATTTATAATTACGTTGTATTACACAGAATGTATCGCAAAATTCTCCCGTAACGTCCATAACCTATTCTACTAGTGAAAATAACGGAAAAAGTACAATAAACATATTACTTTAGATTCTTCGTTTGCGAATTACGGCTAGTGAAAAAGTTTGCTCAAATTTCAGCTACCTCAGTGAAATGAGGTCGTACATATTCTTTTAGGACGTAAATTAAGGGGCAAGATCAATGACTTATTATGAACTTTTGAATTGAAAAATTGAATATAATTGGTTCAAAAACCATATCTGTTATAGTTATTGATAAATTCTGGGAGAAATCAAATAAAGATAGAAAAATTTGTTTTTTTATGTTTGTCGTAAAATACATTTGCTAGCTAAGCACATAACAGTTTTAAAATACTTGTAGAAAATCTAATTACGAATGAAATTATGTAAGATAAGTTAAGTAAAACAAAGAAAAGGTAAAAAAATTCAAATTTTAATTAGAAACAGTACATTGGACCCAAATTGCATTACCAGTTTACGTATCAGTTCACAAACGACCCCGCAACTTTCAGTCAATTTGTTTGCATGCTTTTGTTGCTCTTTTTAGTTCTATAGGGCTGTCCTTACGTTGTTCAGCCATATCCATAAAGCGAAAAATTAATTCCACAAGTGAATTTTGATGTATATAAATATATATTATTTCATCCATCCTCAGACGTAAAAATCTATAGTTGTTAAATTACGTTATCTTGGTGTCTAGGAATATGGACCTCCACGACCGATCTATTTCTCAGGGAAAAGATGATTTAAATGAATAGAAACGCTACAAGAGAAGTGCGAAGCGCGCCATCGTGCTGGAAGTGTACTTTGCGTCTCAGCGGTAGAGGAACATATTCAAGCACCTGTGGCAATTCATCTTAAAGAAGTGCGAGTAGACCTCAGAACTTAAGGTATTATGAACGCTTCAAACAATTGGAAGATGACAGCACCATTCACTGACGCTAAACCGGTGTTGAAAATTCCTTTCCACCGATTCATGAGGATTTACTTCTGCCCATGTATGCTCAATCCGTAAGTTGTTGAATGTAAATTGTCTCAGCGGTAAACAAAATATACTTGTAGAGTTATCAGTTTGTATTCCTTCAATTGCTAAACTCCCATCGAAGCGGACCGTCTGCTTGGTGTAGATGTTAAACTGGCTGTTGATGGCTATTGATTTGTATAAAATTTGTTTTGCTTAAATGTCCACCAAACTATCGAATGAGAAACGCCGATCCGCTAAAAAATACATTGTGTACTGACACCTGGATCTACGGTGAGCTGCATCGATAATAATTTCATCAACAACAGCGTAGCGTTGGATAGATCGTCCGTAGCTGATACGAATACTAAGTCTGTTTCCCGGTGATTCCGAAATGTCGCGCTAATTATTTTCGGATTTTGAATCCTGTGATTCGGAACAGTTCTACTATAGCAGCTGTAGCATTACCATTACACACACTCAAAATGAATACAAAATCAACGCTTTTTTCTGTTGTAAATAAGTACGACATTACTTCAACAGCAAATCTATAACGTTCAAACTAAAATTCACGGAAAACCTTCTTTAACGACAGCACAGGTCACAGTTCCCGATGTTTTAAATGTACTATACAGAATAATTTAAACACTAATACAGGATTACGCATTGTTCATAGCCAACTTAGAATAATAATTTTTCAAATAATTTATTTTGTTTCGTCGTTAATACAAAAATTATTATGAAGTGATTTATATTTATTTATTTTAATTTTAATACTTTTGTGTAATTTCAATTTTTTTTTTAATTTTTCACATCACCCAAAAAACAATTGTTTTTTGTTTAAATTAAATAAAGACTTTTCTGATAAGTGTAGTAATAATGTATTCTTTCTAAATAAAATTCAAATTGTTATAACTTTATTTTTATATATTCAACTTAACTTACACCGTTTCGTTCAGAATTAAATTTTCTATGAGTTTCTTTTAACGTTTTACGTGTTTACTACAAATTTAAAAGTTTTATTGTACGTCAAACATAAAAAAAAGGTTTTTACCCCGATTTATCCCGGATTTCATTCCATATATCTCCAAAAACACTGAAGACAAGGTTCCAGGACCAATTTTATACGTTTTGAAAGGTCATATACTATTAGAAATCATTGATTATCTTTCCATCGTTATCGTCCTAAATTTTCGGTAAGATCTTATTTCCCCGCGGCAGCTGAACTTCGAGCGAAATCTTTCACTAATCATAACTAGAAACGAAGCATGGATTTTTTACATTATTTTCATTTGTAAAATAGGTTATGGAACCCACGAGAAAACTTGGTGATACATTCTGTACAATCTGGTAGTGATTATATTACTTTTTTTTTAAGTACTTTCTTATCTGTATTGTTTATTTGTAAAAACTAAAAGAACAGAACTTATTATCCTTTGTGGTATTTGTTTTTATATTTTGTACTACTCTGGACACTTTTCGATATTTCACGTTTCTAATGGAAACCAAACTGATAACTTTGTGTAAATGTAGTTGTACTAAGGCTGTAGTGTTTTTGGTAATAAATTTCTTATTTCAAGCAACAGCCAATTTTTATCTTTTATGAAGAAATATTATATAAAGCTTTACAAGGTTAAGAAAGAATATTCTAGTAAGTTTTCATTAAAAATAGAAATATTTATTGATTTTAATATGTGCTGACCGATTTTAATACGTTTTTACGAAGTTATTTCAATAATTAGGGGGTTACTCGACATTATTTGTGGTTATTTAAGATTTTCATGTTAGATAGTTTATTAAATTGAATGTAAATAAATAATAATTGATTATATTTTGAACGATGTAATCTTATTTTTTTCTTTTTTCTTGATGAGACTGAGAGGGAAACGGTTTAAAGATGATTTGTGGTTATTAATCACCTCTGCTATTCCTTCGTTAAATATTTCCTAACTATTATCGGATAGGAGTACCGGTTATTCAGAATATTTCATATTTTTCTGCGCAAGAAGACCTACTGTTCGTTTACAATGCCCTCGCTATTTTGCAGTCAGAAACGCAGTGAATTTCAGAGTACAGTGCACTACTGTACATACGTTCGATTGATCAGTAGACGCTACCCACAGGCATCAAGTTTCAACTCGCTCACCACTGTGACTCACTGCAACATCACTGCACAAATAACGTAACTTAAAATTTTTCAACCTTAAATTGATTGTAACTGATCTAACCTTTCTCCATCAAATATTCACATACACATCTTCAAATAGATTACTACAGCATATATCTAAACTTCAGTGATATTGATCAGGTAGATTTGAAGATTTTGAGCCACAACCATTTACACATAGGCTTACATAAATATACATTAATAAAAGGAAACCCCATTTTAAGTAAATGGTATTTTTGTACTCCTTATATCTCAAAACTTAAATAAAATTTGTTCTCATCCCCCCCATATGACCGAATGTAATACCGTACTTTTTGTTGGAAAATCGGTAAAACCAGTTTATTTTCATTCATGGCAGGCTCTATTTTTGAATACCTTAAATTATTATAATTGAATAAATAATTGTAATAATTGTTTATGATGTGCCTCGTTTGTTTAACAACTTCTCAAAAAAAATTACTTTCAGCACGCCGAAAGAATTTCACCGGTACTAAGTAGGGCATAAAAAAGATTTCCACCCTAAAGTTAAGAAAAACTTCAAATTTAATCAAAACGACAATGGTTGTATGTGAAAATAGGTTTCACATGTTTAGCATACGACAAGTCCCATCTTCTTACAATTCCAGCAACATTTTGGTCACCCCTCCCCGTAAGGATTGGTTATATAAAAATTTGTTACAGACAAAGGTATGTTTAGAGGACTAACCACCACTTTAAATCGATTAGATACTGTGCCTATTAAGGGAATAATGTTTTTTTTTGTCTTCGAAACCCTATTTTTTCTACCTCCTGGATCAGTGGTTAGACATCAAAAGTTTTTCTGAGATAAGTTTTATTCCCTTATCCAAAGAATAGCAGGAACTTCAAACGAATTTGATATTTTACTTAATATGGAAGTTTTTAGCGATATTATTTTTGCGAAACCCCTCCATTTCCACGGTCCGATTTGTCTCATTAACAAACTTTACGTATCAATTTGGAAGTGATTGGCATAAAATTACGGCATTTATCGTGTTCAAAAGATAGAAAAAAATATACATGTATAAATTATGTAAACTTTTGAACTGACGGTGGTTTTGGGGTCTGGGGAATGTGAAACACAAAGAAAAGTCGAAATTTTCCTGAAGTCGAATCATGGTACCCATTACAATAGTTAGATTTCTTACGAAATCTACCTAATTTAAGCGTAAAATTAGATTTTGAAGGTTTTGGTAATTTTATTATATAAGAGAATATTCAATTAATATTTATATAATAAAATGTCATATTTTAATTAATAAAGGTAATATTTTTAAGTAAATACGACTTTTTATTATATTTAATTCTATCCAATCAAGAGGAAAATAATAAATAATAATAATAATAATAAATAAATAATAATAATTAATAATATTAATTAATAAATAATAATTTATAAGTGGCTTTGCCTCCTATAAGTGGATTACATAAAAATGTTTTTATAAAGTCTCTTATTTCTGGTTTCGATCTGGTAACTGTTCAAACTATTTAAAAAATTCTTGTGAAGCAATTTTTAAAAAATAATTTTTACTGATTTCTTTTGCAATAATTTTATTGTGATTGCTTTAAGAAATCAATTCTTCTGCTATGAATGATTATGCAGAAATCTAAAATTTTCTTAACGTTTTTTGAAAATCTTAATGTTTAAATTAACTAAATCAAATAAGGCAACGTTATCTGATACTTGTTATTAATAAAAAAAAAAAAACTAGTGCAAAAAATAGGCTGTTTTAAGTGGATTAACAATATTTATATAAACTTAAAAAAGTAACTTTTTTAAAAAAAATTGAGTTGTATTTGGAATAAAAAAATTTTGTAATTTATCGTTAAGACAAACTGGGGCGATTTAGAACAGTGTCGTAAGAATATGCGGCAAGGTATCGATGGAACTTGAAATTGGTTTCTCATACTGACAGCAATAAAATTTCCCGAGACTCGTATATCTTCCCAAATGTTGTCAGATATTACAGTTAGGGTTTATTGAAAATAATTTTTCTTCACCTGTTCAGTTAAGTACCATGTAATAAAATTTTATTGTGCCAATTTCGATTATTCTTAGAGCTTTAGTAGAAGATAATAATATATTACTGCACGTTAGAAAGTATTTACGCATTTATAACTGAGATAATCAATCACAAATAATACTTAAGAACTTGTGTCTTAAAAGGTTTTATTTTGATTCTAAAAAGGAAGAAATAGAGAAAGATCTAAAATATTACGTATGAACTTGAACGTAAATCTTTGCCCGAATATTTAACATTATTTCAGTTTTTCCTTTAGTGTGAAAGGATATTTAGTATAACGTTAAGATTTTATTTTTATAAAGTACATTTTAAAATGAATAAAATTTTGTTTTAGGAAAAGTTTTATTTTTATGAACAATAAAACTTAATAACGTCTTATAATGTGAAAAGTTTTAAGTCGAGTAACTTACATGATGAGCCCATAATGAATGAATCATTCTATATTAAATCATAACTTTTACTGTAATACTTTCTCTTTTTTTTAAACCAGTCAGGTAATATTATTTCTGAATTATTACTTTCGGTAAAAGAATTTTTCTGCTAGGTATAAGGAGTGAAAATATCTATAACCTACATTCATTTGTACTAATTCCACAAAAAAACAACTTTTAGCTACGTATTTTAAATACTGCAATAAAAGGTTTTTGTTAAAGTATATCAAGTGTTTTAATATATAACTAAACGTCCAAAACAATGTCTAATTAAAGAATGAATGGTACTGGTATTCTAAGTCCGTAATCAACATAGGAAGAGTACAGTTATATCACGTACGACGGCTCTACTTAAACAAAGCATTAATATGCTTTTTTTATTATTTTTTGTTATTCCCAGTATTAATGAAAGCAACATGTATTTTCTCTTTAGTATTTATTTATTATCTTTCGATTGGAAGCAAAGATAAGTGGTCTAAAAATAAACAGAGAATAATGTTATACATTCTGTGTGCTTCTGCTAATGAAATTATAAATAAAATATTTATACAAGTTAATTAAATCCAACATTTTGTGAGGAATTTGATTTATTAATTTCAATAAATCCATTTCCAAGAAAAGCTATTTATGTACTTACAAATAATTTTAAAGTAGATATTTAAAACTCATCATTTTTCAATCATTTGAATACAATCAAAATAATTATTTTTACTCCTAAAGATCCACCGATTGTGAAGCCCCACAGATCTATAATTGATTTCAGCGTTTCTAATAACACGTACCTCAGAAAACAGGTTAGAAGCTTTTGAAATGTGTTATTATAGGAGAATGTTAAAAATCAGATGTGTGGATAAAGTGACAAATGAAGAGGTATTGCGGTAAATTTGTTGAAGAATGAAGCATTTGGAAAGAAACAACTAAAAGAAGAGACAAGCTTATAGGCCACATCGTAAGGCATCCTGGAATAGTCGCTTTGATATTGGAAGGACAGCTAGTTGGGAAAAAATTGTGGAGGCAGGCAAGGTTTGGAATATGTAAAATAAATTTTTAGGGATGTAGGATGTAGGGATATGTCGAAATGGAACGACTGGCATTAGATAGGGAATCTGGGAGAGCTGCACCAAACCAAGTTTTTTTTTGGTCGAATGAGTGAAAAAAAAAACCAAAAAAAAAAAAAAATTAATTAGAAACTTTTTATTTTGAAGATTAATTCACTATATTAACGTTAGGAGCTGTTAATCTAATACTAGTTGTTATTGTAAAATTTTTTTTTTCTATGTCTTTTCTACAAAAGTTAGGTTATCATGATTTCAAGTCAGATGAAATTTCTAATGTAAACAAAATTATTAACTAGATTTATTTATCTCTTACTTTACAATTAAATTACTAAACAGGGAATTACATAGTATAACAAAAATAAAATTAAGTGGTGATTTAAATAAATCTTAAAAATTATTAAAAATGACCTTGGAAAAAAAAGATAATAAAACTTTTAAATAAAAAAAGGAGAGGCTTTATCAGAATTTTCGTAAACTATACTTGATGTACCTCCTTGTTTGCAAAAGCATACATCTCCTACTAGCACTGAAGAAATAAATTTGTTGACACTGAAAACTGATATATTATGTAGAATATCCAGCTATACAGAACTTCGACAATTTTAAGTACTGAGAACATTCTGGAACATTTGTAATCTAAAAAACGTAATTATACATTATATAAGTAGCAGAAACAGGCTCAAACATGAAGCTTTGAAATCTAGAAAAGTTAAAGAAGGATCGTCTGAAATTTGTCAGAGGCTTGAGAAACAGAATAAATGTAATTAAACTTCCCTTCCTGCGAAAGTCTTTAATTAATACCTTCCTTAAAATTAACTGATTTGTACAATAAAAATAAAGCTTTAAACTTATGTTATAATTAAGGTATATAATATAAACTATATTCTAAATTTCTTGTTATTTTTAATCTTATTTAATAATCTGTTTCAATTCTTTTCATTAATTGATTTTATATATTAAAAATGGATGGCAATATTAAATTCTGTGTGATCAGATATGTCATAAATACGCCTATGTTTTTTATTCATTTGGCTTATTGATCGACACAAAATGAGGATTTGATTTCGTTATAATCTAAAATAATATATTTAGTACAAGTAGTTAAATTTTGATTATTTTTAAATATAAAAATCCTGTAATATATTTATAAAATCTTTTAAATTTTATTTTTAAATTATACTCAGTATGAAATTATTGTATACATGACTTCAGCAATTAATCAAAAAAGTTAATAACTATAATATCTAACCTGGTTATATGTAAAGATATCAATATTTTTTTTTAAAAACGTTTTTCAAATAAATTAAATAATCTGTGGAATTATTAAATTCCTTTTGGAAGCAGCAGAAACAAAATGAAAAATAAATAGATATATTCACTTTTTATTATACATTCATTCATTTGCTGGGTTTTTCGATGTTTTAATCCAAAAATAATAGCAATAGTAAAGTATTCTACTCAGTTCCGCGGTCAAGAAAGATTAATTAAGGCTTTAAATTGTTCAACCCAGTTTTATTCTCTTTTTTTTAAATTTCAACTACTTCAGAGTCTACCGTACGGTTTTTTATACAGAAGCTAGCAAACGGTATTAGTCTAAATAAATTATAATTATTTTATCTGTTTCACGAGTATATCAGCTACTCTGCACACTTTGTTCGAAAATACAGCTAGGTAGATGTGATTTTTTCAAAATTAATTAAACCTATAAGCTCAATTTATTACACATAGACTATTGATTTAAATTAAATGAAGAGTGCTGAATGGTAAGTTTGAGTGTGCTTTCACTCCCCAGCTACATTAAACAAATAATAATTTACAGTTCTCAAAATAAAATAAATATAATAATTTTATTTAGTTGTTATTTTACAGTATACCAGTATTGTGCTTTATCTATCCATTCTATATATATATATATATATATATATATATATATATACATATATATATGTTGTGCCTGCGCGCTCGCTCACGTGTGTGCGTGTTCGCATTACATCTTATTTCTAGATACTTAATTATTGAAGTATTTAAATTACACTTTTATTAAATATAATAATAATAATATTATTATTATTATATATTATTATATTATATTATCGGGTGCTTAATAGAATTTATAATTCCATTATGAAGCATGGATAAGAAAAGAAAACGAAATCCGTTAGCTACACGGATAGATTATCAGAAGGCCTATGATTCTGTACCTCATAGTTGGCTGTTACATATTTTAGAAATATACGGCATTCATCAAAGTATTATTGATATCTTTCAGAAGTTTATGGTGTGTAGAATTGGTACTCCCTTATACGCATGATCTCTCTCCAAATGTTGTTGGTTTGCGGGACGCCTCATGGGTGCACCCTAATAAATATGTGACACAATTTCTTTCCGGCCAAGGTGCTTTTACGGACAAACTGCAGAAATTCGGCCTGGTAGATTCTGGGGTGTGTCTTTAGAGTGAACAATTGAACGACACCTACCATGTTCTTTATGACTGCTCGAAATACGAATTAATGTGTATGGAGACCATCCGTCGACTTGATATTATCGAGTTGGCTTTGAATCTCCGTATAAACTGGAGGAGCCAGGCCGAATGGGCAATAGCAGAGAGTTTTGTAGTATACTTAGCAAAGGAAAGTGCTGAGGGGACCTAGAGCTCTGATTGGATCTCTCTTTTATTGTCTTATTCTCTGATTTATTCTCTTTTGTTGATGTATTGTTTTATAAATTTTGTTTTTGTTATTCTTGTCCTTGTTTTGTTTGTTTCAATGTTACTGTGTTTTTATTGTTCCATGTAATATTTTTATGTTTTATGTTGTGTGTTGAACTCAGTTTTGCCTTCTACGAGTTGGTGTTCAATTCCTTTGTTAGTTAGGTGTTTTCAGTCTTGCTTAAGACTTGATGAGGATGTGTGAGATTGTTTTGAGTTCATTAATTAGTGATAACCGATGGGAATCTCACTCGTGGCATTCGCATCGGTGGCAACCTGGTCAAGGCGGACTGGAATAAGTCAAAAGTCGAGGTTTCGAAGATGACCTCCGGTAAAGCCCTATGAACCCCTATGGGTTCAGAATGGAGGGGGTGGCGAATGTTGTCTTCCCTACGGTCAGGTACTCCCTGGAGAAGGAAATAAGTCAAAACCAATCCCAATACAAAGCGATATTTTCGGGGCGATACTTTGAGTCCCCTGTGGTTTTGCCTAGCTTTGAACCCTCTCTGAAGTATGTTGCACCAATCAGGACTCGGTTTCAAAATGACTGACATAGATAAAAGTGTGTGCACAATCAACCATCTAATATATATGGACGATCTAAAATTATATGTTAGCAATGATATAGAGCTTACAAGTCTATTGAATATTACAGCCATATTCAGCAGGACATCTAGATGTACTTTGGTGTCGGGAAATGTGCCACTCTGATGGTTATAAAAGGAGAAATTGAGAATGTCGTAAAATCCTACAGTTTTCCGGGAAATGAATAGATACGGTCGCTAGATGCAGTGGACACTTGCAAATATTTTGGTTTTAAACAGATCCTCATCATAAAAAATAAATCAAGCAAACAGAAGTTGGAGAAAGTTTTTAGAGAAAGACTCCTGAAAATCCGGGAGACAGAACTCAAATCAAAAACGAAATCAGTACGAAATCAGAGGCATTAACTCTTGATGCATTCCAGTTCTCACATACAAATTTGGAGTTGTTCATTGGTCTCAGAGACATCTTGAAAACCTGAATATCTTTGTACGCACAACATCAACAAAATACGGGATGCATCACCCTAAATCCGCAGTAAAACGTTTGTATATATGGTGGCAGAGCCTCCTCGACCTGAAGTCACTTTGTAACAGACAGATTGGATCAATGAAGAGATATTTTCTCTCCAGGTCTGAAAAATCATCATTCAAAAGCAATAGTTACATCTGACAAGGGCTACTCTCCTTTAAGAATGAATGATGACAATTTCTACCCCAATATTAATACAACATGTGACAGCATCCAAGCATGGAAATCTAAGGCACACCACGGTAGATTTCCCCATTCCCTCGAAAATGCCCACAAGCACACATCTACGCGTTGGTTAAGGGATGGATCTCTATGTGGAGAAAGTAAAGGGTTTATCGATGCCATCTACGATCAAATCACTGCGACAAGCAATTACAAAAAGTTCATAGAAATCAGAACATCAATGATGAGTACAGCGTATGCCATCAATTATCAGAAACAATTTATCGTTTGATAACCGAATCTTCCAGCTTAGCTAACAAGGAATGTCTACATGAGCCACAATCATACAGTAAACATTGTTCATCACGCATAGGCATTAGAATTAGGACTTGTAGATGACAGGGAGTATTGTCCTTATTATGAATATAAAGCCAGACCTACACTGGAAAATGTGCATTATCAACTGTATTATGATCGCCCCCCTACTCTATGAATCATGAGACCTTGCCGTTGGTGAGGGGGCTTGAGTGCTCAGGGATACAGAGTAGCTGGACCGAAGGTGCAACCATATCGGAGAGGTATCTGTTGAGAGCCAGACTTAGGAATGATTCCTGAAAGAGGGCAGCAACTCTTTCAGTAGTTGTTAGGGGCTTGAGTCAGAATGACGTAAAAGGCCATATCAGTACTCAAAGGCCATAGTCCTCTGAGTACTGCGCAGCTGAATGCAATGGAAAACTACAGCTGCTTTTTTTCCAAGAAAATGTGGCTCTCTGCATTTTCATATAGCAATATAGCAATGATGGAGGCGCCTTCCTTGGTAAAATATTCCGGAGGTAAAGGTAAACTAGTCCCCAGTTCGGATCTCCGGGTGGGGACTACTACGGAAGGGGTCACCAGAAAATTAAAAAATAACATTCTACGAGTCGGAGCGTGGAATGTTAGAAGTTTAAAAAAGGTTGGTAGGCTAGAAAATTTAAAAATGGAAATGGATAGGATAAATGTGGATGTAGTAGGAATTAGTGAGGCTCGGTGGGAAGAGGAAGGCGACTTTTGGTCAGGTCATTTTAGAATAATAAATCAGCTTCAAATAATTGGCAGGCAGGAGTAGGTTTCATAATGAACAAGAAGATAGGGAAGAGTGTAGAGTATTTCAAAACGCATAACGATAGAATCATTGTAATAAGGATAAAATCAAAACCTAAACCGACAACGATTATTAACGTCTATATGCCTACAAGCGGCCATGATGATGATGAGGTAGAGTGTGTATACGAAGAGATTGATGAAGCAATTAAACACGTAAAAGGAGATGAAAATTTAATAATAGCTGGAGATTGGAATGCAACCATTGGAAAAGGCAAGGAAGGAAATATAGTGGGTGAATAAGGCCTGGGCAAAAGGAATGATAGAGTTTTGCACGAAGTATAATTTAGTAATTGACAACAGCCAATTTAAAAATCATAATAGAAGAATATACACTTGGAAAAAGCCAGGCGATACTGCAAGGTATCAGATAAATTATATCATGGTTAAGCAAAGATTTAGAAATCAACTCGTTGACTCCAAAACTTACCCTGGAGCAGACATTGATAGCGACCATAATTTGGTGATAATGAAATATAGATTGGGGTTTAAAAACCTGAAGAAAAGGTGTCAGATGAATCGGTGGAATTTAGAGAATCTTGAGGAAGAGGAGGTAAAGAAGATTTTTGAGGAGGACATCGCAAGAGGTCTGAGTAAAAAAGATAAGGTAGAAAATGTAGAAGAAGAATGGGAGAATGTTAAAAAGGAAATCCTTAAATCAGCAGAAGCAAAGTTAGGCGGAATAAAGAGAACTGGTAGAAAACCTTTGGTTTCAGACGATATATTGCAGGTGTTGGATGAACGTAGAAAATATAAGAATGCTAGTGATGACGAAAGTAAAAGGAACTATCGGCAATTAAGAAATGCTGTAAACAGGAAGTGCAAACTGGCGAAAGAACAAAGTGTTCAACTAGAACAAATTTATATGCATTAAATAGCTAAGTAGAAAAGAGTTAGTTTATTTACCATTAATAAGGACGTGAAATGTAGTAGAAATAACAAAAATGGACCACTGAATGTGAAAATAGGAGGAGAAAAGATTATGGAGGTAGAAGAATTTTGTTATTTGGGAAGTAGAATTACTAAAGATGGACGAAGCAGGAGCGATATAAAATTCGGAATAGCACAAGCTAAACGAGCCTTCAGTAAGAAATATAATTTGTTTACATCAAAAATTAATTTAAATGTCAGGAAAAGATTTTTGAAAGTGTATGTTTGGAGCGTCGCTTTATATGGAAGTGAAACTTGGACGATCGGAGTATCTGAGAAGAAAAGATTAGAAGCTTTTGAAATGCGGTGCTATAGGAGAATGTTAAAAATCAAATGGGTGGATAAAGTGACAAATGAAGAGGCATTGCGGCAAATAGATGAAGAAAGAAGCATTTGGAAAAATATAGTTAAAAGAAGAGACAGACTTATAGGCCAGATACTAAGGCATCCAGGAATAGTCGCTTTAATATTGGAAGGACAGGTAGAAGGGAAAAATTGTGTAGGCAGGCCACGTTTGGAATATGTAAAACAAATTGTTAGGGATGTAGGATGTAGAGGGTATACTGAAATGAAACGACTAGCACTAGATAGGGAATCTTGGAGAGCTGCATCAAACCAGTCAAATGACTGAAGACAAAAAAATAATATATAATTATATGTTGGAAATTTGGTAGTATTGCTGCGAAATCTATTTTTTCTGTGAGCAGCTTAAAAGGCATAATTTTTTCAAATGTATTAGCAGCGCTGTTATAATTAAAAAAATAACATTATTGGAAAAAAAGTAAAAGGAACTATCGGCAATTAAGAAATGCTATAAACAGGAAGTGCAAACTGGCGAAAGAAGAGTGGATTAAATAAAAGTGTTCAGAAGTGGAAAGAGAAATGAACATTGGTAAAATAGACGGAGCATGCAGGAAAGTTAAGGAAAATTTTGCGGTACATAAATTAAAATCTAATAATGTGTTAAACAAAAATGGTACACCAATATATAATACGAAAGGTAAAGTCGATAGATGGGTGGAATATATTGAAGAGTTATACGGAGGAAATGAATTAGAAAAAGGTGTTATAGAGGAAGAAGAGGAAGTTGCAGAGGAGAAAATGGGAGAAAAAATACTGAGATCTGAATTTAAGAGAGCCTTGATTTAAATGGCAGAAAGGCTCCTGGAATAGACGGAATACCTGTAGAATTACTGCGCAGTGCAGGTGAGGAAGCGATTGATAGATTTTACAAACTGGTGTGTAATATTCATGAAAAAGGGGAATTTCCGTCACCTTCAAAAAAAGTGTTATAATCATGATACCAAAGAAAGCAGGGGCAGATAAATGTGAAGAATACAGAACAATTAGTTTAATTAGTCGTGCATCAAAACTCTTAACTAGAATTCTATACAGAAGAATTGAAAGGAGAGTAGAGAAAGTGTTAGGAGAAGACCAATTTGGTTTCAGGAAAAGTATAGGGACAAGGGAAGCAATTTTAGGCCTCAGATTAATAGTAGAAGGAAGAGTAAAGAAAAACAAACCAACATACTTGGCGTTTATAGACCTAGAAAAGGCATTCGATAACGTAGACTGGAATAAAATGTTCAGCATTTTAAAAAAATTAGGGTTCAAATACAGAGATAGAAGAACAATTGCTAACATGTACAGGAACCAAACAGCAACAATAACAATTGAAGAACATAAGAAAGAAGCCGTAATAAGAAAAAGAGTCCGACAAGGATGTTCCCTATCACCGTTGCTTTTTAATCTTTACATGGAACTAGCAGTTAATGATATTAAAGAACAATTTAGATAAGGAGTAACTGTAAAAAGTGAAAAGGTAAAGATGCTACGATTTGCTGATGATATAGTAATTCTAGCCGAGAATAAAAAGGATTTAGAAGAAACAATGAACGTCATAGCTGAAGTCCTACGCAAGAACTATCGCATGAAAATAAACAAGAACAAAACAAAAGTAATGAAATGTAGTAGAAATAACAAATATGGACCACTGAATGTGAAAATAGGAGGAGAAAAGATTGTGGAGGTAGAAGAATTTTGTTATTTGGGAAGTAGAATTACTAAAGATGGACGAAGCAGGAGCGATATAAAATTTCGAATAGCACAAGCGAAACGAGCCTTCATTAAGAAATATAATTTGTTTACATCAAAAATTAATTTAAATGTCAGGAAAAGATTTTTGAAAGTGTATGTTTGGAGTGTCGCTTTATATGGAAGTGAAACTTGGACGATCGGAATATCTGAGGAGAAAAGATTAGAAGCTTTTGAAATGCGGTGCTATAGGAGAATGTTAAAAATCAGTTGGGTGGATAAAGTGACAAATGAAGAGGTATTGCGGCAAATAGATGAAGAAAGAAGCATTTGGAAAAATATAGTTAAAAGAAGAGACAGACTTATAGGCCACATACTAAGGCATCCTGGAATAGTCGCTTTAATATTGGCAGGACAGGTAGAAGGAAACAATTGTGTAGGCAGACTACGTTTGGAATATGTAAAACAAATTGTTAGGGATGTAGGATGTAGAGAGTATACTGAAATGAAACGACTAGCACTAGATAGGGAATCTTGGACAGCTGCATCAAACCAGTCAATTGACTGAAGACAAAAAAAAAGCAATAAAATATGATCTCCCCATACATACTAAAAAATTTATTGCTGAAAATAGGCCACAAATTGTTCTACGTAACATTAGAGAAAAAACTGCTCTTCTGATTGAAGTCACTCAGCCATCTGGTCACAAAATTAATAAGGCCGAAACAGATAATATTTCCAAGTATAACCGTCTGGCAATAGAATATAAAGAAATTTACAGACTGAACTCAATAGAAGTCATTGCCAATAGAAGTCATACCATTGTGATAACAGCAATTGGATTAATTAACAAAACTTTGAAGAAATAAATAGAAAATGTTGTAAAGTCATAATTCGAAAAGCTCAAAAATCAGCAATTATGAAAACGTGCAGGATTGTACGAACTGTGTTAAATGCAAAACAGCATTGAATGAGGTATGACCCTATGGTCCCTCATAAAAATATTCCTGGAGTGAAACATCTGCAACACAAAAAATAATAATAATAATGCCCCGGATATATTCAATTCCACGTCCGTGCATTAACAACTATGCACACATCCGGGACGGGCAACGACATCGTGCTTCGGTACTTTCACATAGGTAGACCAACGGGGAAATAATCTTGCTCAGGGGCTTGCTGTGGAGTACGGGATTGGCGGTCCCAAGCTATCTTAGTTGTGGTTGTGCTTCTCGGTTTTGTTGTTTACAGAAGTGGCGGGAGGCATGACCGTGATCTGTTTTGCCGACGCCCGGCGGAGTGCTGACCGGAAGTGCCCATCCCTTTTCTAGGTTGCAGAGCAGTGTTGATGGTGGGCTGCTGTGAGCTGCTCTGCTAAAGTCTCGCCTGTGTCAGTCATTTCTGGTTCGTATGACTGTGCATAACTGCACCTTTCATTACTCAGAACTTATGCTGCCTGATCATTAATATCTTTATATAAAGTCCTTGTTAATCTGATCAATATATATTTTATTTATAAAACATTTAAATATATTTTCACTTATTTAAATATTATATCATTAGAAAATTATCTCACGTTGTTCAGTATCAAGTGGTGCACATGTACAAAACTAATGCTTAAAGAGTATTATAAATAATGTATTTATAAACATTAATGTGTTGATATATTATCTTGACATTTTAAGTTACAACCTTTACTGATTGATTTAGAATAACAATACTATTAGAAAGGAAAAAATATATAACATAAAACTTCTAGTTGAACTCAACTAGAAGAACAAATTTATATGCATTAAATAACTAAGTAGAAAAGAGTTAGTTTATTTACCATTAATAAGGACATGAAATGTAGTAGAAATAACAAAGATGGACCACTGAATGTGAAAATAGGAGGAGAAAAGATTATGGAGGTAGAAGAATTTTGTTATTTGGGAAGTAGAATTACTAAAGATGGACGAAGCAGGAGAGATATAAAATGCCAAATGGCACAAGCGAAACGAGCCTTCAGTAAGAAATATAATTTGTTTACACCAAAAATTAATTTAAATGTCAGGAAAAGATTTTTGAAAGTATATGTTTGGAGTGTCGCTTTATATGGAAGTGAAACTTGGACGATCGGAGTATCTGAGAAGAAAAGATTAGAAGCTTTTGAAATGCGGTGCTATAGGAGAATGTTAAAAATCAGTTGGGTGGATAAAGTGACAAATGAAGAGGTATTGCGGCAAATAGATGAAGAAAGAAGCATTTGGAAAAATATAGTTAAAAGAAGAGACAGACTTATAGGCCACATACTAAGGCATCCTGGAATAGTCGCTTTAATATTGGCAGGACAGGTAGAAGGAAACAATTGTGTAGGCAGACTACGTTTGGAATATGTAAAACAAATTGTTAGGGATGTAGGATGTAGAGAGTATACTGAAATGAAACGACTAGCACTAGATAGGGAATCTTGGACAGCTGCATCAAACCAGTCAATTGACTGAAGACAAAAAAAAAGCAATAAAATATGATCTCCCCATACATACTAAAAAATTTATTGCTGAAAATAGGCCACAAATTGTTCTACGTAACATTAGAGAAAAAACTGCTCTTCTGATTGAAGTCACTCAGCCATCTGGTCACAAAATTAATAAGGCCGAAACAGATAATATTTCCAAGTATAACCGTCTGGCAATAGAATATAAAGAAATTTACAGACTGAACTCAATAGAAGTCATTGCCAATAGAAGTCATACCATTGTGATAACAGCAATTGGATTAATTAACAAAACTTTGAAGAAATAAATAGAAAATGTTGTAAAGTCATAATTCGAAAAGCTCAAAAATCAGCAATTATGAAAACGTGCAGGATTGTACGAACTGTGTTAAATGCAAAACAGCATTGAATGAGGTATGACCCAATGGTCCCTCATAAAAATATTCCTGGAGTGAAACATCTGCAACACAAAAAATAATAATAATAATGCCCCGGATATATTCAATTCCACGTCCGTGCATTAACAACTATGCACACATCCGGGACGGGCAACGACATCGTGCTTCGGTACTTTCACATAGGTAGACCAACGGGGAAATAATCTTGCTCAGGGGCTTGCTGTGGAGTACGGGATTGGCGGTCCCAAGCTATCTTAGTTGTGGTTGTGCTTCTCGGTTTTGTTGTTTACAGAAGTGGCGGGAGGCATGACCGTGATCTGTTTTGCCGACGCCCGGCGGAGTGCTGACCGGAAGTGCCCATCCCTTTTCTAGGTTGCAGAGCAGTGTTGATGGTGGGCTGCTGTGAGCTGCTCTGCTAAAGTCTCGCCTGTGTCAGTCATTTCTGGTTCGTATGACTGTGCATAACTGCACCTTTCATTACTCAGAACTTATGCTGCCTGATCATTAATATCTTTATATAAAGTCCTTGTTAATCTGATCAATATATATTTTATTTATAAAACATTTAAATATATTTTCACTTATTTAAATATTATATCATTAGAAAATTATCTCACGTTGTTCAGTATCAAGTGGTGCACATGTACAAAACTAATGCTTAAAGAGTATTATAAATAATGTATTTATAAACATTAATGTGTTGATATATTATCTTGACATTTTAAGTTACAACCTTTACTGATTGATTTAGAATAACAATACTATTAGAAAGGAAAAAATATATAACATAAAACTTCTAGTTGAACTCAACTAGAAGAACAAATTTATATGCATTAAATAACTAAGTAGAAAAGAGTTAGTTTATTTACCATTAATAAGGACATGAAATGTAGTAGAAATAACAAAGATGGACCACTGAATGTGAAAATAGGAGGAGAAAAGATTATGGAGGTAGAAGAATTTTGTTATTTGGGAAGTAGAATTACTAAAGATGGACGAAGCAGGAGAGATATAAAATGCCAAATGGCACAAGCGAAACGAGCCTTCAGTAAGAAATATAATTTGTTTACACCAAAAATTAATTTAAATGTCAGGAAAAGATTTTTGAAAGTATATGTTTGGAGTGTCGCTTTATATGGAAGTGAAACTTGGACGATCGGAGTATCTGAGAAGAAAAGATTAGAAGCTTTTGAAATGCGGTGCTATAGGAGAATGTTAAAAATCGGATGGGTGGATAAAGTGACAAATGAAGAGGCATTGCGGCAAATAGATGAAGAAAGAAGCATTTGGAAAAATATAGTTAAAAGAAGAGACAGACTTATAGGCCACATACTAAGGCATCCTGGAATAGTCGCTTTAATATTGGAAGAACAGGTAGAAGGGAAAAATTGTGTAGGCAGGCCACGTTTGGAATATGTATAACAAATTGTTAGGGATGTAGGATGTAGAGGGTATACTGAAATGAAACGACTAGCACTAGATAGGGAATCTTGGAGAGCTGCATCAAACCAGTCAAATGACTGAAGACAAAAAAAAAAATATATATTATAATATAATTAGAAAAATAACATTGTTGGAAAAAAAGTAAAAGGAACTATCGGCAATTAGGAAATGCTATAAACAGGAAGTGCAAACTGGCGAAAGAAGAGTGGATTAAAGAAAAGTGTTCAGAAGTGGAAAGAGAAATGAACATTGGTAAAATAGACGGAGCATACCGGAAAGTTAAGGAAAATTTTGGGGTACATAAATTAACATCTAATAATGTGTTAAACAAAGATGGTACACCAATATATAATACGAAAGGTAAAGTCGACAGATGGGTGGAATATATTGAAGGGTTATATGGAGGAAATGAATTAGAAAATGGTGTTATAGAGGAAGAAGAGGAAGTTGAGGAGGAGAAAATGGGAGAAACAATACTGAGATCTGGATTTAAGAGAGCATTAAAAGATTTAAATGGCAGAAAGGCTCCTGGAATAGAATACCTGTAGAATTACTGCGCAGTGCAGGTGAGGAAGCGATTGATAGATTATACAAACTGGTGTGTAATATTCATAAAAAAGAATTTCCGTCACCTTCAAAAAAAGTGTTATAGTAATGATACCAAAGAAAGCAGGGGCAAATAAATGTGAAGAATACAAACAATTAGTTTAACTAGTCATGCATCAAAAATCTTAACTAGAATTCTATACAGAAGAATTGAGAGGAGAGTGGAGGAAGTGTTAGAAGACCAATTTGTTTTCAGGAAAAATATATGGACAAGGGAAGCAATTTTAGGCCTCACATTATTAGTAGAAGGAAGATTAAAGAAAAACAAACCGACATACTTGGCGTTTATAGACCTAGAAAAGGCATTCGATAACGTAGACTGGAATAAAATTTTCAGCATTTTAAAAAATTAGTGTTCAAATACAGAGATAGAAGTACAATTGCTAACATGTACAGGAACCAAACAGCAACAGTAATAATTTAAGAACATAAGAAAGAAGCCGTAATAAAAAAGGGAGTCCGACAAGGATGTTCCCTTTCACCGTTGCTTTTTAATCTTTACATGAAACTAGCAAGCAGTTAATGATATTAAAGAACAATTTAGATTCGGAGTAACTGTAAAAAGTGAAAAGATAAAGATGCTACGATTTGCTGATGATATAGTAATTCTAGCCGAGAGTAAAAAGGATTTAGAAGAAACAATGAACGGCATAGATGAAGTCCTACGCAAGAACTATCGCATGAAAATAAACAAGAACAAAACAAAAGTAATGAAATGTAGTAGAAATAACAAAGATGGACCACTGAACGTGAAAATAGGAGGAGAAAAGATTATGGAGGTAGAAGAATTTTGTTATTTGGGAAGTAGAATTACTAAAGATGGACAAAGCAGGAGCGAAATAAAATTCCGAATAGCACAAGCGAAACGAGCCTTAAGTAAGAAATATAATTTGTTTCCATCAAAAATTAATTTAAATGTCAGGAAAAGATTTTTGAAAGTGTATGTTTGGAGTGTCGCTTTATATGGAAGTGAAACTTGGACGATCGAGGATTTTTCTTTATAATCTTGTAATGAAATATTACAAATGATAACATGAAATAATATAATCTTTGTTTGTAATGTCGATAA
The DNA here is from genome assembly GCF_047948215.1 of Lycorma delicatula. Taxonomy (NCBI): domain Eukaryota; kingdom Metazoa; phylum Arthropoda; class Insecta; order Hemiptera; family Fulgoridae; genus Lycorma; species Lycorma delicatula. The sequence goes on from NC_134455.1 coordinate 39,095,162, forward strand.
TTTTAACAATATAATTATAAATATGAATTATACAAAGAAAGATAATCTAAAATTATGTATAATAAAATGATTATTAAAGAAAAGTTACAACTAATAACATGAAATAATAAATGATTACTAAATTTATATTATACAATAAGATATAAATATAACAAAAAATTAATTATACATATCACTTATAGTTAAGTTATTGAATCAATTGTTTCAAGTTATGTTCCCATCGGTTTGTATATCATATAATGAAAAATAGTAATGAATAATAATCATAGAGGTCAGATAAATAAATTGTTTTATCAACAATATTTTCTTTGTAACAAATAAGTGAATAAGTATCTTAATAATAGTCTTTTTAATAGTAAATTGGGTAACCTACATCGCTAATTGTACCTTAATCTTACAGATTAGGATTTCTTTAAAAGTGTTGTTCGTGAGTCCTTATGAAGAAGGTGTATTCATTAGCAAGCATTTCATTCCAATGACGATTTGGTGCAAATGAATTAATATTGCATATATTAAATAAATATTGGGAAATCTATTCCGATTGAAATCATCAATCCGCTACAAAATATATGTATATACGTTATATGTATATATGTTATATGTACGTACATATTTTTGTTTTATGCATGTTGTGCGTGCTCGTATATGTGTATAGTATAATAACCAGTCTGTAAATCGTTTAAAATTACAGAGCAATTTGAACCTGATATAATAATTACATTAATATGCATTTAGACTCTAACAACAATACATTAATCGACAGATTAAATCATAACATGAGATTACTATTATAACGCGAAATTACATTAATAACGTAATGTATTAATATTAAATAAAATAATATATCATGAAAAAATCATCATTTGAATTATCTAATTATTTATTTAAATAATAAAATGTATGTTAATCTTTCAAATTTGGTAAAAAATATAATTTATGTGTTGGTCTGTTTAGTGAACCATTAGCTTTGTGTAAATTTACAACTCTGTCTAAATTATCAGAACCCGGATATACCTGGGTTACAACTACATTCTTTCAATGCATAGGTGAAGTATATTCGTTGGTGATTAGAACTAGATCTCCAGCCGAAAACTTACGCGTGGGAAAACTACATTTGTTGCGTTGTTGATGATAGTGCAGATATTTCTTTGGCCATCGTCTCCAAATGGATTATATAAATTTTTGGAGTAGTTTCCATCGACCTTATCGCGTAATTTCAACCCTTTGATAATTAGGTTCACTAAAGATGTGAGAGGACATTTAATAAGGAAATGTCCTGGGGAATGTTGTACCGGGTCTGTATAGTCTGTGGAAGTAGCGAAAATAGGACGAGAGTTAAGACAAGCCTCAATTCGGGCCAACTCTCTATGAAATTGCTCAAAGTTGAGAATTTTTGTTCTATTACACGACGTATTATACGTATATTGTACGCTTTTGATTACACTTTACCATAAACCACCAAGATCGGGAGATGAAGGAGGAATAAATGACCAACTGGCCAGTCGGTCCCAAATGGCCACTTGGGATGTTGAAAAAGTTTGAATATTTGTTTAAAATTTGTCTGACTTTAAAAGTTGGTATAAGTTGTACAAAATATTTTTAATAGAATGAAAGTTAGCACCGGTATCAGAAAATATTTTAGCAGGTGTACCTCTGCGTGAAATTAATCGTTAGAAGGCGGAAATAAATGATTTTGATGTCAAATAGAAACTAACTCTAAATGTATAGCCTTAGTGACTAAACATAAAAAAAGCGCTACATAATTTTTACTCAGTTTCTTACATCTCTGCCTGCCATGACGAATTGTAATTGGCACCCTATTATCTACTGCGCAAGAAGGGAATGTTCGGGAAGGATTCACTCTAACAGGCCGTAACTGACCAAGTTGTAGGGATTGAGTTTTACATCAAACCTAAAGCGAATTAAGCACTTATGAATGATTAAAAAAATTATTCTTTTTGCATTTATTATCCTGTATCCCTCTCGTAACGAAGATTAAGACATTAAGACTCGTACACTCTTACGAGTGTAAGGGTCTTAATGTTCAGAGTTGATAATTAATTTCTTAATGTTCGCACTACGGTGTAAAACGATAGGATGTATAACTTAATACTGTAGGAGAGAACGTTGAAGTCTGCCTCTTACACGGATTAGACCTAAATCATCCAAGAATGGATCTAGAGAACTATGCTTACTTTATTTATCAATAACCCGATTATTTTTTAAGATTATTTTTCTCATTATTGAAATACATGGATTGTGATTGACATAAAATAGTAAAGAGTATGCTCTAATTCGTTAGTGGTTAGAGTACCAAAGTTACGTTCAAAAGGTATTGATTTGATATTGTGAATTAATCTGAAACAGAAGCTAAACGATCGTAATGAAGCAGGTAAAGATGATAACCTTTGCGTGTAGATACACATGAAATTAACATAATTTTACGTCTTTCTAATAAGCATTTAGGATTTTAATTATCAATTAAACGTAATATTACGATCCGTTGGCCAACGGGTAGAAAACTGTAACAGCCAAGGAAGACCTTGCCACCACAGTAACATATTAAGTAATTTGCTTGGTGAGCAACCTGTAGACAGTACGGCTGGATTATCAGAGGATTCGATGTAATGCCGATTGGTAATTGAAGTTTTTTACTGAATTTTAGAAACTCTATTACCTATAAATACTTTTCAACTAGAAGAATGTCTATGGATTAAGCAAAGTGCAATTGTGGAATCCTTGTGTAAGTGTAGCTAGTGAAATTGTATCTTTAAGGCATTAGATACCTTTACGAATAAACGCGTAAGTATTAAAAAAGCATAGCGTACAAGTCTGGGTGGTGGAATTTGTTTTAAGCGGGCTAGTTTTGATTTAGAACATAGTAGATTAGATGTAATTACACGGTTGGCGAATAAGGTGCGTATTTAAAGGCAACGACACTAGCCATTAATAGAGGCATGAGAATAACCATGCAGTTGAATATAATGAATTTTACTATTACTGTTAGAATTAATGGATCTACTTATCTTAATTGAGCCAATTAAATGTAATTTATTATACAACGAAAGCCATAGTATTATTAATGGTTTGAGTAATATTTCGTCACAGTCAATTTTGAGTTGTCACAATGAGAGCATAAACTTTTTGTATAAAATTAAAATAGGCCCTACGAGTCCTAAATGATCATAGACACCTGGTATGATAGAGAGAATATTCCTTTTCGTATAAATTTTAGAATTATTAGAATGAGTGATTTGGAAATTTATAGTATCGGAATTGTTGTTGTTCTATAAAACTCCTAGAGTACGTATGTTGTGTTCTTGTTTAGCTGGTATGGATGAATTATGATTATACGTAGAACTACTGCAATTGTTAGAATACCATGTGTGAAGTGAAAAACCATATTGTTGTAATAATTTGGAGATATCGTCCTTTAATTGATTAACTTTATTTAGTTTATCTGAACCGGTAATGAGATCACCGATATAGAAATAATCTTTAATAGCTTTAGAAGCTTGTGGAAAACTATTTTCATTTTCAATTGATATGTGAATGAGACATCTTGTGGAATATATCTCTTGTATATATAAATAATATCTAATACATAAATAATCTCTTGTTTTGAAGAATTATGCCAGAGAATCCGTTGTAAATTAGAACCAATGGATTTAACTAGTATGTATCGATACATTTTTTTTATGTCGGAGGTAATGACATAATCATGAATTCGAAATCTTAACAATACAGAAAACAAATGTTGTTCGACAATAGGTCTGACTAGTAGAGTGTCGTTACGAGATAAACTTTTTGTAGTTTTAACTGAACCGTCGAAAACCGTTCGAAATTTAGTAATTAGACTAGCTGATTTAAATACCGGATGATGGGGTAAATAACACACATTTTATTTGTCTATTAACAAATCATCGAAAGTAATGATATGTGACCCAAATTCAAATATTCTTGTATAAAAGTGGAATAGTCACTTTAAGATTGCGAATTCCAACAATAAAAATTTATTCTTTGCATTTACGAAAGAATCGCCTAATCTTATATTATTGGGTTTTCATAGTAATGCCATTGCATATCTGCCTTGATTGTTTTGAGTGAAATTGAGTTGAAAATGTTTTACACAATTAGAAGTTTCGTTAAATGCAATGTTTCCTCAATTTTCCAGAAGTTCTCAAGTGTAGTCGAAAAATTTGTAAACTCTTTTATAGAAATAAAATATGCAATGGTATTATTGCTCTGAGAGTTAATAGGAAAGCAACCACTGAGAATATATCCCAATTTGTTTTTTTTGGAGAATGGATATTAAAGTTTCGAATAAATTTTGTAGATAAAATAAAATTCAATTAAAATTGTGCTCCAATAAGGATGTCAATTTTATTTATTTCAGAATCTGCAAAAAAAACAGGTTATGAGGCAAATTAAAATGCGAAATATCAAAAGTAAATTGTGAATTTTACATAACAAATAACATTGACATAACAAATATTTCTGTCAAATTATGACATTTTAATTTTAATGATAAGTTCATATGTAAAGAATGTAATGCCAATACAACACTACATTCAGAAAGAGAAAGTATATTATTTTCTCCTATAATAGGAATATTATATTTTATAAATTTAAATTCTAAACTTCGTGGAAATTTATAAGGACAGAAATTCTCTTGACTGCCAGAGTCTAGTAAAACTCGACATGTATATGTATTACCATGTACATCATTGATAATACATAATGAGATAGAAAAATTATGTTTTTGTTTGACTGCATTTTAAATGACTAATGATTATTTTTTTCAGATTATTTCCTTTTAATTTAAAATTAATATAATTTATATGAATAACAATATTATGTTTTTGAGAACAAATCTCAAATACACTACTAGAATAACATTTATCAAACGAATGACCTTTACCTAAATAATTGAACAATAATTGTGATGTTCCAGAAATTGTTTCCGTTTATCAACAGAAAAAAATAAAATTTCCTTACAACAATGTAAATAATGATTACAAATTACATTTTGCTTATTATTAAATTTTGAATAACAGCTAAAATTATTTGCCTTATACTGCTTGTTGGCATGTTAAATGCTAACAAGCTAAATTCTCCTCTTGGGGAACCTTTAGCTTCAGACCTGAAGGAAAGGAAGAGCTTCAAAGTTAGTGACGAGTAAAAAGTGGATCGAACTAAATTTCGGCCGAAGTGTCTGTTAGTTATACCGAAATATTTGGTTGTACGAAGAAGTGAAGGAGATTTCACAAAAGTCAGTCCTTTCCTGATTTCGCGTGCAATCACGAAAGCCGCTAGAGGACAAGTCGAGGGGTAGTTTGAAAAACAACTAGCATCGGGTTTTTCGTAAAAACTGTCAAAAATTTACAATTTTCGCCGCTTCTTAAAGCTAAGAAGATCGGCATAATGAATGTTGAGGTTTCACCTCATGGCACGTTAAATACCTCTAAGGGAGTAGTCGTGTGCAGAGACTTATTAAACTGCGGTAAGAGGAAATAGTAGAAGAACGTTTTGAACAAGGTGTTGTAGCACGTAGACTATTAAATATTCGACATAATAGAGAAGTTGTACCTCCGCGTCAAACATCCTCAACTTTAACAAACCAGTGTCAGGAAAAGATAAAGGCTGGTTTCCATAGACTTGAAGTGCATCCGTTCATTGCGACTCTACTGAAGCGCTTAGGATGTCAACGGTTTGAACACACGGCAGTACACTCTACAAGGCAACAGATTTGTTATTTTGGATCCCCACTGCACGTAGCGAACCGTGCAAGAATTCACCTGTCTGTGTGAATTGTAATGGGCATCGCTTAGCAAGATCGTGGAATTACCCAATGTATAAAGAAGGAGTAGCCATCCAGGAGATAAAAACCATACAAAATGTCAGCTACTTTGAGGCAAACAAGATTCAAGCAGAATGCGTAAATCAACGTCATATGCTCTATGCAGCTTTTCCTGCAACATCAATTAAGCCAAATAACGTTATATCTTAGCTAGCACCAGCCCTAGCGAATACGGTCGAAATATGCCGGTGTAGTTTTACACCGGCACCAAACGTTCCGGACATAATTAAAGGAAAGTCTAATGAATCTAAGCAAGAACCTACGACCAGTGGAACATTAAAAGAAAATCAAGCAAAATTGCTAAAGCCTCAATCTAATCTGAGACAAGTTTGTGTTCAGATAGAAAAAGTCCGAATTCAGGAAAATCGGAAAGAAAATGAGAAATTGAGTGATGTAAAAGAGATAAAAGTGTAAGTAGTTGTGGAGCCTTCAAAGGAACAGAGGCCTACAACAGAGAGGGCGAGCATCTTAGCCGCCCTATTAATAACCTTAGGGAGTTCCTCAATCATGGACTTGGATGTAATACTCCCCGCTCCATAAATTTTAAAAAGGGGCCTACGCATTAGTATTTAAAAAAATTAAAAAATGCAGGGCTAGCCTCAAAAGAGCGCTATTTCATCTAAAAAATAAGAAGCGCCTGCAAAAATATTTCTCCTCGATAACTGAACAGACAACTTCGGCAGAGGGATGAAGCAAAGTTAAAGCGGTCACTACACCACCTAATAGTACTGTTGATCAAACTAAGGATGAGAAGAAAAGTAAGGGGCCTGAGATGAAGGCGAAAAAAGGCCCATTGTCCCAAGTCCCTGCTTGGGACTCTGATCTTGGTGGTCACAAAGGTGACCACTTTAGTCGCTACTGAGGTTGTCACCTCTGTGATTGATTCCCTGATGACGTAGGTGTGTGCGCTGCAGAAGTTATTAAGTCTAACCCCTCAACTAAGAAGAATATTACAAAACATATTAATTAGCTTTTTAAGCTAGTGAAGGATGTCTCTGAGGCTGTGCAAAAATTGCAAGAAAGAAGAGTATTGCTAGATAAATAAACTCAGACTATTAGAATAGACTTGTGGATTTAACAGGACATTGTCAATACAGGAAATTTTGAAGAGTTTAAGCAAGTTTTATGCTGTTACCTAATCGGTGGCCCAATCAGATATTTTAGCGGACCACTGAGGACACTGACTTCCTGAATGAGGAAGATGCTATAGCCAAAGTATATATACTGGATTCAAGTTGTGACAAATCCAGCTCTTTTCCGGGTCAGTGTGTCAAGTATCTCCAGGAACTAGGATGAACCTTAAAATTTCGGTTACGGGTGATACTTGTTTTTGTTGTCGAGGGAGACGATCCTGAAATAGCTGACCGTCTATTACAGAGCCTGGATAAAATATATCTAGCGGAAGATCGTAATCTGGTGTTCACTACGACTATGTGTAATCTTCTGAGCATAGTAAAGAAGATAATAGAATACTGGGCACGTCTCAACCAAATTGATTGTGCGATATTTCTCTCCGGTAAAACATGTGAACCTGCTGTGCGGTAGCAACCGAAGTCCTCCACTGTAATAATTAGACAGCAGTCTGTGAGTGAGGATATGACCAAAAGAATCCTTTCAGTTAGCCACGGCCAGGGAAAAGACATGGAGGTACATCTCCTGGCGGGGAGTAAGGGATGTGAGACCATTAAAGAACGCATTATAGCGCAGATACCTACGGCTGCGGTTATAGACAAAGGGCCGTCATCCAGGAGGGCTATACTACAGGTAAGAGATTTGCATGTTGAAGTTACTGGCGACGAAATTATGAGCGCGATTATGAGCGGTCAACTTTGGTCTCCTTTTATCAAAGTTACTTTGAGTCTCTTTATTTGTGTTTTGAGCTGCAATCATGTGTGTATTTTCTGCAGTTCCTGGCGTTTGAATTTAGTGCTTTATCAACGGTAGCATCAAATGTTATACTCGTCGTTCTCGATCCACGCAGTGTTAAGTAACATATTTATTCTGGTACCCGCCTCAGCGTGGCGATAAAGTGGCCACGACTCTTGGTCATAAGTCCACGTTACGAGTAAAGGGTTCGCTCTTAGTCCTACTCGCGTTCATTTAAGAACGAGAACGGTAATCTGTGGTTAGTGCTGTACTTTTCAGTACGGTATTTAGCTGATCCAATAGCGGCGAAGAGGTGCATAGCGTGACAGGAGAATATTGAAGGTGTCCGGCTACCCGTGCTGGCTGCGAAGTTGTCACATTTCTGGGCTTGCCCAATTTAGTAGATAGGAGGAAGACAGCGAGAATCTCGTTTAGACTGGTAGTTTAGGGAATCATTGGTCATGGAAGGTTACCAGAAGGTCCGCAAGTCCAGGCGAAAGTGCAAACCGGACCCTGTGCCATCTTCCTCCTAAGAGGATGAGTCGAGCGCGATGATGGAGACGGGCAATGGCAAGGGCAGAATTGGCAGTTCTGCCCCGCTGGCCAAGGTAATCCATGAGGATCTGGACTACCTCGTAGAGTTTCTTACCCTTCCTGGTAAGCTTTCCTTTCTACTCTTTCTGGTTCCTTCAGCGCCGGGAAGAGAAAGACTATACTTCCGACATTGTTAAAAATTAAAGAGGCTGTGTCTGCGTTAACAGAGGGTATCGAATCCTATGCTTATAAGCTCAAGGAGGTCAAGGTGGCTGCCCCAAACGTTTTTCAGGCCCCAGCGTAGCCCAGTCGCTACGCTGACATCTTTAATCCAAACGAGAAGCCAGCAAGTTGGCTAAGAAGCCAGATATGCTTTTTGTTAACAAGGCGGAGGGCTCGAAGATCACGAGCCAGGAACTCAAGGGCGACTATCATGTTGCCCTTTGCGGTAACAGAAAGGAGCGTCTCATTAGGGACATAAAGGAGACCAGCAAAGGGCTAATAGTGGTTGCCGATAACAAGGACACTCTCTGAGTCACCAGGAAGTCTCCGGCTGTGAGGAAGCTTGAGCTCATGGTTGATCCCAAGCGGTTGAAAAGGTCCCGGGTCATAATTTATGACATTGATCGAAATTTATCTGATGAGGTGGTTTTTTTCTCTCCTTCGAGAGCAAAACATCGATTTGGACGAGGCTTTGTTCAAGGACCAGTGTAGGTTGGTCTTCAAGACAGGCAAGTGTGATGACCCTACCACAGCCCCTCGATCACTGAGTGTTCGAGGGGCTGGTCTCCAATAGAAGTTCGTGTCGGAAGACGAATCTTCTTGGATTTCGCATCCTGTTACGTTAAAAAGTATCTTGACCTGCAGAGCTACTTCAAGTGTTGTAGGTTTGGCCACAGGGCCAAGTTCTGTAAGTATGCAATGGTCTGTGAGCATTGTATTGAGGAGGGGAACGCTGGTGACTCTCCTCCAAGAGGAGGTCACGCTTGTGATCTCTTCACCCTGTGAAGAGGTCAACTTAATGTCCACAGAGCCTATGCAGTTCAAGTTGAGTTAGGTGAGAATGTTGAGAAACGGAGCCTCGATGTCCTTTTTCTATAGCAGTCAAAGATGAAATGCCCGGTTTTTCAGGCTGGACTATGTTTTTCGTTGGTGATAGCAAATCCGCTGTACACTGCAGGAAGTCTATAGATAGTGTCCATACGGCAGACCACTGACTCGCATTACGTCGTTATTAGGCTTGCCGTGAATTGTTTGCACCTGAGTCGTTGGGAAGGGGCACCAACTTTAATTCGTGGAGATTAAGGATAATGAACATGCAGATTCCGCTACTAAAGACGCATGTTGTCAACCATCCTTCACTACCCGTGCCGATTGACTGTGCGCCACATCCTTGTGGTTTGCATACGTTATGCGGCCTTGCGTGGTAAATTTAAATTACCCAGGAATTTTTGTCAAATTCTGGGCAATAATAAAGACGTTTTGGACCAGGTATTTTTATATCTTTCAGCTATTAGTATTTTATAAATTTTTAATATTGTTCTTAAATTTGGTTGTACGGTATTTGTGTATAAATTTTTAGTTTATTTTGTTTATTTTACTCTTGTTTTTAATATTTTAGTTTGAGTTTCAATCTTGTTTTTAAATTTCTACTTTACGTTTTTATTTTGTTTTATTTTTTATTTTATTAGTTTTTGTATTTGTGTTTCATGTTTTGTTTTCCGGACGTTTTTATATAATTAACAATCGGAAATTTTCAAAATTTATTTTCTAAAAACACATGCATTATATTCGGACGATGATAACGCCAAAGCGTTTTCGCCCTAGAAAACACCAAAAAAGAAAACTTTCCTTTACGTTTTGGTGTCTCCCAAACACGATTCTGCAAAAATTTTATAGATAAATATGTATGAGATCATTTACTTCGCTCTACCAGACGCAAATGTAAACCGGTTTTGACGAAATGTGGTGGAGCAATATAAACCTATTCAGGATAAAACTCTGTTAATTTTTAAGTGAATCGATTCACAGGAACCGGAGTTAAAAATTAAAAACTGAATTTTTTTGCTACGTTTTCAATGTTTTCTCTGAACTTTTTGGGTAACGAAAACAAAAATTCGACTTTTGCGAGCAGCATCAGATGTAACATTCCTTTCGCAATGATCCCAAAACATTAGCTTTGTTCTCCTAATGAGATATCTCCGAGTACCGCCAGTTGGGCACCTTTTTAAAGAAATAAATATTACTAACACAAAATTCAAGATAACATCGAAAGCTAGCTAAATTACCGAAAGATATTATTTTAAAAAATCATTACAGCAGTGCTACATTTATTTTAGTTCATTAGTTATGAATACTACATATATATGAGTTTTTAACTGTCACTACAGTGATAAAATGTCAGCAGATCTCAACGTGTCATAAGGTAAAGATTAATAAATAAGGTTTGGGAAATTTAATTTTTTCATAAAAAATAAAATGTTTTAAAATCAAAATATTGAAAATCAAATTTTTATAAAAATAGATAAATGTAATGTATCTATTTTAATCTTATCGTATTTTATAAATTGCGTATGTTTTACAACAACAGAAATTTCAACAATGTACTTATAAAGCAAAATGGCAAAACATAATGTTATAATAATAGTTATCTTAAAATAAAATAAATTCCTTAGATAGAGGAGTACCATACATACTCTCAAATTTCAATAAGCTGGTACCGTTTAGCAAATATTTTAACTCATATATATATATATATATATATATATATATGTAAGGCTTATATCCCTTTACCTGCTTCATTGGAAATCCGATTTCTCTGGAGATTGTATTTCTGGTTTTCAACTCAGGTGGCTCTTTCAAACATTAAATTTTACGACATACCTCAAACCACTAACATTCATTGATTTTATTGTATTGGTACTGAGCTACGAGATTCAAACATAAAAAGAAGTTTGATTGATGTAAATTGTTATAAATAGAAATAACAATTTAAATAAATTGATCCTAAAATACAATTTAAATAGAATTTGATAGTTGAATTTATATCCATTCAGCAAGAATCACTTTGCATCTCACTTGTTATTACTTGATTTTCTACATATTTCATAGCAAATATCAATCTAGGCTTTCTGCACCAGTCAGGTGGTAATTGCTTATGTGTCATCACACGTTCAATTATGTTTCCTGCCTCACATAACTAATTACACTGTTGAAGAATTTTGAAATCATCTATATATAATTATCAAAAGATAACTTTGCTAATACGTTACAAAATTAGATTATTTTTTGAGTAACTGAATAATATGCACCTTTATGTAATTAGCTGTAGTTACTAATCGATGTTGATTAGCATATCTTGTGTATATTTTTCTTTATCGCTGTATGACACGTTTTGTATTACTTTCAAAGGTGACGGGATATATTCGGAATATATTATTATGAAATATATCTTAGAAATGTATAAAATCCTTCAAATTTATTATTATTATTGAAAACATAGCTCATTGTATATGAAGTTTTACAGACTTTATAAATAAGTATGTATGTATTTATAATGAAAATTAAAAAAAAAATCATTAATTATTATTAATAATAATAACAACAATAATAATAATAAAAATTGATTTCATTAATTTGTTTCATTTACTTTTACCACAGTTCTGATTTCCCTCAATTTTATGGCGCATCCTTTCTAATCACACAGTTGTTAGATTGTAAAACAAATGACTAAAAAAATGAATAAAATTATTGTAATAAAAATATTTTTTATGTTTTTTAATTATTTAAATTTCATATTAGCAATACGTACATTTAATTTTCTCCCTCTTTCTCAATTTCACAGTAAAAGGTAATATACATTAAAATTCGACTCGATACACTTTTGAGATTTTCTGCCTCTTTTCACTAATTTTTACTTTTTAAATGAAAAATACGCTTTAATGAAATTCACTCTCCTACAATTGAAAATGCTTTCTGTTATTCCAGTTGATCACAGAGGTAGCAGTACGTTTGGTTTACTTTAACCGGACGGAAATTTTAAACAATATGTTCAATTTACAGTGAAGAAAGAGGAAGTGAGGGGCACGGTGAACTACTGTGGTATTCAACCTCAGATTTGTTGGGTGGTGGTGGGTCCGAACGTAGCTGAGATTCTAATGTGCAAGAGTAAGTCATTAATAATGGGAGTCCTGCTCAGCAGGCTTTAATTCCACCTGAAACTATTAATCAACCTAGCTGTGTACGGTAACAGAGGAGCTTTGTTCCTTCATAGGAAGTATCGTTATATAACGCAAGGATGCATTCCTTCTTCAAGCCATGCTTAAGCCTAAACTATATAGCCTGCTAGTAAAGAGAAGAAGTGTTAACGCACATATTGAGAGTTAGTGAAATATGATCCAGTTGAAAATGCTAATAATTTATCATCATAAACACTGTTTTTGAATCAACAGTTACAAATTAAAATATAATAAAATATGACCATTTTTTTCATTAACTTTCATTAACTTGTTCCTTTCTTTGGTTAGCATTAAAATAACTTATAAGATGATATCTTTTTTGAATCTCTAAATCTTTGATAAACAATAGATTTTAATTTGAAAAAAAATTGCTCTCTTAGTTTAAAATTAAAGTTTAAAATATCAATAACTATTTCAAATTATTCAAGTTATTAGTCGAATTTAACGCAAGAAATAACAGTGTTAATTATAACAGTAATTCTGTTAAAACAGATGTTTTGTCTGTTTAGTTAAACATAACAGTAAAACAGTTAATTCTAGTAAGTACTTAGGTGTCTATTTCATTTACTAATACTTACTAGTATTTGTAAGTTACTTATTAATATCTTAAGAATAATAAATACAACAATGTATGACAAAATATTACATTAAAATTATGTTTTACAAAATACCCTTTAAATTTTCCAATAAGATATGTTAATTGGAATATGGTACTTCTTCAGCTTCATCTGTAATTTATTTGTAAATTAGATTGTTTTTCCATTTAATCCATTTCAATTAACAAAAAAAAAACTTTCCATTTATTTTAATTTTACTTTGGCACATATTTATTACATCTAACATTTCATGTAAGATGTAATAATTTTATCTCTCTCAACAGTCAAACGCTGTATAAGAAAATGCTTAGTTAAAAGGTTTCATGAAATAACTGTTTTTCAAAAAGTAAAATTATTGAGTTAGGGATTTCACATTAACATAAACTTATCAGATGAAAATTAATTCATCTTACCTGATCCTGAATAATAATTAATTTTAAATAATAAATACAGGTAATATGTTTAACTTTCACTTTCACTTTTAGAGATTTGTTAATTATTTGTTTGTATCTAACGGTAATCCTAACAGTACTTACAACTTTTCATATCTACATACACAATTTATCGTTCGTTTTTCTTAGTGGTTGAATAGTTCCATACTTTATTTCAGTTTAAACTTTCCATTTAAATGATTTCTACTACATTACTTATTCAAATGAAACTGATAAACTCTGAAAGGAAATGTCAAGATTTTAAAATAGGAAGGCGTTAAAATTCGTTTAGCATTGAACTACTTACCTAACTTTATTTTGGAATAGCCTTATATATTTCTTTTATACAAAATAATATTCTCCAATTTAGTGAACTATCATTGACAAGACATGATGAAAATAGCAAAATCTTTCAAAATTATGGAAGGGTATTTTTTTCCCTACTTAGTTCTAATTAAGAAACAAATATCGCCTTGCTCACTTGTTAGAAAATTAATTGAAAGTTATAAAAATGTTCCTAAAAAAACAAATTAGGCGTCGTCATTTCGTCAGAAAAAATGGGTATCAGTGAAAAAATAGTAAGAAAGTTGAAGTTATTAAATAATTTCCTTGGCAGGCTAAAAAATTATTCATTTCTTTTAATTTTTTAATTAATTCTAAGGTTTTAAATGAATAATTTTGAGAATTTAAAAATGTATACGGTGTATAAAAAATGAATAGTTACATATAAAGTTATTTCATTTCACAAACCTATAAAATTTTTCTTTCAGTTTATAAAATATAAATCTATTCTTGATTTTTTCTAATCTGGAAATATGGATTTGTCTTTTCTATTCTTATTCAATTAATGATGGTTTTAAAAGAAAGTGGCAAAATCTTTTCATACAATTTTTATACAGCATCTCACTGGAAGATTTCTGTTCAAAGTGTTATAAGAAAATGATATATTTGCAGGAATAACAAATCCTAGTTATTCTGTTGCATCGTTGTTTTAGATTACCCTTTAAATAATCTTATACGTTTCTTTAAAACTTCGTGTTAGAACAATTCTAAGTTAATTTCACGAACTTTACTCCCTAATTTTACTACAAAAACGACGAAAAACTCTATTACTATAGATAAGATACGGGAAAATTGATTACTATCTTCTGTGCTTCTGTGACTAAATTTCCATGTTCACTTCGACGAGCAAGACAAAACGTATCTTCAAACGTTAATTGTAGTTGTAACGTTTTATCGGCAGAAATTTTAATGAGCTGGTCAGAAATTTCAACCGGTAAATAACAGCTGCAACGACGTTTTCACTAAATGGATTCTGTATCCATCTCTTCGAGAAATCATTTTTATCTTCCGGCAAATACTCGGCTAACTGAATTTTTAGCTCACGAAAATGAAACTTCATGCTATTCAAACTATGGTGAATAATAGTAGTGTCTTCATGATCCAAAGCTTTCTCATTTTAGAATTGAGTGGAAACATATCAAGATATTTTCTTTGAAGACGAATAATCTAGATATGAAACTTCCTAATGAAAGCATGAACTTTTTCACTAATAAAAAATTTTTATCACGTCCTTTTAGTCACATTCAAGTCGTTTAAGTGCAAGAATACATGAGCTAAGTAAGCCAACAGCAACATGTACTCATTATTCCGTAAAACCCATGTGAATGGCTTTTGTTTATCATAGAAAAATATTATTAATTCATCTCGCAATTCCAATAACAGGGTTTACACTTTCTCCCGCGATAACCATCTTGCTACTGTATGGAAAAGAAGAGATTTTTTCTTTTCGCTTGTTTCATCGCACACTTTACCAAACAGCCTTTCCTGTACTGTACGGCAGTTAATAAAATTAACAATTTTAACAGCTTTACAAAGACATTTTTTAAGATTTTCATATATTTTGTGGCAAGAGGATGTGTATGAAGGAAGCAGTGAGTCCATTCCGTTTTTCATATAAGATGATCTTACATTTATTTCAGAAATCCACTGTTCTTTCCTGCTATCACATTTCCATTATCACCAAATACTGCAGTACATTGTGTCTAATCTATGTTGTATCTATCTTTCTAGCTTCGTTAAATTCAGCAAAAATACATCGTCCTGTTGCATGAAGAGGTAGTGATTTGCAAACCAAAATACTTTCTTTGCTTGATCTGTCCGTATCGCATTCATGTCACACCAAAAATAAGAACTGAGAAATCTTTGTCACGTCTGTTATTTATGAAATTCAATATTAAAATATTCACTTGAACTCACTTGTTGAATTATTTGATCGCGAACATGCCATGTCATCGATGTCATCGCGGCAGCCATGTAATCGATTTGCCTTGATACCGTGTCGTTAGAAAGTGGAATTTTTAAAAATATTGTTGCATCTTCCACGTTTATTAAAACACTGGTCATATCAATTGCAGCAGGTAATATGAGGTTGTGCTTAATGAAGAGACTGGAAGTGACCACAAGGCTGTTTCGATTACCATTAAAGACCGTCCTTCAACAGTAATGCAGATAAACATCAACCATACGCTGACAGATTATCAGATTCACCGTGTGACTAGGGAAGCGGCAAATAAGATCATGAGTTGTGCGCGGATAGATACGGAGATATTTCAAAATATAATTAAAGACGAAATAGCCAATATACCAAAGAATACAAACAGACATCATCCGTTTTATTGGTGGTCTAGTGATATCGAGGATCAAAGGAGAATAATGCTTAGGAAAAAGAGAATAGCCCAGTGATTACGAGCCCGAACGGGCATGGAAGAAGAAGGTCGCCTAGCCGTAGAAGAATACAGGAATGCCAGGAAGAAACTTAACTTCCTTATAAAACAATCCAAGAAAAGAAAATGGCAGGAGCTGTGTGATGATCTGGTTGCCGACCCCTGGGGGAAGGCATTCGTGATCATAACCGAACGTTTAGGTAGACATGTGCCGACATTAAGTAACGAAATCTCGGCACAAAAAGTAAGAGCCTTGTTCCCTAGAGAGAGTCTGGTAATACAGAAGTGAAGGTGGATCAGTGAAGGCGAAGGCTAATCAGATATGAAGGTGGCAGATTCACACAACAGGAAGTCCTAGAGACAATTAAAAAACTGAATCATAAAAAAAGCCCAGGACCGGACGGAATACCGGCTGCCGTTATTAAAGGACTAACAAAGATTATTCCCTGGGAAATGGTAGACATAACCAGTTATGGTCTGCGAAACTGCACTTTTCCTGATTGCTGGAAACCATCCAGGACAGTATTCCTCCCCAAAGCAGGAACAAACAACGGAAAAGGAGGTTACACACCAATCAGTCTCATAAATAATATGGGCAAAGTCGCTGAAAGATTAATAACAGCCAGGCTGAGAGAAGAACTCGAAGATAGGGACTGCCTACACCCAGAGCAATATGGCTTCAGGAAAGGACATTCAACGATAAATGCGATAATTAGAGTCATGAACTGGGCATTAACAAGCAGAAGAGGATCGAGGAGGACCAGGAAACTCCCCTTAATGGTAATGTTATACATTAAAAACGCATTCGGATCCGTTCCACGTCATCAATAATTGAAACATTACAAGGAATGAACATTAGCGATTACCTGATTAATCAAATCAATCAATACCTTCATCAAAGATATATTGAAGTGAAAACGCTAGAGGGGAAGTCTACATTCCAAATTTTTGGAGGTGTCCCTCAGGGGTCCGTACTTGGACCCATCCTCTGGAACATTTTTTACGATGGGGTTTTCAGACTGAATTACCCGGAGAGGGTATTCGTGGTAGGGTATGCTGATGATTTATCGGTTTTAGTTGAAGATAAGGAGGTCGTGAACATAGAGGAAAAAGCCAATCGGGGTTTAAGTCTAATAGATGAGTGGCTAGAAAGGAACTTGCTGCAAATATCCCCTACAAAATCTAGTTGTATAATTTTCTCTGGAAGAAGACGGATAAGGAATATCAACTTAGACATTAGAGGAGAACGAAATATAGAGGTCAATAATGCAAAATACCTTGTAGTTATACTGGACAAAAGCCTAAAATTCGGGAACCATGTCGATATGATAAGTAAGAGGGTAACCCCCACTATCAAGGCTCTGAGGGGTCTCATTCATAACCACGGCGCACCAAGGATGGAGATTAGGAGGTTGATAACTGCACCCACTACGTCTGCGATACTATATGCGGCCCCGGTATGGGGAGACGCTATGAACATCCAGAGGAACAAAATGAAACTAAGAAGCGTTCATCGGCTTGCTTTGCTACGGGTTGCTGCAGGGTACAGGACTGTTTCATATGATGCACTGTTTATACTGACTGAGGTCCCCCTTATTGATCTACAAGTCAAAGGGCGTACATTAAGATCTACGGGACTGTCAAGAGATGAGGTTGCAGTTTTAATAGATCAGGAATGGCAGAATGCATGGGCTTGCTCAAACGTGGGGGATTGGACCAGAAGACTAATCCCTAACATAAGAGATTGGAAAGGTAAAAGAAGGGGCAACGTAGACTTCTATGTTACACAATTATTGACGGGTCATGGCTCCTTTGGTCAGTACTTATATAAAATTGGAAAAAGGGCTACACCGCAGTGTGATTACTGCCAAGAGATAGACAACGCTGAACATACTATTTTTGTTTGTCCCAGAAGGGCACGCAACAGAAGTGAGATTTCTGCAAACAGGCTAACACCGGATATTTTAATCAACTGGCTGGTGTCCAGTGATGTAAACTGGAATTGGTTTAGAAGGATCGCGGGTGAAGTTCTCCGATCTAAGGAAGAAGAAGCTATAAGACGGGGAATGTAGTAGGGATGGGAGAACAGTCCCTCCGTGGAGGGCCCGTATTCTGAGGTATGCGGGTTCCTGAGAAGGGAAGGAACTCCTGGAAAGAAGTTGGGTAAAAGAAAGACCGAGTCTCGGCCGGGGGTGTCGGCCCTGCGGGTGCCCTGGCACTCGGTGGGGTTGGTGCCGCCGGTTAGAGGCATGGCATAAAGACCGAGACCCGGTTCCCTGCTGAAGGGGTGGAGGGCGGCGTAGCCAGACCTCATCTCTGAGGCGAGGAATTTGAGGCAGGCAAACAAAGAAGTAAAGGTCCGAGACCGGGGAGGCTAACCTGCCGTGC
This sequence comes from Lycorma delicatula, assembly GCF_047948215.1. Lineage (NCBI taxonomy): Eukaryota > Metazoa > Arthropoda > Insecta > Hemiptera > Fulgoridae > Lycorma > Lycorma delicatula. Next base: position 39,113,801 of record NC_134455.1, read on the forward strand.
CGGGCCTACTACCGGTGGGCGGGGGACGCCTCCTTAGAGTAAATGGACACTTTCCCCAACTGAGTTATATTCATTGGATATCCGGATGGGGTGAGAAGGGGATAAAAAAAAGGTAATATGAGGTTTTGTGTGATTGTATAGTTTGGACATTTTAGTTACTCTTAATGCTTCGAGATAAGATGCTTCAAGTGTACTTTTATCACTATTGTTTGATTTACAAATATAAGATTGTTGATTTCTCAAAGTATGTAATTTTCTTGGAAAAAATTATAAAGGTTTTTTTACGTTCCAGATTTTTAGTTTCCAAGTATCAAATTCATTTTTATGGCTTCATGCTTTGATCTGAGAGGAACTGATAGCAAACAACGCACTGAGGTTTTCCATCCAGTTAGGTAATAACATAATTTAAAGAACTGTCATTTTACTATCTTGTAAAAGATAGTAAAATTTGGATATAGATGACTCACTTCGTTTTTTCACAGACTTGTCAAATTTGCATTAGAATCTAATTGAAAAAAAAAAAACAGTTACACCGTTTAACTGCACACTGAAAACCGAAACCTCAATTATTATTATTTTCAATGAAACTATGCTTTTATCAAAACTTAAAAGACAACAGACGCACGCTTTTCATTCGAAAATAACTGACGTTTTGCAATCCTCTTTTAACGCCTTTGACGCCTCTTTTAAACTGCTGAGAGCACGATGTGTTCTATCGTATCACCGCATGTACGACCATTACTTTCTCACAGAGAATATTAGGAAAGCAGTTCTAATTAGATCTGCAAGGAGCATGTACATGAAATTAGACCTGTAATTTTTTTTACACTTCATATATGCATGTTCATACCTGTCGCTATCTTTTTTTTTTTTTTTGTCTTCAGTCATTTGACTGGTTTGATGCAGCTCTCCAAGATTCCCTATCTAGTGCTAGTCGTTTCATTTCAGTATACCCTCTACATCCTACATCCCTAACAATTTGTTTTACATATTCCAAACGTGGCCTGCCTACACAATTTTTCCCTTCTACCTGTCCTTCCAAAATTAAAGCGACTATTCCAGGATGCCTTAGTATGTGGCCTATAAGTCTGTCTCTTCTTTTAACTATATTTTTCCAAATGCTTCTTTCTTCATCTATTTGCCGCAATACCTCCTCATTTGTCACTTTATCCACCCATCTGATTTTTAACATTCTCCTATAGCACCACATTTCAAAAGCTTCTAACCTTTTCTTCTCAGATACTCCGATTGTCCAAGTTTCACTTCCATATAAAGCGACACTCCAAACATACACTTTCAAAAATCTTTTCCTGACATTTAAATTAATTTTTGATGTAAACAACTTATATTTCTTACTGAAGGCTCGTTTAGCTTGTGCTATTCGGCATTTTATATCGCTCCTGCTTCGTCCATCTTTAGTAATTCTACTTCCCAAATAACAAAATTCTTCTACCTCCATAATCTTTTCTCCTCCTATTTTCACATTCAGTGGTCCATCTTTGTTATTTCTACTACATTTCATTACTTTTGTTTTGTTCTTGTTTATTTTCATGCGATAGTTCTTGCGTAGGACTTCATCTATGCCGTTCATTGTTTCTTCTAAATCCTTTTTATTCTCGGCTAGAATTACTATATCATCAGCAAATCGTAGCGTCTTTATCTTTTCACCTTGTACTGTTACTCCGAATCTAAATTGCTCTTTAACATCATTAACTGCTAGTTCCATGTAAAGATTAAAAAGTAACGGAGATAGAGAACATCCTTGTCGGACTCCCTTTCTTATTATGGCTTCTTTCTTATGTTCTTCAATTGCTACTGTTGCTGTTTGGTTCCTGTACATGTTAGCAATTGTTCTTCTATCTCTGTATTTGAACCCTAATTTTTTTTAAATGCTGAACATTTTATTCCAGTCTACGTTATCGAATGCCTTTTCTAGGTCTATAAACGCCAAGTATGTTGGTTTGTTTTTCTTTAATCTTCCTTCTACTATTAATCTGAGGCCTAAAATTCCTTCCCTTGTCCCTATACTTTTCCTGAAACCAAATTGGTCTTCTCCTAACACTTCCTCCACTCTCCTCTCAATTCTTCTGTATAGAATTCTAGTTAAGATTTTTGATGCATGACTAGTTAAACTAATTGTTCTGTATTCTTCACACTTATCTGCCCCTGATTTCTTTGGTATCATTACTATAACACTTTTTTTGAAGTCTGACGGAAATTCCCCTTTTTCATAAATATTACACACCAGTTTGTATAACCTGTCAATCGCCTCCTCCCCTGCACTGCGCAGTAATTCTACAGGTATTCCGTCTATTCCAGGAGCCTTTCTGCCATTTAAATCTTTTAATGCTCTCTTAAATTCAGATCTCAGTATTGTTTCTCCCATTTCATCCTCCTCAACTTCCTCTTCTTCCTCTATAAAACCATTTTCTTTTCATTTCCTCCGTATAACTCTTCAATTTATTCCACCCATCTATCGACTTTACCTTTCGTATTATATATAGGTGTACCATCTTTGTTTAACACATTATTAGATTTTAATTTATGTACCCCAAAATTTTCCTTAACTTTCCTGTATGCTCCGTCTATTTTACCAATGTTCATTTCTCTTTCCACTTCTGAACACTTTTCTTTATTCCACTCTTCTTTCGCCAGTTTGCACTTCCTGTTTATAGCATTTCTTAATTGCCGATAGTTCCTTTTACTTTCTTCATCACTAGCATTCTTATATTTTCTACGTTCATCCATCAGCTGCAATATATCGTCTGAAACCCAAGGTTTTCTACCAGTTCTCTTTATTCCGCCTAAGTTCGCTTCTGCTGATTTAAGAATTTCCTTTTTAACATTCTCCCATTCTTCTTCTACATTTTCTATCTTATCTTTTTTACTCAGACCTCTAGCGATGTCCTCCTCAAAATACCTGTCGCTATCAAAAGAGTTAAATAGTTTTAACTAGGTTTCATTGGGTTGTGGTTAAGGGGTGGTCATGAAATAATCATTATATATAGATTTTTTTACGTTTTGGGATCGTGGAGCTAAAAAGGTTGAGAATCACTGCCCAAGAAAACTTTTTTAATTTGTAATTTATTTTAACTTTATTTATTTAATGACAAGGAAATGGAAAGTATTACAAATATATTTATTACAAGTTGGGAAATATTAAGTAACTATTCATTTGTCTGAGTTTAATTTTTAAATTTTCTGCTTTTCTTTTTCTATTTCAAATTTATTTAACTCCGTTTGTTGCAAGAGAACAATTTACTGGATTTGGGGCAAGGACAAATCTTTACTTTCTTCGTTTTCGTAAAGCACAGTTGTTTTCATTTTTTTTTTTTGATTTTCTTTAATTGCCCACTTGATGTTTTTGGTTCTGAATCTGTTATTTCTGGGATGCTTTTTTTCTCAACATTTTTGGATTGAGCAGGAAATCATCTACTTGTCCCTTATTCCGGCTGACAAAATTCTGGAGACTTTACTAAACACCGGATTTCTTTTTCATTAGTAATTAATAAGAAAATTGTAGTTTCCCGAGATTTCAATTTTTTTAATATCTTTTATCGCTTTAATGTCGGTTATTTCTTTACTGCATGTTTCATATTACGACATTTTTGTTAATTGCATTGTTGTTGTCGGTTTACCAAATGTATTTTAATATAAATCCGTGATTATGTCTATGCTTGATTCTTTGACGATATTACTCCCGGCAACTTATACTTTTCATATACTATTTTATTTTCATATATTCATTTTACAATTAAATCCCTATCTAGCCTTTTATCTACTACCTCTTTGATGAAGACGTAATTTTTAAATTATTGTAAAATATCAACTCGCGAGTGAAACTTATTTATCGAAAGATTACCAGTGAAAATGTTACATGATATTAAAATTATTTTATGAATATGATTATTATAATTTTTTATTTATTATAAAATTATGATTATTTCGTAACTAGTAGCAAACAACGGAACGTGTGAGTGTGTGATTTATCGAAAATATAGTAACAAAGTACTAAATTTAGTAGTAACTAAATATAGCTGTTAAGTTTTTCCGGATGATACTCAATTGGACTAGTGACTAATATGTAGTTGTACCACCTTTTTATTCATTTTACCTATTGACTTGTTGTATACTAACAGGAAGAGCATATTAGGTCCTATCAAAGAGTAAAATGACTTTCATCCATAATCACGGCAGTTCTCTGTATCAACTAAGGTCTTACTCATTTTTCCATAAGTATAATACATGTTATTGTTATTCCTTAAGATTTGTTAGGAAAAGTACGGGTCTTGCTTGTTTACTTTGGCAAGGTTTAACTTTTAAAAAGGTTCAATTCTTTTACTAAGGCCAATTCAAGTTGGTATTACAGATGATATTTTAGAGTGAGAAATGTCACACATGACAGGAATTCCAAATAAAAACAATTTCTTATGAAAGATTCTCCATATTCTACAGTTATAACTCCATAATAAATGGTGTTTTTATATTATTATCAAATTTAAGACGATTGGTTTTCTAAGCACAAAATATTGCTTATTAGAAATTTATTAGTATGTTTCATTCATGGATCTTGTTGTTTTCCTAAATTAATTATTGTTTTGCTTTATTCGTCATTTATTGATACGAGTAAATTGATTTAAAAGTATAAATATAGATGATGTACGTGTTTTCCACAGGTAATAATACGATATTTCTCGCTTCCTTCTGATCACATTAACCTGTCATGTATGACAACTTCTATTAACCTCTTTAACTTTATTATTCGTTAGAATTAGTGAAAGTGTCAGTTTTAATTTTAGTCGATTCATTACACTAGCAGTACAAAAGATCCTTGAAATTCTATATCCTGTTTATCAACTACTATATTTTACCGTATTTTATTCTAAATCAGACACAAAGAAATCATTTTTATAGTTAGTTTATAGTTAGCTAGTTAGTGTAGTGGTTAGATTTCAAGCTTCTAGAAACTGAGTCTCGAGTTAAATCCCTACAAGAACCTAGGATATTCATATAAGAACGTATATTTATTAAATTATTTTATCTGTATTAATTTTCTGGTTAAAATTTACGCTAAATTGTATTCAAGCAACTAAAACACACAAATATAAAAATGGGTCTACCATACTTGTCTTTTACAGTTGAAGCGACAAGAAACATCGCTGTGGCTAATCGATTTAAGATTGAATAAAATTTTATTAACTGATTATTTTACTGTTTTCTATCTAAACAGTTGTTAAGGGAAAATTTTTCCTTTAAATATTTAATGTCCATACATAAATTATTACAAATAGTTATAAAATCGATACGTTTATTTGCTTGTTACAACTTTTTTATTTGTTATTAAGTACCTCCCCAGTATCTTCAGATGAGGTAGAAATTTTATAGAGTTTGTATTTATCCGATTCAATTTTATTTTTACCGTGTCAATTACAAAATAATATTTTGTAAGGTCTACAGTTGTTACTTTAATGACATTCGGTAAAATAATTTCAATTTGTTTGGTAATTTGTAATGAATCAATTTCTTAGCAATGTATGTTTGTTTGACGAATTTAAATATAAACATATAAATAAAAGTTACTGTAAACTACGTTTATTCCTGTTCACATAAGAATATTTACTAATAGCTCTTTATTGTCTTCCTTATCTATTAGTAAGTTACAACTACCTTTCTGGAAAAAGTAAGTTGTAACTCTAGATGTTGTTTTGGAACTTACTTTTCTTCACACCAAAGGTAGTTAAAACTACGAAATACTGTAGTGGTAACATCAAATCCTTTTTATTCGCGTTATTCTTGATTGTTCGTGAGTAAATTTCCAGAAAGTAAATGCCTTGCCTTGCCTGGTTTCCTAAATGACTGGATATTGAGTACTGAGAGTGAATTTTTTTGGTTTGACAAGACTAAAATAAAAATCAGCACCAAGAAAAATGTCAATCTTTAGATGAAATGTTAACGTTTGGATCGTCCCAAAATAGATTTTCAGGTACATTAAAACAAGATATATCAAGACTATGATGGCAGACCGTCAATTAAATTTGAGAATATAACACATTGAACTTTGAAATTGAAATCATCATAGCAGAAGTTTAACTTGAACTGTTCTTTTCCACGTCGAGCCGTCCGGTGCTGCGATCTAGTGAATGCTAGCGCACACCGGAGAATTCTGTTCGTACTAGCATTCGGCGCTCGAATCTGATCCAAGGGGGTCACGTCATACTCTTAGTCCGCATGGACTCCATTCTTTGTTCGGATGAACGTTAGCTTTAATGTTTTATTTAATTTTATATATATTTTTTTTTATATGTCAAGTTATACGTTACGTTACAACTCATTTCATTAACTGTCAAGACGACAATTCATTAAACCATTATTCAACAAGCAACAAGGCGTTGCCTTCATTCATCACCTATGAACATACAGTACAACCTCGCTCTAAAATCTAAAATGAACTAAACGCTATATTTGATCTGAGAAGAAGAGTTATTAATACCTGCAATCAGAAGATTGTACTTTATGAGATCAGGTTCTAATTTGTGTACAAATTTACCTATACAAAAGTTTGCTTGACTGTCGGAATCTAAATGTATTTAAATATTATTCTTATATTTTGCATAAATTTTCGATAAAACAGTATACAAGTAGATATTTCTGTTAGCAGTTTCAAGGATCTATGTACTTTAGAACCATTCTTTGAATTAAATGCTTGGTGGATTAATAATTGAAGTCTTTTATACGTATTTTACACCCATTTTTATTGCAATAATCCTCAAAAAAATCTTCAGAACAGTAAATAATTCAGGTAACATCTGTTTTTTCCAAAAATACTTTTCATTAGTTGATACTGATTCTTTCACGTATATAAATAATGATTTAATTATTGCACGTGACAGAAAATATCCTTTGAATTTACTTGTTGATTGAATAGCTTATTTTACCGAGTCTTATTTGAATATCGATTTGAATTGTTTTTATTATATTTTGATACGGAATTGAGCTCATGTGAACGGCTAGTTGATGAAAAATAAGTAGTGTTAATTTGAGAGTGAATACTATCATATTACTGAGCCATCTCTCTTAAATTTCTTAATTTAATTTTTAGAAAATAGTTATCATGAATTTGTCGGTTGAGTTTATTAACGTATGTTAGACTCCTGAAGGAAGATTTGACAGTGCAAACCTAAAGGTCAAATGACCTTTCAAACGTGTAAAGTCAATTCTAATTATTCTAAGCTATTTAGTATGTCTTATGAATTCATTACAAGAACAGTAATAAACTATTTATTAAGTAATTGATTTGTTGATGAATAGTTTCATTATCTTTATCATGCAACGTGAAGAGATGTACTCAGACTTACTAAACATAACATTTATATAACCCAACATTTGCATAATTTATACGACACTCAACTAACACTTATATATCTACAATTATCCACATCCGGCTTAAAAAAATATTTTTTTATTCACAATTCTATCCATATAATTTCGTGGCTAATACATGCACCGATTGTCAGTTTCCTGAATTATTATATACGATTTAAAGGTTAAGTAATGTTTATTTTTGCCAATAAATACTTGAATAGATAATTTAAAGTGGCTGTGGTCTATACCTTTTGTTCCGATTAAATTAGAACAAAGAGTTAAACTATATATCACTTAAATTTTGAATTAAAAGAATAGAATACTATTTCGTGACTGAAAATAATCTGCGGTTTAAAACGAATAAGTTATTAAACTGTTTTACACGTAAGCAATTCATTAATTTGTAAAGAAGAAGATTACTGGATCACAAGACTCTTACAAAATTAAAGAAGTAAACAAATAATTTCTACAAGCGCCTATATACATCATTACCGGATTTTTTTAATTTAAATAATTGTATCATGTTTAAATATTTAAAATAATAATTAAATAATACTAAAGAAAAAGTAAAACATGTTTTTTTCCATATTTTACAATTTTCTTTTCTTTTTTTTTTTGTCTTCAGTCATTTGACTGGTTTGATGCAGCTCTCCAAGATTCCCTATCTAGTACTAGTCGTTTCATTTCAGTATACCCTCTACATACTACATCCCTAACAATTTGTTTTACATATTCCAAACGTGGCCTGCCTACACAATTTTTTCCTTCTACCTGTCCTTCCAATATTAAAGAGACTATTCCAGGATAACTTAGTATCTGACCTTAAGTCTGTCTCTTCTTTTACATATATTTTTCCAAATGCTTCTTTCTTCATCTATTTGCTGCAATACCTCCTCATTTGTCACTTTATCCACCCATCTGATTTTTAACATTCTCCTATAGCACCACATTTCAAAAGCTTCTAACCTTTTCTTCTCAGATACTCCGATTGTCCAAGTTTCACTTCCATATAAAGCGACACTCCAAACATACACTTTCAAAAATCTTTTCCTGATATTTAAATTAATTTTTGATGTAAACAACTTATATTTCTTACTGAAGGCTCGTTTAGCTTGTGCTATTCGGCATTTTATATCGCTCCTGCTTCGTCCATCTTTAGTAATTCTACTTCCCAAATAACAAAATTCTTCTACCTCCATAATCTTTTCTCCTCCTATTTTCACATTCAGTGGTCCATCTTTGTTATTTCTACTACATTTCATTACTTTTGTTTTGTTCTTGTTTATTTTCATGCGATAGTTCTTGCGTAGGACTTCATCTATGCCGTTCATTGTTTCTTCTAAATCCTTTTTACTCTCGGCTAGAATTACTATATCATCAGCAAGTCGTAGCATCTTTATCTTTTCACTTTGTACTGTTACTCCGAATCTAAATTGTTCTTTAACATCATTAACTGCTAATTCCATGTAAAGATTAAAAAGTAACGGAGATAGAGAACATCCTTGTCGGACTCCCTTTCTTATTATGGCTTCTTTCTTATGTTCTTCAATTGCTACTGTTGCTGTTTGGTTCCTGTACATGTTAGCAATTGTTCTTCTATCTCTGTATTTGAACCCTAATTTTTTTAAAATGCTGAACATTTTATTCCAGTCTACGTTATCGAATGCCTTTTCTAGGTCTATAAACGCCAAGTATGTTGGTTTGTTTTTCTTTACTCTTCCTTCTACTATTAATCTGAGGCCTAAAATTGCTTCCCTTGTCCCTATACTTTTCCTGAAACCAAATTGGTCTTCTCCTAACACTTCCTCCACTCTCCTCTCAATTCTTCTGTATAGAATTCTAGTTAAGATTTTTGATGCATGACTAGTTAAACTAATTGTTCTGTATTCTTCACACTTATCTGCCCCTGATTTCTTTGGTATCATTACTATAACACTTTTTTTGAAGTCTGACGGAAATTCCCCTTTTTCATAAATATTACACACCAGTTTGTATAACCTGTCAATCGCCTCCTCCCCTGCACTGCGCAGTAATTCTACAGGTATTCCGTCTATTCCAGGAGCCTTTCTGCCATTTAAATCTTTTAATGCTCTCTTAAATTCAGATCTCAGTATTGTTTCTCCCATTTCATCCTCCTCAACTTCCTCTTCTTCCTCTATAAAACCATTTTCTTTTCATTTCCTCCGTATAACTCTTCAATTTATTCCACCCATCTATCGACTTTACCTTTCGTATTATATATAGGTGTACCATCTTTGTTTAACACATTATTAGATTTTAATTTATGTACCCCAAAATTTTCCTTAACTTTCCTGTATGCTCCGTCTATTTTACCAATGTTCATTTCTCTTTCCACTTCTGAACACTTTTCTTTATTCCACTCTTCTTTCGCCAGTTTGCACTTCCTGTTTATAGCATTTCTTAATTGCCGATAGTTCCTTTTACTTTCTTCATCACTAGCATTCTTATATTTTCTACGTTCATCCATCAGCTGCAATATATCATCTGAAACCCAAGGTTTTCTACCAGTTCTCTTTATTCCGCCTAAGTTCGCTTCTGCTGATTTAAGAATTTCCTTTTTAACATTCTCCCATTCTTCTTCTACATTTTCTATCTTATCTTTTTTACTCAGACCTCTAGCGATGTCCTCCTCAAAATACCTGTCGCTATCAAAAGAGTTAAATAGTTTTAACTAGGTTTCATTGGGTTGTGGTTAAGGGGTGGTCATGAAATAATCATTATATATAGATTTTTTTACGTTTTGGGATCGTGGAGCTAAAAAGGTTGAGAATCACTGCCCAAGAAAACTTTTTTAATTTGTAATTTATTTTAACTTTATTTATTTAATGACAAGGAAATGGAAAGTATTACAAATATATTTATTACAAGTTGGGAAATATTAAGTAACTATTCATTTGTCTGAGTTTAATTTTTAAATTTTCTGCTTTTCTTTTTCTATTTCAAATTTATTTAACTCCGTTTGTTGCAAGAGAACAATTTACTGGATTTGGGGCAAGGACAAATCTTTACTTTCTTCGTTTTCGTAAAGCACAGTTGTTTTCATTTTTTTTTTTTGATTTTCTTTAATTGCCCACTTGATGTTTTTGGTTCTGAATCTGTTATTTCTGGGATGCTTTTTTTCTCAACATTTTTGGATTGAGCAGGAAATCATCTACTTGTCCCTTATTCCGGCTGACAAAATTCTGGAGACTTTACTAAACACCGGATTTCTTTTTCATTAGTAATTAATAAGAAAATTGTAGTTTCCCGAGATTTCAATTTTTTTAATATCTTTTATCGCTTTAATGTCGGTTATTTCTTTACTGCATGTTTCATATTACGACATTTTTGTTAATTGCATTGTTGTTGTCGGTTTACCAAATGTATTTTAATATAAATCCGTGATTATGTCTATGCTTGATTCTTTGACGATATTACTCCCGGCAACTTATACTTTTCATATACTATTTTATTTTCATATATTCATTTTACAATTAAATCCCTATCTAGCCTTTTATCTACTACCTCTTTGATGAAGACGTAATTTTTAAATTATTGTAAAATATCAACTCGCGAGTGAAACTTATTTATCGAAAGATTACCAGTGAAAATGTTACATGATATTAAAATTATTTTATGAATATGATTATTATAATTTTTTATTTATTATAAAATTATGATTATTTCGTAACTAGTAGCAAACAACGGAACGTGTGAGTGTGTGATTTATCGAAAATATAGTAACAAAGTACTAAATTTAGTAGTAACTAAATATAGCTGTTAAGTTTTTCCGGATGATACTCAATTGGACTAGTGACTAATATGTAGTTGTACCACCTTTTTATTCATTTTACCTATTGACTTGTTGTATACTAACAGGAAGAGCATATTAGGTCCTATCAAAGAGTAAAATGACTTTCATCCATAATCACGGCAGTTCTCTGTATCAACTAAGGTCTTACTCATTTTTCCATAAGTATAATACATGTTATTGTTATTCCTTAAGATTTGTTAGGAAAAGTACGGGTCTTGCTTGTTTACTTTGGCAAGGTTTAACTTTTAAAAAGGTTCAATTCTTTTACTAAGGCCAATTCAAGTTGGTATTACAGATGATATTTTAGAGTGAGAAATGTCACACATGACAGGAATTCCAAATAAAAACAATTTCTTATGAAAGATTCTCCATATTCTACAGTTATAACTCCATAATAAATGGTGTTTTTATATTATTATCAAATTTAAGACGATTGGTTTTCTAAGCACAAAATATTGCTTATTAGAAATTTATTAGTATGTTTCATTCATGGATCTTGTTGTTTTCCTAAATTAATTATTGTTTTGCTTTATTCGTCATTTATTGATACGAGTAAATTGATTTAAAAGTATAAATATAGATGATGTACGTGTTTTCCACAGGTAATAATACGATATTTCTCGCTTCCTTCTGATCACATTAACCTGTCATGTATGACAACTTCTATTAACCTCTTTAACTTTATTATTCGTTAGAATTAGTGAAAGTGTCAGTTTTAATTTTAGTCGATTCATTACACTAGCAGTACAAAAGATCCTTGAAATTCTATATCCTGTTTATCAACTACTATATTTTACCGTATTTTATTCTAAATCAGACACAAAGAAATCATTTTTATAGTTAGTTTATAGTTAGCTAGTTAGTGTAGTGGTTAGATTTCAAGCTTCTAGAAACTGAGTCTCGAGTTAAATCCCTACAAGAACCTAGGATATTCATATAAGAACGTATATTTATTAAATTATTTTATCTGTATTAATTTTCTGGTTAAAATTTACGCTAAATTGTATTCAAGCAACTAAAACACACAAATATAAAAATGGGTCTACCATACTTGTCTTTTACAGTTGAAGCGACAAGAAACATCGCTGTGGCTAATCGATTTAAGATTGAATAAAATTTTATTAACTGATTATTTTACTGTTTTCTATCTAAACAGTTGTTAAGGGAAAA